>NC_041391.1:311191885-311322608 GCF_002162155.2 Triticum dicoccoides
CACTCATATAATCCAAACTTAGTTTTAAATGATGTTTTCCATTCATCTCCCAATTTCATACGAATTTGATGGTAGCCACTACGCAAATCAACTTTGGAGAATATTGTAGAGCCACTCAATTCATCAAGCATATCATCTAGCCTAGGAATAGGATGACGATAACGAATAGTAATATTATTAATGCCTCTACAATCAACACACATACGTGATGTACCATCCTTTTTCGGCACTAGAATAATAGGAACAGCACAAGGACTAAGGGATTCGCGTATATAACCTTTGTCGAGAAGCTCTTGTACTTGACGCATAATCTCCTTCGTCTCCTCTGGATTGGTACGGTATGGTGCACGGTTTGGCAGTGAAGCACCGGGAATTAAGTCAATCTGATGCTCAATCCCTCGAATAGGCGATAATCCCGGTGGCACGTCTTGTGGAAAAACGTCAGCGAACTCCTGCAAAATGTTAGTGATAGCAGGAGGCAAAGAGGAAGGCACGTCCTTGAATGAAAATAATGCCTCTTTGCACACAAAAGCATAGAAAACAGATTTGCTGAAATCTAGCTCATCAATATCAGATTTGGTGGCAAATAAACATGCACTTTTCAATTTAATTTCAGAAGCAACACTAGATGGTTTATTGTTAGGCTTCATTTGTTGCTCAAATTCTTTTGCCACAATCTGATTTTCACTCTTATTCTTCTCCTGTTGTGCTTTATTAGCTCTATTAATATCATCTTTCAAAATGGAATCAGGAGTCATAGGAAGCAAAGTAATATTTTTATCCTTATGAACAAGAATATAGTGATTGTTTCTACCATGGTGTACAGAATTTTTATCAAATTGCCATGGTCTACCAAGTAATAAGGAACATGCTTGCATAGGTACCACATCACAATCAACATAATCAGCATATGTAGAGATACTAAAATGCACACGAACAGTATGTGTTACCTTAACCTTGCCGCTGTTGTTGAACCATTGGATGTAGTAAGGATGTGGATGTGGTCTTGTGGTGAGAGAAAGCTTCTCCACCATCTCCATGCTAGCCAAGTTGTTGCAGCTTCCTCCGTCTATTATGACGCGCACAGAACGTTCCTTCACAACTCCCTTGGTATGGAACAAATTGTGCCTCTGATTTTGCTCAGCTTGTGTGACCTGCACACTCAAAACACGTTGAGCAACTAAACATTCATACATGTCAGCGTCTTCAGGAGCCATGTATTGCGTCTCATGATCAGAATCATCTCCACCATGTTCTTCACGTGTAATAAGAGCCAATGTCTCCTCATCATAGTCACTAGCGGACTCATATCCACCATCCGCGGTAGCAATCATCACACGCGGAGATTTGCATTCCCTCGCATAATGACCTCCTCCCTTACAACGACGACAAATAATATCACTTGTGTGCCCTGTTGATGCCATGGAAGAAGAAGAACGCTGTGCAGGCCCCGCAGGTGCGCTCTTGGCAGATAATGGTGGTTGTGCCTGTTTTCTTGTATCACGGCTGGAGGTGGCACCGGAGGGAGGTGCTGGTGCAGTTGAAGTAGAAGATGCACGTGGTGTCCATGATGAAGGTCGGCCTGCAGAAAAGTTAGTTCGCCCCAATGCTTGTCGATCCTGCACTTCACGTTCAGCTTTACAAGCAAGATGGAATAAACGAGTGATATTAGTATACTCCTTATAGTCTAGAATGGTCTGAATCTCTCTATTTAATCCACCCAGAAAACGTGCAAGCATAGCTTCATTCTCCTCAACAATACCACATCTAATCATGCCAGTTTGTAATTCCTGATAATATTCTTCTACAGAATTTTTCCCTTGTCTTAAACGCTGCAATTTTTGAAGCAATTCACGTTGATAATATGGTGGAACCCAACGCGTACGCATAGCAGTTTTCAAAGCAGCGCAAGTAGTTGGAATAGGATATAATCTACAATGTTCAGACCACCATACACATGCAAAACTAGTGAAAGCACAAACAGCAGCAGCAACTCGTCTCTCCTCAGGATATTGTAAACATGTAAATCGTTGTTCAGTTTCTAACTCCCTAGTAAGATATATATCAGGAACATATCTACCCTCAAATGGTGGAATATTCAATTTCAGTTTAGGAATATGGACATCATCTCGTACCTGAGGTGGTGGTGCAGGCCTACCATTACGAATATATACCTGAGGTCGACCTGCTGGTGGTGGTACAGGTGGCTGCACGTAGTGTTGATTTTGATCAACCTCATCCTCATAATCTCCCACATAATCATCCTCCTCCACATCAGCAGCAGGAGCCACAGAAGTATCAACAACAGCACCAACAGTTTGGCCAAACGCAAGAGGAACACGGCTTGCTCGGCGGAGGTCTGCTTCGCGACGTGGAGGTAGTCGTTGTTGTTGTTGTTGGAGAGGTGCGTTAGGTGCAGCGGGTGGTGGTGGTGGAAGACGCGCGAGCAATTCATTAAACTTGTTATCGAGCTTTGTTTCGAACGTCTTCTCAAGGCCAGTGATCTTCTCCATGGCCTCTTCAAAATTGTTCAGCACATCTTGCACCTGTTCAGTCATCATTTGCTGAAACTTATCATGAAGCTCCTTGTTCGATAAATTCTCCCAGTCAATCTCATCGGCTTGTGATCCTGGCATGGTTAGCAGCAATAGAAACACACAAGAATATGATCCTACAGACTACGAACAAGTGGTGGTGGTGGGTGTCACAAATCCGTCAAGCAAATCTCAAATTCTTACCAGTTCTTACCCAGCAGCAGGCGGTGATCGGCAACCGTTGTAGTCAAAAACTGTCAAAGCTTGGATAGAGCGATTACCAGGGAGAGTCAAACGCACGACGTAGATGTATGTGGAGCTGGGAAGGCTTATAATATGGTAGCAAAAAGGGTCAGCAATAATCAATTCAGAGATGCAAAGTTGAATAAACGCTCAACGACAGTACTGTGCTGGTCCTAGGCTAGACTGTGCTAGAGACGCGAGCCTAGAACACCAACAAAATCACGGCGCGGCACGTAAACAAGGGAAAAGCACACTCTGAAATTTTTTTTTCGCTCTTTTTTTTTGCGCTCTTTGTTTTTTTTTGCGCTGTTTTTTTTTTTTGCGAAAAATCACTATAATTGCGAGTGTCTCAAAACTCTTCTTAGCTCAAACTGACAGGATGGGCACGAAATTTTTTTCGACCAATTTTTTTTTGACTGCCCGGACCCAAAAACTGGAAACGGGTCAAAAAAACTTCCTATAATGGCACCTGTCTCAAAACACTCAGAAACACCTAAAAATAGGATAGCCAGAAATTTTTTCGAAAAATGCGTTTTCGAAAAATTTTGGGCCTAAACGGAGGGTGGTTTCCAGACTTTTTTTTTTCCGAAACCTACTCCGGCAAGGAAACACGAATCGGAAACTAGATGGATCTCGAAAACAAACCTAATAAGCAAGGAACTCGGATTGGTGGTGGATATATGGTGGTGGTATATGGCAGCGGTGGTGGTAGCGGTGGTAGTATATGGATATGGATCGGTGGTGGTATATGGACACGGATTGGTGGTGGTATATGGATACGGATTCGGAGCGGTGGTGGTAGATGGCAGGGGCGATGATGATGGTGCGGCGGCGGCGTGACAACTTATGACCAGAACTCGAAAGTCTAAAAGACTAGACTCTAAGACCAGCAACTAGACCGACGATGCAACCGCAAATTCAACAAAGCAAAACCCTAAAAAGATTATGCAAAGGCTCAGATTGGTTCGGATATGATGAACTAACCCTAAATTTTTTTTGTGGCTTTTTCGTGGACTATAGGTATAAAGACAGACTCGATCTAAACTATGAAAAACTGTAAAATCTCACCGAGCATCCTGGAAATCTGATACCACTTGATAGAGGCAAAGGTGTCCCGTCTTTCGATGAGATGATGGATATCGCTTTGGTGGAAGTCGACTTTGACGATCCGACTACGAACGTGCGAGGACGTCGCGCCTTAGCAATCGCTAAACCAACTCCGAGAGGTTATTGACCACGCCGGAGCACGATCAACCTGACCACGAGGGTCTGTTTCCTGCGAGCAAACGAAGAACAAGCAAGAAACTAAGATTGCAATCTGGATATTGCGAATATAAGATGAAAGCTTTATTGATCAAGGTGGGGTTCTGTGACGCCTTTGTCTGGTCGTTGAACACAAACGAAGTACGCGAAGTTGCAGCTATGGCGAACTTTTAATCTAAACAAAACCCAAAGTCTAAACGATGCCCTAAGGGCTGTATATATGGAGGAAGAGGGGGGGGAATTTCGTGGCCCTTGGTGGAGGAGTCTGAAATCAACCCTATCTCTTGTTTCCCCACACATACGGACTCTAAAAATAGCCTATACTTATGTATTTCGAAATTACATGGGCCTGGCCCAATAATAAGGTGACGCAGCACCTAAAATAGCCTCGGGACGAAATTTATGAAGTGGCATCTTGTATATTTCGTCCAAGGCTTCATGCACCCATTATGGTGGCTTCAAAGTCCTGAAATCATCACTTGTAACTCCGTTCTTGTTCCCCTTGCGCATGCCATCATCTCCATGCTTGTTCTTGCTCCAATGTTCATCCTTCTCCAAGCTAGGCCCTTCATTTGTAAGCAAAACAAATGTATCCAATTTAGGCAGCATCATATTCTCATGAACATTAGAATCATTACCAAGAAACGAAAGTACCTGGTAATTTAGTTGGCGTGCACGAGCTCTAGTAATTGGTCCAGTATGTATAGCAGCAGGGGCTGTGGGTGTAACAATTGTATTGATGTCCTCATCATGCGAGGACGTCGCGCCTTAGCAATCGCTAAACCAACTCCGAGAGGTTATTGACCACGCCGGAGCACGATCAACCTGACCACGAGGGTCTGTTTCCTGCGAGCAAACAAAGAACAAGCAAGAAACTAAGATTGCAATCTGGATATTGCGAATATAAGATGAAAGCTTTATTGATCAAGGTGGGGTTCTGTGACGCCTTTGTCTGGTCGTTGAACACAAACGAAGTACGCGAAGTTGCAGCTATGGCGAACTTTTAATCTAAACAAAACCCAAAGTCTAAACGATGCCCTAAGGGCTGTATATATGGAGGAAGAGGGGGGAATTTCGTGGCCCTTGGTGGAGGGGTCCGAAATCAACCCTATCTCTTGTTTCCCCACACATACGGACTCTAAAAATAGCCTATACTTATGTATTTCGAAATTACATGGGCCTGGCCCAATAAAAAGGTGACGCAGCACCTAAAATAGCCTCGGGACGAAATTTATGAAGTGGCATCTTGTATATTTCGTCCAAGGCTTCATGCACCCATTATGGTGGCTTCAAAGTCCTGAAATCATCACTTGTAACTCCGTTCTTGTTTCCCTTGCGTATGCCATCATCTCCATGCTTGTTCTTGCTCCAATGTTCATCCTTCTCCAAGCTAGGCCCTTCATTTCTAAGCAAAACAAATGTATCCATTTTAGGCAGCATCATATTCTCATGAACATTAGAATCATTACCAAGAAACGGAAGTACCTGGTAATTTAGTTGGCGTGCACGAACTCTAGTAATTGGTCCAGTATGTATAGCAGCAGGGGCTGTGGGTGTAACAATTGTATTGATGTCCTCCTCACAAGTAAGATATATATCAGGAACATATCTACCCTCGAATGGTGGAATATTCAATTTCAGTTTAGCAATATGGACATCATCTCGTACCTGAGGTGGTGGTGCAGGCCTACCATTAGGAATATATACCTGAGGTCGACCTGGTGGTGGTGGTGCTGGTGGCTGCACGTAGTTCGGATTTTGATCAACCTCATCCTCATAATCTCCCACATAATCATCATCCTCCTGGGTACCAGCAGCAGCAGTAGCAGGAGCCAAAGAAGCACCAACAGCAGTAGCAGCGGCACCAGAATTTTGTCCTAGCTCAATAGGAACATGATGTGCTCGTCCATACTGATTCGGAAGGGGGCGTAGTTGTTGTTGTTGCAGAGGTGCGACAGGTGCAGCCGGTGGTGGAAGACGCGCAAGCAGTTCATTAAATCTGTTATCGAGCTTTGTTTCGAACGTCTTCTCAAGGCCAGTAATCTTCTCCATGGCCTCTTCAAAATTGTTCAGCACATCTTGCACCTGTTGAGTCATCATTTGCTGAAACCTATCATGAAGCTCCTTGTTCGATAAGTTCTCCCAGTCAATCTCGTTGGCTTGTGATCCTGGCATGGTTAGCAGCAATAGAAACACACAAGAATATGATCCTACAGACTACTAAGAAGTTGTGGTGGTGTATCACAAACCCGTCAAGCAAACCTCAAATTCTTACCAGTTCTTACCCAGCAGCAGGTGGTGATCGGCAACCGTTGTAGTCAAAACTTCTCAAAGCTTGGATAGAGCGATTACCAGGGAAAGTCAAACGCACGACGTAGATGTATGTGGAGCTGGGAAGGCTTATAATATGGTAGCAAAAAGGGTCAGCAATAATCAATTCAGAGATGCAAAGTTGAATAAAGGATCAACGACGGTACTGTGCTGGTCCTAGGCTAGACCGTGCTAGAGACGCGAGCCTAGAACACTAACAAAATCACGGCGCTGCACGTAAACAAGGGAAAAGCACACTCTCGAAATTTTTTTCGCTCTTTTTTTTTTGCGCTGCTTTTTTTTTGCGCTGCTTTTTTTTGCGAAAAATCACTATAATGGCGAGTGTCTCAAAACTCTTCCCAGGTCAAACTGACAGGATGGGCACGAAATTTTTGTGACCAATTTTTTTTTATTTTTTTTTGACTGCCCGGACCCAAAAACTGGAAACGGGTCAAAAAAAACTTTCTATAACGGTGATTGTCTCAATACGCTTAGAAACACCTAAAAATAGGATAGCCAGAAAAATTTTTGTCAAGTGCGTTTTCCGAAAATTTTGGGCCGAAACGGAGGGTGGTTTCCGGACTCTTTTTTTTTGGAAACAAACCTCTTCTACGGACGGCAAAAGATTGCTGGAATCCGAAACCTACTCAGACAAGGAAACACGAATCGGAAATTAGATGGATCCCGAAAACAAACCTAATATGCAAGGAACTTGGATTGGTGGTGGATATATGGTGGTGGTATATGGCAGCGGTGGTGGTAGCGGTGGTAGTATATGGATATGGATCGGTGGTGGTATATGGACACGGATTGGTGGTGGTATATGGATACGGATTCGGAGCGGTGGCGGATAAGCGGTGGTGGTAGATGGTAGGGGCGATGATGATGGTGCGGCGGCGGCGTGACAACTTATGACCAGAACTCGAAACTCTAAAAGACTAGACTCTAAGACCAGCAACTAGACACGACGATGCAACTGCAAATTCAACAAAGAAAAACCCTAAAAAGATTATGCAAAGGCTCAGATTGGTTCGGATATGATGAACTAACCCTAATTTTTTTGTGGCTTTTTCGTGTACTGTAGGTATGAAGAACAGACTCGATCTAAACTACGAAAAACTGTAAAATCTCACCGAGCAACCTGGAAATCTGATACCACTTGATAGAGGCAAAGGTGTCCCGTCTTTCGATGAGATGATGGATATCGCTTTGGTGGAAGTCGACTTTGACGATCCGACTACGAACGTGCGAGGACGTCGCGCCTTAGCAATCGCTAAACCAACTCCGAGAGGTTATTGACCACGCCGGAGCACGATCAACCTGACCACGAGGGTCTGTTTCCTGCGAGCAAATGAAGAACAAGCAAGAAACTAAGATTGCAATCTGGATATTGTGAATATAAGATGAAAGCTTTATTGATCAAGGTGGGGTTCTGTGACGCCTTTGTCTGGTCGTTGAACACAAACGAAGTACGCGAAGTTGCAGCTATGGCGAACTTTTAATCTAAACAAAACCCAAAGTCTAAACGATGCCCTAAGGGCTGTATATATGGAGGAAGAGGGGGGAATTTCGTGGCCCTTGGTGGAGGGGTCCGAAATCAACCCTATCTCTTGTTTCCCCACACATACGGACTCTAAAAATAGCCTATACTTATGTATTTCGAAATTACATGGGCCTGGCCCAATAATAAGGTGACGCAACACCTAAAATAGCCTCGGGACGAAATTTATGAAGTGGCATCTTGTATATTTCGTCGAAGGCTCCATGCACCCATTATGGTGGCTTCAAAGTCCTGAAATCATCACTTGTAACTCCGTTCTTGTTCCCCTTGCGCATGCCATCATCTCCATGCTTGTTCTTGCTCCAATGTTCATCCTTCTCCAAGCTAGGCCCTTCATTTGTAAGCAAAACATGTCAGGGCCCCGACTCAATGCCACATCGATCTAGCATGTAACACCTCATATCACTTTGCGGCCTCACGCGCGGTATTCCCACGGGTGTCGCCTTACCTTAGCCCGGGACCGTTTGCGCCTTTTGGCACACGTATATGACGGTGTCGCTAGCATCCATATGATAAGGAGCCCGGGCTGACATGGCTAGTCGTAAACCCAAAGTGGCACAGACTTACAGGGACAGGCATCCATGACCCAGCATCCGAACGTGTCGGTCATCAGCGAGTGAATCCAGGCTGTAGCACTGGGCTAGCAGGACTCCGGTGAACCGGGCTGTAGCGGGCTAACAGGACTCCGGTATTCATCGCGTGACATTTCCCCGAAGGGACAGACACAGGAACGAAGAAGGACACATGCCGGCCAGCCTAAGTGTTCCGGAGCAGTAGCAAGCTACCATGGCTCGGTGGAAACACTAGGTGACATTTCCCGGTAAGAGAGGCTACTAAAGATAAACAACTAGAAGGTCAGATCCCACACATACCAAGCATTTCAATAACATACACACAATATGCTCGATATGTGCAAATACAACATGGCATCACAACATGACTCTACGACTCAAGTAATTTATTCAATAGGCTCCGAGGAGTGAGATATTACAAACATGGGTCTCATGACCCAACAATCAGAGCATACAAGTCAAAGCACAAGCGGAAGCTATCATGTCTGGGTACAGACATCTATAACTGAAAAAGGCTGAGAAGCCTGACTATCTACCAGATCCTGCCGGGGCACAAGATCGTAGCTGAGGTAACAAGCTAAACGTCGAAGTCCACATGGAACTACTAGTGAGACTGAAGTCTCTCTGCAAAAACATAAAATAGGCAAACGTGAGTACAAATGTACCCAGCAAGACTTACATCAGAACTAACTACATATGCATCATTATCAACAAAGGGGATGGTGGGGTTTAACTGCAGCAAGCCAGCTTTGACTCGGTGGCTATCCTAAACTACGACTGCAAGCGACTCTTTTGAGGTGGCGCACACGAGTCCACATATTCACCATATCAATACACCACTATGGATCCGCTCCCGTCTACCTACGAGAACGCCATCCATAGCACTCACGCTTATCTTGCGTATTTTAGAGTATCCACTTTCACTTGTCTATGAACTGATATAAGCAACCCAGAAGTCCTTTTCCGCGGACACGGCTATTCGAATAGTTGATGTTAACCCTGCAGGGGTGTACTTCTTCATACATGTTTCCACCACTTAGCGTCTGCACACGACATGTGCTCGGCAGACTTCAAGCGAAAGCCGACGTGGGTGTAGACCACGACCTACCTAAACACTCAAGTCTCTAGTCCAGGTTTATCGCCTATTCGGGTTCCATCCATGAGGAGATCCGGCCGGAGTTTCGCTCACAGCCCCAAACGATGTGAACAGGGTTCCCGAGATACCAAACGGGCATCCGGTATACCGTGCCACGTACCTACCGCATCACAGCCCACCCCTACGGTCAGCGCTGTCCACGGCCTCCAGTAAGCTACAAACACCAGAAACTACTTGCAACTCCTGGACAGAGGACGAGGGTGAATAAGAAGTCGAGCGGGGTCATATTTCAGGGCCCAATGTATGGTAGTAGCTGAATCATGGATCACAAACACAGAACTCAGTTCCTAAGGACGGCTTCAATGAGACAACCCACCATGTACTCCTACATGGCCTCTCACCGACACCTTTTACCAAATCGTGTTCACACACTTAGCTCACACATGGTAGGACATGTTCACACACCTCTGATTCATCCCCGATGAATCAGACCTGACTCAACTCTAAGCAGTAGCAGGCATGACAAACAAACATGAATGAGTAGGCACATCAGAGCTCAAACAACTCCTACTCATGCTAGTGGGTTTCATCTATTTACTGTGGCAATGACAGGTCATGCAAAGGATAAAGGGGGTTCAGCTACCGCAGCAAGTAACAGATGAATCGGTGTTGTCCTAATGCATTAAAAGAGAGCAGGAGCGAGAGAGTAGGATTGTATCGGAATGAACAAGGGGGTTTTTCTTGCCTGGCACTTTTGAAGATAACATTGAGTCTTCATCAGTGTCAACGATCACATCATCGGTATCACGTCTCTCGAGAGGGGACAAATACCGGCAACACAGAAGGGAACACAATCAATGCAATGCACAATATGATGCATGATCATGACATGGCAAAATGAATGTGTGTTGGGCTAATGCAACTAAAACCAGATTAAATGGAGTTGGTTTGAATCCAAGATTCAAATTCAAACTCCATATGTGGATATTTAAATGCCCTTTATATGATTTGTGCTAAACAGCAGCTATAAGTTGTTCTAACATGCATGAAAATGGTACAGATGGATTCCTTGAATTTTTCTGATAATTTTTCATATATAAATTATTTAATTTGGAGTTACGGTTAATTTTCTATGATTTATTGAAGTTTTAGCTATTTTCTGAAATTTCCTGAATAATATTAAATCCAGAAAATACTTATTGCGTCAGCCCCACGTCACAGTGACGTCAGCAGGGTCAACTGGGCTGGCTCGGTCAAACCTGACATGTGGGGGCCACACGTCAGTGACACAGGAGCTAATCCCGGTCAAACCCAGCGCTGACTTGGGTTTGACCAGGGGTGGGGCCCGCTGTCAGTGGCCTAGGGGGTTGGTTAGCGCGTCATTAGTGGCTAATGACAGCGCCACGTCACTGGCCACCGGAGTTCGGCCGGCGGCGACCCGAAACGCGGCGGAAGTTCACCGGGGTTGCGCTACGGGCGGCGGCTGGACGTGCGAAGGGCACCAGAAGGTAGCCCGTGCCCGTGCGCATCTAGGGGGCCAACGGGAGGTGCGGGGGTGGCCGGGGTTCGCCGGAATGGAGCCCGAGGCGGCGGCCGGAGCTCGGGTGGGTGCGGGGTTAGCGCTGCAGCTTGCAAACAAGCTAGCTGCCACGCTAGCGTTGCTCCACGGGTCGTTGCGAGTGCATCGGACGCACGCGCGGGGCCATTTGGTCACCGGGGCTTCGCCGGCGACGAGTCCGTGCGGCGGAGCGTCTCGGCTCCGGTAGAGGGGGCGGCTAGAGCTCGTAATCGGGCTTGGGGTTAGGGGGAAACGAAGCAGGGACTCACGGGGATCGTGCAGGGAGGGTCAGCGAGCTCGGGGAAGCGACGATGGTGGCGAATTGACGGTGAAGATCCTCGGCGGCCGGCGATGGAAACGGCGATGCCGGCGGCGTTGTGGCGCGTCCGTAGGGCCGTGGGTCGGTGGGGAGGAAGGAGGGGTCGAGGGGGAGCTCCTGGGCGCATCGGCGAGGCTAGGGGTGGCCGGTGGCCACGGGGAAGCTCGTCGGCGGCGGCGGGTGTGTTCGGTGGCTGCGCGCGAGAGAGCCAGAGGAGGAGAGGAGCTCGGGGAGAGAGTGAGAGGCCTGGGGGGGTGCGTGGCGTCGCGGACGGGGTCCAGGGCGACGAGAGGAAGCAGGAGGTGGCCAGGGGGAAGCAGGAGGTGGCCGAGGCAGCGTCGGCGCGCACCACGCCTCGCCTCTGTTCGTCCTCCTGGCAGAGGAGGAAGAGGACAAGGGGGAGGAGGTGGGCTGGGCCGGCTGGACCACTGGAGTTGGGCCAGGTGGGCTGCGAGGTAAGCTGAGGTAAAACTCTCTCTCTGCTTTTATTTACATTCTGTTTTATATTTTTCTTCTGTTTTTGTTTTATTTAAATTATTTTGCCACTGTTTTGAATTTTAAAAATAATTCAAACAATGCCAAAAACTCCACTGAATATTTTATATTGCTAGATGGACTTTTCCAAAAGCTCATAAAATATTTCAGGGGTATTTGAAATTATATTCTAATTATATGAATATAATTCAAATTCAAATAGCTAATGATTTAAATTCAAAGTCCCAAAAATAAATCCTTAAAAATGTTCAATATTTTGGTTGGGACCAGAACCCTTACCAAAAATTATCAAACATTTAAGAAGAGCCTTTTGGAGCAATGAATGAGATTTCTCGGGTTTTGGCCCCTCTTTTATTTAGGGTTTTGAGGCTTCCAATATTCCTCAATTCAAGTTTCAAAAATATAGACATGATGCACACATGAAGCTAGCCTAGAGCAATGCCAGAAGCTAGGGATGTGACAACTCACCCCCACTAAACAAGAATCTCGTCTCGAGATTCAAGCGTAGGGTAGGATGAAGGGGAAACGCAAACTAGTACAATCTTCACGATCCAGGGTGCACTTCAGTTGAACGTTGATTCATTCACCATCATTGTCTTGATGTCTTGTTCTGAGAAATCCTGCCAACATGACATGGAGGGAAGAAGGAGACTCTAGAAGGGTCGATCTTCTTGAAGATCGAACAACTCACGGAATGAGACATAGGACCATCTCTCGGGTTGAGACACGAGATACACATCAAGAGGGGTGGAAAGAAACGGATGACGAAGGTTCACTAGGTAGACAACAATTCCACATTTAAGAAGGTGGTAAAATATTGTCCACGTAGCGAGGAGTTTAGTTGCCATGAAACCACGACGAAACATCCTGGAGGAGGGTGATTCGTAGATTATTTCCTTAAGTGGCAAAAAGGATTACCTTTGATTCAGAGATCATTGAAAACTCTTCATACCAGCCTAAGGCAATTCACAACGATCGTTTGGAGGGGGTCGGTAGAATGGCATACTCGGACTTGGATGATGTGGACTACCTTGTTGAAGACAACGTAATGGATGAATTTGGTTATCCCGGAAATGGAAGAGACCCATGGTAGAATGGCACATTGGCGGTGCAAGCTGGGAACAAAATGCAAATGCTGGGAATGATTCTGGTAACTGGGGAAGAACCCAACAATAGAGAGTGAATTCACTGTTGGAGTGGTTATAGCATAACCGAGGAAATCTGGGGCAATCCCAGCTAGTGCCGATGATAAGACGTAGCGCTTGTGCGTGCTCTCAAGAACTTGAGCATTTCCACAATCATCAAGGTTTTATCAACAACCGCGTCAAGGGTGCTGACAACACAACATACTACCATGATGAATAGCGATGGACGATGCAGATGCGAAGGAGGATAACACTTTCTCATATTTCACCTTAGCGAGGCCAAGCAAATAAAATCTGGATGATCGACCGAGAGACATTTAGCACTCCGCTTCTAATGTTCTCCTTGATGTGGTAGTATAACCCATTCATAGATATGGTTTGATATCTAAAACATCAAGTAAAAGGTCGGACTTCGGGAACACAAAAATCCATAGGGGCAACTAGGGAGTAAATCCTACGAAATCCCGATGGGGGGGGGGTGGCCAACTTCCTCAAACAAGATACTATAATAATAGGTCTACCGGATGGGTGTGTTGGCCACGACATCCACCTTACCGGTTATCGAGAGACCAATATTATAGTTCTTAGGGAAATGCTCCAACCATCATATCTGCCTGAGATTCAGCTCTGGTTGGTGTTAGGATATTCCAGGCTCATCGAGTCTTAGAAAGAAAAATGAAAGTTTGCAACACAAATCGACGAGATGATGTTGCGGGATTCTCGGGAGATGAACTACGATAGCAAGCTCCAAAACATGAGCTGGTTCTGCTACAAACATGTGAACACGTTGTCCCAGACAAGCATGACCACGTGGTAGTCTTATAATAAAACACTACCGAGTTCAGGTGAGGAACCATAATCGAGGATATTGAAGTCTTGTGCATGACCTAGGATTAGCACATCAACTCCTTTTCCGTGAACAAATCAATCAGTGGCTTGGTGTGCTAGGATATACATATGGAATGGAGGTTGCAAGTCTCCGAACCACAGAATACTTCGCACGTATGCATGACTGATTTGGGATGATTCCAAAGGAAACAACATTGACTTTCTCGAGTCCACGACGGCAACTTGCATCCAATGCACATGAACTAGAGGAAGTCACTCCTTACATCCGAACATATGCTTCATGAGCTAGCATGAACAAATGCTTTCAAGGGTTTCCAACACTAGCTTAATGTTCAGCAAAATTATGGAGAAGACAAGGATGTTGTCAATGGGCTCAACAACAATTCATCTAGGTTTCCTTTTAAAAGGAATTCCATAGTTAAGTGAACACGGTGATAGCATTGGTCAGACCAAAGATGTAATGGTGTATGCTCGAGGGATCAACCACGAATAAGACAACATTACGAGCATCATTAGTACTGATTTGATTTGACGATAGCCCACATTCAAATCAAAGGATTGATAAGACAATAGGTCCAGCAACTGATCACAGGGACCAATCGATGAAGATATCATCTTTCTTCAACACACACTACACAAGATTATCCCTTTGGAACGAACTAAGTCAGGCAAGCTTTTATCCTCCAACTCTCCAAGTTGTTGTCTAGCTTAACCAACTAGCTCAGGGTATCCAACACGGATTCTTGGAGAAGGGGTGGTTTACAGGAATAAACCAACTTGATCACGAACTCAACATAGCGGTCAGGTGACAACCTGGTAATACTTTTGAGAAGATAATTGAAACATCACGAACCACCGGTATGTTACTAAGCTCGAGAACAATCTCGCTTTTGAGGCAAGACGATATGATCAATAGGGCAAGGATTTGAAATAATCCTAACTCATCAATCGAAATGTGCACCGAGAACAAGGACTAGGTAGCATGATCAACCTTAGAATGATGATTCAAAACCAACACGCTAAGAATGAAATTATTGTCCATTAACTACTAAGCAACAAGGTTGCTAGGAGTATTGATTTCACACATCACAATTCATTTGTCGGTATTCCGGTTGCATCAACACGAGGGCCGAGGAATGACTAATGATGGTGAGAAGTATCACTACGTCAAAATTCATGAGAGTTGGTGCAGTTCTCATGACAATTCTGACATAAAGGGGGTAATACTCCAAAGTAGAACAGAACCAAAAGCTGGATTGGCATTTGATCTGCGGAATACAACTATTTTGACCCAATCCTAGATATGGAAGAGGTACTGGAGTTTGTTTCTCCTAGTCATTCTGCGATAGAATGGCTTGACGGACCACAAGAGTAATAGGCATCGATAAACGAACACACGCATACTCTTGACTATCAATTGATAGACGAAGGTCAAAATGCAACTAAAGAGAACAACTAAAAGGAACATATAATTTTCTGAGTTGTGGATGCATAGATTAGTATGTCGAACCAAGTTCAACATATTTCTTCCGGATAACCCATGCGGAAAGGTAGAACTGGCAGAGCCACAATATATAATGGAGAACTCATCAAAAATAATCCTGTTGTGATATTTCAGTTCAACGAGGAACTTCTGCCATAAGTAGTTCATGGTATTTGGAAGAAGAAGATACCACGGACTTCAAGGACTATCGCAAAGGTTACTAATATCCTAAAGGCACTAGCAATTACTATCAACATGAAGTAGGTAGAGTGAATCTCGGGTTCAGAACCCAGGAGTAGAATACCTACTACTAAGTAGCATCACGGGATGCTTTCGAGAATGATAGCCAGAATCATCACACTGGGAACACAAGGCACGACTGGATTACTAGGTGATCCCCTAAGACACCTAGGGTCATAATAATATCTCCAACATATATGTCAAGGTAACGGAGTACCTCAACTCACTGATTAGTGTGGTTAATCTGGCCCATGGGAACATTGAAACGGGAAGAAAGGATTTGCAAATGCATCAGACTATTTAGAAACCTGGGATGACTCGGACAGCATAACGGCTATAATTGCTCAAAAAGATTTGAGACAATCACAAAAATGGTGGCATAACCACTCAGAAGCACAATATCAAGGTTCCGAGATCAACAATTAACATACGGAAGTAGTAGGAACTGAACTGAGACTTAAATCCAACAATCTTATAAGTCTACTGATTAGTAACACGTGATCCTAATAGAAAGAAGAGATAGCCTAGTTCTTAATCCCCGCAGGAAAGATAAGATGACTCAGATCAGAAGGGCATGAGGTATAAGGAGTAAAAAGAGCCTTACGTTCCATCCCACAATCAATTCCCTTATATAACTAAAGAATTTCTAGACTCAACTTCGACCAGTTTGGCTTGGTAATCCTACAGGCAGTCAAGCTCTGATACCAACGCTGTCAGGGCCCCGACTCAATGCCACATCGATCTAGCATGTAACACCTCATATCACTTTGCGACCTCACGCACGGTATTCCCACGGGTGTCGCCTTACCTTAGCCCGGGACCGTTTGCGCCTTTTGGCACACGTATATGACGGTGTCGCTAGCATCCATATGATAAGGAGCCTGGGCTGACATGGCTAGTCGTAAACCCAAAGTGGCACAGACTTACAGGGACAGGCATCCATGACCCAGCATCCGAACGTGTCGGTCATCAGCGAGTGAATCCAGGCTGTAGCACTGGGCTAGCAGGACTCCGGTGAACCGGGCTGTAGCGGGCTAACAGGACTCCGGTATTCATCGCGTGACATTTCCCCGAAGGGACAGACACAGGAACGAAGAAGGACACATGCCGGCCAGCCTAAGTGTTCCGGAGCAGTAGCAAGCTACCATGGCTCGGTGGAAACACTAGGTGACATTTCCCGGTAAGAGAGGCTACTAAAGATAAACAACTAGAAGGTCAGATCCCACACATACCAAGCATTTCAATAACATACACACAATATGCTCGATATGTGCAAATACAACATGGCATCACAACATGACTCTACGACTCAAGTAATTTATTCAATAGGCTCCGAGGAGTGAGATATTACAAACATGGGTCTCATGACCCAACAATCAGAGCATACAAGTCAAAGCACAAGCGGAAGCTATCATGTCTGGGTACAGACATCTATAACTGAAAAAGGCTGAGAAGCCTGACTATCTACCAGATCCTGCCGGGGCACAAGATCGTAGCTGAGGTAACAAGCTAAACGTCGAAGTCCACGTGGAACTACTAGTGAGACTGAAGTCTCTCTGCAAAAACATAAAATAGGCAAACGTGAGTACAAATGTACCCAGCAAGACTTACATCAGAACTAACTACATATGCATCATTATCAACAAAGGGGATGGTGGGGTTTAACTGCAGCAAGCCAGCTTTGACTCGGTGGCTATCCTAAACTACGACTGCAAGCGACTCTTTTGAGGTGGCGCACACGAGTCCACATATTCACCATATCAATACACCACTATGGATCCGCTCCCGTCTACCTACGAGAACGCCATCCATAGCACTCACGCTTATCTTGCGTATTTTAGAGTATCCACTTTCACTTGTCTATGAACTGATATAAGCAACCCAGAAGTCCTTTTCCGCGGACACGGCTATTTGAATAGTTGATGTTAACCCTGCAGGGGTGTACTTCTTCATACAGGTTTCCACCACTTAGCGTCTGCACACGACATGTGCTCGGCAGACTTCAAGCGAAAGCCGACGTGGGTGTAGACCAGGACCTACCTAAACACTCAAGTCTCTAGTCCAGGTTTATCGCCTATTCGGGTTCCATCCATGAGGAGATCCGGCCGGAGTTTCGCTCACAGCCCCAAACGATGTGAACAGGGTTCCCGAGATACCAAACGGGCATCCGGTACACCGTGCCACGTACCTACCGCATCACAGCCCACCCCTACGGTCAGCGCTGTCCACGGCCTCCAGTAAGCTACAAACACCAGAAACTACTTGCAACTCCTGGACAGAGGTCGAGGGTGAATAAGAAGTCGAGCGGGGTCATATTTCAGGGCCCAATGTATGGTAGTAGCTGAATCATGGATCACAAACACAGAACTCAGTTCCTAAGGACGGCTTCAATGAGACAACCCACCATGTACTCCTACATGGCCTCTCACCGACACCTTTTACCAAATCGTGTTCACACACTTAGCTCACACATGGTAGGACATGTTCACACACCTCTGATTCATCCCCGATGAATCAGACCTGACTCAACTCTAAGTAGTAGCAGGCATGACAAACAAACATGAATGAGTAGGCACATCAGGGCTCAAACAACTCCTACTCATGCTAGTGGGTTTCATCTATTTACTGTGGCAATGACAGGTCATGCAAAGGATAAAGGGGGTTCAGCTACCGCAGCAAGTAACAGATGAATCGGTGTTGTCCTAATGCATTAAAAGAGAGCAGGAGCGAGAGAGTAGGATTGTATCGGAATGAACAAGGGGGTTTTGCTTGCCTGGCACTTTTGAAGATAACATTGAGTCTTCATCAGTGTCAACGATCACATCATCGGTATCACGTCTATCAAGAGGGGACAAATACCGGCAACACAGAAGGGAACACAATCAATGCAATGCACAATATGATGCATGATCATGACATGGCAAAATGAATGTGTGTTGGGCTAATGCAACTAAAACCAGATTAAATGGAGTTGGTTTGAATCCAAGATTCAAATTCAAACTCCATATGTGGATATTTAAATGCCCTTTATATGATTTGTGCTAAACAGCAGCTATAAGTTGTTCTAACATGCATGAAAATGGTACAGATGGATTCTTTGAATTTTTCTGATAATTTTTCATATATAAATTATTTAATTTGGAGTTACGGTTAATTTTCTATGATTTATTGAAGTTTTAGCTATTTTCTGAAATTTCCTGAATAATATTAAATCCAGAAAATACTTATTGCGTCAGCCCCACGTCACAGTGATGTCAGCAGGGTCAACTGGGCTGGCTCGGTCAAACCTGACGTGTGGGGGCCACACGTCAGTGACACAGGAGCTAATCCCGGTCAAACCCAGCGCTGACTGGGGTTTGACCAGGGGTGGGGCCCGCTGTCAGTGGCCTAGGGGGTTGGTTAGCGCGTCATTAGTGGCTAATGACAGCGCCACGTCATTGGCCACCGGAGTTCGGCCGGCGGCGACCCGAAACGCGGCGGAAGTTCATCGGGGTTGCGCTACGGGCGGCGGCTGGACGTGCGAAGGGCACCAGAAGGTAGCCCGTGCCCGTGCGCATCTAGGGGGCCGACGGGAGGTGCGGGGGTGGCCGGGGTTCGCCGGAATGGAGCCCGAGGCGGCGGCCGGAGCTCGGGTGGGTGCGGGGTTAGCGCTGCAGCTTGCAAACAAGCTAGCTGCCACGCTAGCGTTGCTCCACGGGTCGTTGCGAGTGCAACGGACGCACGCGCGGGGCCATTTGGTCACCGGGGCTTCGCCGGCGACGAGTCCGTGCGGCGGAGCGTCTCGGCTCCGGTAGAGGGGGCGGCTAGAGCTCGTAATCGGGCTTGGGGTTAGGGGGAAACGAAGCAGGGACTCACGGGGATCGTGCAGGGAGGGTCAGCGAGCTCGGGGAAGCGACGATGGTGGCGAATTGACGGTGAAGATCCTCGGCAGCCGGCGATGGAAACGGCGATGCCGGCGGCGTTGTGGCGCGTCCGTAGGGCCGTGGGTCGGTGGGGAGGAAGGAGGGGTCGAGGGGGAGCTCCTGGGCGCATCGGCGAGGCTAGGGGTGGCCGGTGGCCACGGGAAAGCTCGTCGGCGGCGGCGGGTGTGTTCGGTGGCTGCGCGCGAGAGAGCCAGAGGAGGAGAGGAGCTCGGGGAGAGAGTGAGAGGCCTGGGGGGGTGCGTGGCGTCGCGGACGGGGTCCAGGGCGACGAGAGGAAGCAGGAGGTGGCCAGGGGGAAGCAGGAGGTGGCCGAGGCAGCGTCGGCGCGCGCCACGCCTCGCCTCTGTTCATCCTCCTGGCAGAGGAGGAAGAGGACAAGGGGGAGGAGGTGGGCTGGGCCGGCTGGACCACTGGAGTTGGGCCAGGTGGGCTGCGAGGTAAGCTGAGGTAAAACTCTCTCTCTGCTTTTATTTACATTCTGTTTTATATTTTTCTTCTGTTTTTGTTTTATTTAAATTATTTTGCCACTGTTTTGAATTTTAAAAATAATTCAAACAATGCCAAAAACTCCACTAAATATTTTATATTGCTAGATGGACTTTTCCAAAAGCTCATAAAATATTTCAGGGGTATTTGAAATTATATTCTAATTATATGAATATAATTCAAATTCAAATAGCTAATGATTTAAATTCAAAGTCCCAAAAATAAATCCTTAAAAATGTTCAATATTTTGGTTGGGACCAGAACCCTTACCAAAAATTATCAAACATTTAAGAAGAGCCTTTTGGAGCAATGAATGAGATTTCTAGGGTTTTTGCCCCTCTTTTATTTAGGGTTTTGAGGCTTCCAATATTCCTCAATTCAAGTTTCAAAAATATAGACATGATGCACACATGAAGCTAGCCTAGAGCAATGCCAGAAGCTAGGGATGTGACAAAACAAATGTTGTTAACAATGGATTTGTGTTTCGTGCTAACAAGCTATGCATTCCAGCTAGCTCCGTTCGTCTTTTGTTGTTGCAGGAGGCGCATGGAGGAGGATTAATGGGACACTTTGGCGTGAAGAAGACAGAGGACGTACTTGCTACACATTTCTTTTGGCCAAAGATGAGATGGGATGTTGAGCGTTTTATTGCTCGCTGCACTACATGTCAAAAAGCTAAGTCACGACTCAATCCTCATGGTTTATATATGCCTTTGCCTGTACCTAGTGTTCCTTGGGAGGATATATCTATGGACTTTGTTTTAGGTTTACCTCGAACAAAGAAAGGGAGGGATAGCATATTTGTTGTCGTGGATAGATTCTCGAAAATGGCACACTTTATACCATGTCATAAAAGCGATGATGCTGTTAATGTTGCTGATTTGTTCTTTCGTGAAATTATTCGCTTGCATGGTGTGCCAAATACTATTGTTTCAGATCGTGATACTAAATTTCTTAGCCACTTTTGGAGATGTTTATGGGCTAAGTTGGGGACTAAACTGCTTTTTAGTACTACTTGTCACCCCCAAACTGATGGACAAACTGAAGTAGTCAATAGAACGTTGTCTACTAGGCTTAGGGCTGTTTTGAAGAATAATAAGAAAATGTGGGAGGAATGCTTGCCTCATATTGAATTTGCTTATAATCGTTCATTGCATTCTACTACTAAGATGTGCCCTTTTGAAGTTGTGTATGGTTTCCTACCTCGTGCACCTATTGATTTGTTGCCTCTTCCATCTTCGGAGAAGGTTAATTTTGATGCTAAACAACGTGCTGAATTGATTTTTAAAATGCATGAGTTAACTAAGGAACACACTAAGCGTATGAATGCTAAATATAAACTTGCTGGAGATAAGGGTAGAAAACATGTTGTGTTTGCACCTGGAGATCTTGTTTGGTTACATTTGCGTAAGGATAGATTTCCTGATAGAGGCGGGGTGTCCCGATCTTTCGATGAGATGATAACTATCGATTTGGTGGAGACGACTTTGACGATCCGACTACAAACGTGCAACGACGTTGTGCCTTAGCAATCGCTAAACCAACTCCGAGAGGTTATTGACCACGCCGGAGCACGATCAACCTGACCACGAAGGTCTATTCCTGCAAGCAATCGAAGAACAAGCAAGAATATGATAAAAAGCAATCTGAATATCGCGAATATGTATGAAGTATTGATAATGGTGGGGATCCGAAAAGTGGTCTTGGTCTGGTCGTTGGACACAAACGAAGCACACGAAGTTGCAATGGCTAACTTTTAACTAAACAGATCCCAAGGAAAAGCTACTAGATGGATCTACTTATATAGGAGCAAGGGGTGGCGGCCAAGGAGGTGGGAGGACGTCCCAAGGCAGCCTAAAACTAAATCTAGGTCGTACAAGGCCAATGGGCCCAAGTGGAGGTGATGTAACACCTTTGGACTTGTAGTTTGACTCGGATTCTGCTGCAGCATCAGATTGTTTCGTCCACAACTCAACGCTCCGGAAGAATTTGAAGGTGATTCCAATTGGGTTGGAAAGTGCACGAAATCTAGTTTCCAACAAAAAAAGAATCACCCAATTCGGAGTCCGTATGAAAAACTTGTGTGCGTTTTGAGTCAGGTATGTCTGTGCAGTCCGAATCTGAATCCAGAACGTGAGAGACTTGGACTCTATCTTCTCTTGGGCCAAAAGTGACGTGAGAGAACTTTTTGGACAGCAAATAAACATCTCTTTCTTCCTTATCTTCATATGTGGATTGTACAAATGTCCCATACACCTGCAATTAGACAAAACACAAAAGTGTGTGAAGTATTTTTGTTCTGGATAACATAAATAGATTATTGAATAGTTTGCACTAGAAATCACCTGACAAATATGCATATATGCAATATTTTTGGTCATATCCAAGGTAGTCATGTTCTCATCACCACCTATTTTAGAGGACTACGTTGATAATTTGACTTTGCCATGTGATCAAACAACTAAAATACCAACAATTTTGAGTGCACCCATTGAATTAACTATTGATGCAAAAGAACCAATGTTTAATCATTTTGATATGACCTCTAATCTTGGTGATGATTCTGTGTTGAATGACTTATTGCATGTTTGCTTATTTAAGCATGTTGTAGCATGTAAATTTGATGCAAGTAAGGTTTATTCACCAATGTTGGGATGGTTTAATGATGAACATTGTCAATCTTTTGAAATGAATAAGAGCTTCACTTATATGTGCAAACTGAGTTGCAATATTTTCATGCCTTCTACTTCTTGTGCTAATTTTTTGGCTTTAGATTTTATGAACTATGCAAGTTACTCATCTATTCAAGTGTCATATATGCAAAAATCAAGGGAAGTAAAAATGGATGACATATACATATACAACATGTACACCTTGTCTCTTTTGTTAGCCACATTTCAGATTAAGCAACGCTGAGGACGGCTTTATTTTCAAGAAGGGGAGGATGATGAGGACAAGACTACCTTGGATATGACCAAAAATATTGCATATATGCATATTTGTCAGGTGATTTCTAGTGCAAACTATTCAATAATCTATTTATGTTATCCAGAACAAAAATACTTCACACACTTTTGTGTTTTGTCTAATTGCAGGTGTATGGGACATTTGTACAATCCACATATGAAGATAAGGAAGAAAGAGATGTTTATTTGCTGTCCAAAAAGTTCTCTCACGTCACTTTTGGCCCAAGAGAAGATAGAGTCCAAGTCTCTCACGTTCTGGATTCAGATTCGGACTGCACAGACACACCTGACTCAAAACGCACACAAGTTTTTCATACGGACTCCGAATTGGGTGATTCTTTTTTTGTTGGAAACTAGATTTCGTGCACTTTCCAACCCAATTGGAATCACCTTCAAATTCGTCCGGAGCGTTGAGTTGTGGACGAAACAATCCGATGCTGCAGCAGAATCCGAGTCAAACTACAAGTCCAAAGGTGTTACATCACCTCCACTTGGGCCCATTGGCCTTGTACGACCTAGATTTAGTTTTAGGCTGCCTTGGGACGTCCTCCCACCTCCTTGGCCGCCACCCCTTGCTCCTATATAAGTAGATCCATCTAGTAGCTTTTCCTTGGGATTTGTTTAGTTAAAAGTTAGCCATTGCAACTTCGTGTACTTCGTTTGTGTCCAACGACCAGACCAAGACCGCTTACGGATCCCCACCATTATCAATACTTCATATATATTCGCAATATTCAGATTGCTTTATCATATTCTTGCTCGTTCTTCGATTGCTTGCAGGAATAGACCTCCGTGGTCAGGTTGATCGTGCTCCAGCGTGGTCAATAACCTCTCGGAGTTGGTTTAGCGATTGCTAAGGCGCAACGTCGTGCACGTTTGTAGTCGGATCGTCAAAGTCGTCTCCACCAAATCGATAGTTATCATCTCATCGAAAGATCGGGACACCCCCGCCTCTATCAAGTGGTATCAGAGCAGGAATAAGCAGGGACGAAAGTATGTCGCATGGCAAGTTTCAAATCATCCCAAGTAGTAGGTATATAATCAGGGTGTAACCGACAATATTCACTCCACCAAACCAAAGCATAACCAGTGAAAGAACCAACCGCAACCTTAACCTTTTTATGTTCATTGAAATTATGGGAAGCAAATATATTTTTTATGTCGAACTCCCATTCAATATATAAAGCAGGTTTAAAACGGCCATTAAATGGTGGTATAGATACATTAACCTGATCATGTGCATTTGGATGTTTGTGCACCTCTCGTGACGGTTGTGGTATTTGCAAAGGTGGTGGCACGTCTCCCGCGATCGACAAAGCCCATGAATTGACTCTGGATCCTGTCATGATTAGTAGAACAAGAAACAGAACCCAAAAATAATGTTCCTATAACTACTAGGATGTGGTGGTAAAACGCTCACAGTAAAGCAAATATCAATGTCTTACAAGTTCTTACCATGCAGCAGGCGGTGATCGGCAACCAGCGGTGTCAAGTAACTCCGAATATTGAGTAAAGCGATTGCCAGGGGAGCGTAAGTATACACAGTGTAGAAATATGTGGAGCTGGGTTGGCTATATATGGTAGCAAAAGATTAGCAATAATCAATTCAAAGATGCAATGTTGAATAAACGCTCAACGACGGTACTGTGCTGGTCCTAGGCTAGACCGGACTAGAGACGCGAGCCTAGAACACTAATAAGGTCACGGCGTAGCACAACTAGCATCAATGAAGGATACTAAGTAGCTCTTGACAGCAAGATATAAGTGAAGATCACAACGGCAGTGAAGATAATGATGAAAAACAACTGCCAAGCAGGATATACAATAACTCTCTCTCCAACTTTCCTCTTGAAAATTTTGAGACAATTTGCTGATAAATTCTTTCAAAGAATGCTACTAACTCAAGCTTTCCAATGCAAAAAGAATCACTCAATTCCGAGTTGATACGAGGAGTCAAAGAATTCTAAAACTGGCCTGAAAAATTGGAACAAGCTGTGTTCACGAACTTCGGAGGGTAAAAAGACCTATTTAGAAGCCGATTTTGAGGTGTCAAATATTGAACTAGCTTCTGCAACTATTTAGATGCGGCTCATCGCTATCTTCAATTTGAGTACTCACGGAGCCAAAACGGACTTGGTATGAGGAAGATACACCTGTTTTACTGAACAGTGCGCAAAACAGATTCCAATCCGAATTCAGGTACGAGATTGATTCTAGATAGATCCAATTATTTTTCTTCTCTCTTTTTTTTCTCACGCTTTTTTTTTCTTTTTCTTCTCCCTCTTTTTCTTTTTTTTCTTTCCTTTTTTCTCTCTTTTTTTCTTTATCTTCTTTCTCCCCCTCTTTCCAAGACAAACTAGATAAGATGCAGATTCGATCTGGCGAAGATGTGAGTGACCTCAACTATGATTATGACAATAAACAGTGCGTAGCACGTGGTGGAAATTGGTGGATGGGATGGTGGACAGCGGATGGGATAATGATGCAGCGGCTGCGTGACTAATATGAACAGAACTCGAAACTCTAAAGGAACTAGACACTAAGACCAGCAACTCGACACGGCGATGCAACCGATAATTCAATAATGCAAACAATGAAAAGAAAAATTGCAAAGGCTCAGTCTGGCTAGGACAAAGGATGAATAGATCTAACTTTTGTTTTGTGGCTTTTTCTTGGACAATATGATGAGGACATGACTACCTTGGATATGACCAAAAATATTGCATATATGCATATTTGTCAGGTGATTTCTAGTGCAAACTATTCAATAATCTATTTATGTTATCCAGAACAAAAATACTTCACACACTTTTGTGTTTTGTCTAATTGCAGGTGTATGAGACATTTGTACAATCCACATATGAAGATAAGGAAGAAAGAGATGTTTATTTGCTGTCCAAAAAGTTCTCTCACGTCACTTTTGGCCCAAGAGAAGATAGAGTCCAAGTCTCTCACGTTCTGGATTCAGATTCGGACTGCACAGACACACCTGACTCAAAACGCACACAAGTTTTTCATACGGACTCCGAATTGGGTGATTCTTTTTTTGTTGGAAACTAGATTTCGTGCACTTTCCAACCCAATTGGAATCACCTTCGAATTCGTCCGGAGCGTTGAGTTGTGGACGAAACAATCTGATGTTGCAGCAGAATCCGAGTCAAACTACAAGTCCAAAGGTGTTACATCACCTCCACTTGGGCCCATTGGCCTTGTACGACCTAGATTTAGTTTTAGGCTGCCTTGGGACGTCCTCCCACCTCCTTGGCCGCCACCCCTTGCTCCTATATAAGTAGATCCATCTAGTAGCTTTTCCTTGGGATTTGTTTAGTTAAAAGTTAGCCATTGCAACTTCGTGTACTTCGTTTGTGTCCAACGACCAGACCAAGACCGCTTACGGATCCCCACCTTTATCAATACTTCATATATATTCGCGATATTCAGATTGCTTTATCATATTCTTGCTCGTTCTTCGATTGCTTGCAGGAATAGACCTTCGTGGTCAGGCTGACCGTGCTTCCGGCATCGTGAGTAACCTCAGGAGATTGGTTTAGCGATTGCTAAGGCGCAACGTCGTGCACGTTTGTAGTCGGATCGTCAAAGTCATCTCCACCAAATCGATAGTTATCATCTCATCGAAAGATCGGGACACCCTCGCCTCTATCAAGTGGTATCAGTTTTCAGGTTGCTCGGTGAGAATTTCTAGTTTTTCTTAAATTAGATTTATTTTCTTACCTATTGTCCAAGAAAAAGCCACAAAAAAAAGTTAGATATGTTCATCCTTTATCCAAGCCAGTCTGAGCCTTTGCAATTTTCTATTCATTGCTTGCATAGTTGAATTATCGGAGCTACTAGATGGATCTACTTATATAAGAGCAAGGGGTGGCGGCCAAGGAGGTGGGAGGACGTCCGAAGGCAGCCTAAAACTAAATCTAGGTCGTACAAGGCCAATGGGCCCAAGTGGAGGTGATGTAACACCTTTGGACTTGTAGTTTGACTCGGATTCTGCTGCAGCATCGGATTGTTTCGTCCACAACTCAACGCTCCGGACGAATTCGAAGGTGATTCCAATTGGGTTGGAAAGTGAACGAAATCTAGTTTCCAACAAAAAAAGAATCACCCAATTCGGAGTCCGTATGAAAAACTTGTGTGCGTTTTGAGTCAGGTGTGTCTGTGCAGTCCGAATCTGAATCCAGAACGTGAGAGACTTGGACTCTATCTTCTCTTGGGCCAAAAGTGACGTGAGAGAACTTTTTGGACAGCAAATAAACATCTCTTTCTTCCTTATCTTCATATGTGGATTGTACAAATGTCCCATACACCTGCAATTAGACAAAACACAAAAGTGTGTGAAGTATTTTTGTTCTGGATAACATAAATAGATTATTGAATAGTTTGCACTAGAAATCACCTGACAAATATGCATATATGCAATATTTTTGGTCATATCCAAGGTAGTCATGTCCTCATCACAATAGGTAAGAAAATAAATCAAATCTAGGAAAAACTGGAAATTCTCACCGAGCAACCTGAAAACTGATACCACTTGATAGAGGCGGGGTGTCCCGATCTTTCAATGAGATGATAACTATCGATTTGGTGGAGATGACTTTGACGATCCGACTACAAACGTGCAACGACGTTGTGCCTTAGCAATCGCTAAACCAACTCCGAGAGGTTATTGACCACGCCGGAGCACGATCAACCTGACCACGAAGGTCTATTCCTGCAAGCAATCGAAGAACAAGCAAGAATATGATAAAAAGCAATCTGAATATCGCGAATATGTATGAAGTATTGATAATGGTGGGGATCCGAAAAGTGGTCTTGGTCTGGTCGTTGGACACAAACGAAGCACACGAAGTTGCAATGGCTAACTTTTAACTAAACAGATCCCAAGGAAAAGCTACTAGATGGATCTACTTATATAGGAGCAAGGGGTGGCGGCCAAGGAGGTGGGAGGACGTCCCAAGGCAGCCTAAAACTAAATCTAGGTCGTACAAGGCCAATGGGCCCAAGTGGAGGTGATGTAACACCTTTGGACTTGTAGTTTGACTCGGATTCTGCTGCAGCATCAGATTGTTTCGTCCACAACTCAATGCTCCGGACGAATTTGAAGGTGATTCCAATTGGGTTGGAAAGTGCACGAAATCTAGTTTCCAACAAAAAAAAGAATCACCCAATTCGGAGTCCGTATGAAAAACTTGTGTGTGTTTTGAGTCAGGTATGTCTGTGCAGTCCGAATCTGAATCCAGAACGTGAGAGACTTGGACTCTATCTTCTCTTGGGCCAAAAGTGACGTGAGAGAACTTTTTGGACAGCAAATAAGCATCTCTTTCTTCCTTATCTTCATATGTGGATTGTACAAATGTCCCATACACCTGCAATTAGACAAAACACAAAAGTGTGTGAAGTATTTTTGTTCTGGATAACATAAATAGATTATTGAATAGTTTGCACTAGAAATCACCTGACAAATATGCATATATGCAATATTTTTGGTCATATCCAAGGTAGTCATGTCCTCATCATTTCCTGATTTGTGCAAATCAAAGTTAATGCCACGTGCTTATGGTCCCTTTAAGGTGTTAGAGAAAATAAATGATAATGCATATAAACTTGAGCTGCCTGCAGATTTTGGGGTTAGTCCCACTTTTAACATTGCAGATTTGAAGCCTTATTTGGGTGAGGAAGATGAACTTCCGTCGAGGACGACTTCATTTCCAGAAGGGGAGGATGATGAGGACATCAATACAATTGTTACACCCACAGACCCTGCTGCTATACATACTGGACCAATTACTAGAGCTCGTGCACGCCAACTAAATTACCAGGTACTTTCGTTTCTTGGTAATGATTCTAATGTTCATGAGAATATGATGCTGCCTAAATTGGATACATTTGTTTTGCTTACAAATGAAGGGCCTAGCTTGGAGAAGGATGAACATTGGAACAAGAACGGAGTTACAAGTGATGATTTCAGGACTTTGAAGCCACCATAATGGGTGCATGAAGCCTTGGACGAAATATACAAGATGCCACTTCATAAATTTCGTCCCGAGGCTATTTTAGGTGCTGCGTCACCTTATTATTGGGCCAGGCCCATGTAATTTCGAAATACATAAGTATAGGCTATTTTTAGAGTCCTTATGTGTGGGGAAACAAGAGATAGGGTTGATTTCGGACCCCTCCACCAAGGGCCACGAAATTCCCCCCCCCCCTCTTCCTCCATATATACAGCCCTTAGGGCATCGTTTAGACTTTGAGTTTTGTTTAGATTAAAAGTTCGCCATAGCTGCAACTTATATTCGCAATATCCAGATTGCAATCTCAGTTTCTTGCTTGTTCTTCGTTTGCTCGCAGGAAACAGACCCTCGTGGTCAGGTTGATCGTGCTCCGGCGTGGTCAATAACCTCTCGGAGTTGGTTTAGCGATTGCTAAGGCGCGACGTCCTCGCACGTTCGTAGTCGAATCGTCAAAGTCGACTGCCACCAAAGCGATATCCATCATCTCATCGGAAGACGGGACAACTTTGCCTCTATCATCATAGATGGGATAATTAAGTTGAGCACCGGAGAGTTTTTCACTAAAATAAGCAATGGCTCGTTTTTCTTGCATCAAAACTCCGCCAATTCCTGATGAGGACATGACTACCTTGGATACGACCAAAAATATGGCATACATGCATATTTGTCAAGTGATTTCTAGTGCAAACTATTCAATAATCTATTTATGTTATCCAGAACAAAAATACTTCACACACTTTTGTGTTTTGTCTAATTGCAGGTGTATGGGATATTTGTACAATTCACATATGAAGATAAGGGAGAAAGAGATGTTTAAGTGCTGTTCAAAAAGTTCTTTCACGTCACTTTTGGGCCAAGAGAAGATAGAGTCCAAGTCTCTCACGTTCTGGATTCAGATTCGGACTGCACAGACATACCTGACTCAAAACGCCAACAACTTTTTCATACGGACTTCGAATTGGGTGATTCTTTTTTTGTTGGATTCTAGATTTCGTGCTTTTTGCATACCAATTGGATTCACCTTCAAATTCGTCCGGAGCGTTGAGATATCGACGAAACAATCAGACGCTGCAGCAGAATCCGAGTCAAACAACAAGTCCAAAGGTGTTGCATCACCTCCACTTGGGCCCATTTGCCTTGTACGACCTAGAGTTAGTTTTAGGCTGCCTTGGGACGTCCTCCCACCTCCTAGGCCGCCACCCCTTGCTCCTATATAAGTAGATTCATCTAGTAGCTTTTCCCTTGGGATTTGTTTAGTTAAAAGTTAGCCATTGCAATTTCGTGTACTTTGTTTGTGTCCAACGACCAAACCAAGACCGCTTATGGATCCCCACCTTTACCAATACTTCATCTATATTCGCAATATTCAGATTGCTTTATCATATTCTTGCTCGTTCTTCGATTGCTTGCAGGAATAGACCTTCGTGGTCAGGTTTATCATGCACCAGCGTGGTCAATAACCTCTCGGAGTTGGTTTAGCGATTGCTAAGGTGCAACGTTGTGCACGTTTGTAGTCGGATCGTCAAAGTCGACTCCACCAAATCGATAGTTATCATCTCATCAAAAGATCGGGACACCCGCCTCTATCAAGTGGTATCAGTTTCAGGTTGCTCGGTGAGAATTTCTAGTTTTCCCTAGATTAGATTTATTTTCTTACCTATTGTCCAAGAAAAAGCCACAAAAAAAGTTAGATCTATTCATCCTTTGTCCAAGCCAGTCTGAGCCTTTGCATTTTTCTTTTCATTGTTTGCATTATTGAATTATCGGTTGCATCACCGTGTCGAGTTGCTGGTCTTAGTGTCTAGTTTCTTTAGAGTTTCGAGTTCTGTTCACATTAGTCACGCCGCCACTGCATCATTATCCCTTCCACTGTCCACCATCCCATCCATCAATTTTCACCATGTGTTACGCACTGTTCGTTGTCATAATCATAGTTGAGGTCATTCACATCTTCGCCTGATCCAATCTGCATCTTATCTAGTTTGTCTTGGAAAGAGGAAGAAAAAAAGTGTGAAAAAAAAGAGAGAAGAGAAAAAAAAACAAAATTCGGATCTATCTAGACTCAATCTCGTAGTTGAATTCGGACTGGAATCTGTTGTGTGCACTGTTTAGTAAAAAAGGCATAACTTCCTCATACGAACTCTGTTTTGGCTCCACAAGTACTCAAATTAAAGCTAGCGACTAGACGCATCTGAATAGTTGCAAAAGCTAGTTCAATATTTGACGTCTCAAAATCAGCTTCTAAATAGGTCTTTTTGCCCTCCGAAGTTCGCGCATACAGTGTGTTCCAGTTTTTCAGGCCAGTTTTAGAATTCTTTTACTCCTCATATCAATTCAGAATTGAGTGATTCTTTTTGCATTGGAAAGCTTGAGTTAGTAGCAAACTTTTCAAGAGAAAAGTTGGAGAGAGAGTTGTTATATATCCTGCTTGGCAGTTGTTATTCATCATTATCTTTACTGCCGTTGTGATCTTCACTTATATCTTGCTGTCCAGAGTACTTATCCTTCATTGATGCTAGTTGTGCTATGCCGTGACCTCATTAGTGTTCTAGGCTCGCGTCTCTAGTCCGGTCTAGCCTAGGACCAGCACAGTACCGTCGTTGAACATTTATTCAACATTGCATCTTTGAATTGATTATTGCTAATCTTTTGCTACCATATATAGCCAACCCAGCTCCACATATTTCTACACCGTGTATACGTACGTTCCCCTGGCAATCGCTTTACACAGTCTACAGATTTACTTGACACCGCTGGTTGCCTGTCATCACCTGCCGCATGGTAAGAACTTGTAAGATATTGATATTTGCTTTACTGTGAGCACTTTACAACCACACCCTAGTAGTGCATAGGAACATTATTCTCGAATTTTGTTTCTTGTTTCTACTAATCATGACAGGTTCCGGAGAAAGAAGTTCTTGGACGACGAACACATCTTCACCATCACGAGAGTTGGGACAACACACACAAGCACATGGTCAGGTTATCTCTTTACCATCATTTGAGGGTAGATTTAATCCTGCTATTTATCTAGCTTGGGAGTTTGAAGTAGAACAAGTTTTTAGTTACCATGACTTTTCTGAACTTGAGCGAGTACGAGCTGCCACTAGAGCATTTACTGGTTTTGCTTCTGTTTGGTGGAGTGTGCATTGCAAGAAAAACATTGATAACCAACCCACAACTTGGAAAGATTTGAAACATGTAATGAGACAACAATTTTTCCCTCATTACTATCGTTGTGAATTGCTTCGCAAATTTGAACAATTTAAACAAGGCAATAACACTGTTCATGCTTACTACCAAGAGTTCAAATCTTATATGCATCATTGTGACATAGAAGAATCTGAGGATGATACAATGAATAGATTTTTTGGTGGTTTGAACCATGATATTCAGGCAAGATTTAGGTATATTCCTCGTTGCATTACTGGTATGTATGTTCGTGCTTGTACCTTTGAGAGACAGTTACAGGAGGATGCATTGGGTGACTACAACAACTACTATTCCAATTCATGCTCACTACCATCGGTTGATTCCTCCACCGTTGCACCTACTAGAGCAGCCACACCTCAGATTGTGAGTGCGACATCATCTCAAGTGTATGGTGCATTGTCATTGTCCATACCGACATCAGCTACGTCTTTGCGACAAGGTAACAATATATGTATTGATGATATAACTTCACATGAGAATGATGCATCCCTAATTAACTTAAATACATCATGTATTGAGTTACCTGTTGATTTGAGCACGCCACCTATTTTAGAGAATCATGTTACTATCATGAATGCATCATGTGATCAAACAACTGAAATACCAACAATTTTGAGTGCACCCATTGAATTAACTATTGATGCAAAAGAACCAATGTATAATCATTTTGATATGACCTCTAATCTTGGTGATGATTCTGTGTCCAATGACTTACTGCATGTTTGCTTATTTAAGCATGTTGTAGCATTTAAATTTGATGCAAATAAGGATTATTCACCAATGTTGGGATGGTTTAATGATGAATATTGTCAATCTTTTGATAGGAATAAGAGCTTCACTTATATGTGCAAACCGAGTTGCAATATTTTCATGCCTTCTACTTCTGATAATATTTTGGCTTTATATTTTATGATCTGTCAAAGTTACTCATGTATACATGTGTCATATGTGCTAAAATCAAGGGAAGTAAAAATGGATGAGATATACATATACAACATGTATACCTTGTCTCTTTTGTTAGCCACATTTCAGATTAAGCAACGCCGATGACGGCTTTGCTTTCAAAAAGGGGAGGATGATGAGGACATGACTACCTTGGATACGACCAAAAATATTGCATACATGCATATTTGTCAGGTGATTTCTAGTGCAAACTATTCAATAATCTATTTATGTTATCCAGAACAAAAATACTTCACACACTTTTGTGTTTTGTCTAATTGCAGGTGTATGGGATATTTGTACAATTCACATATGAAGATAAGGGAGAAAGAGATGTTAAAGTGCTGTTCAAAAAGTTCTTTCACGTCACTTTTGGACCAAGAGAAGATAGAGTCCAAGTCTCTCACGTTCTGGATTCAGATTCGGACTGCACAGACATACCTGACTCAAAACGCCAACAACTTTTTCTTACGGACTCCGAATTGGGTGATTCTTTTTTTCTTGGATTCTAGATTTCGTGCTCTTTGCATCCCAATTGGATTCACCTTCAAATTCGTTCGGAGCGTTGAGATATCGATGAAACAATTAGACGCTGCAGCAGAATCCGAGTCAAACAACAAGTCCAAAGGTGTTGCATCACCTCCACTTGGGCCCATTGGCCTTGTACGACCTAGGGTTAGTTTTAGGCTGCCTTGGGACGTCCTCCCACCTCCTAGGCCGCCACCCCTTGCTGCTATATAAGTAGATTCATCTAGTAGCTTTTCCCTTGGGATTTGTTTAGTTAAAAGTTAGCCATTGCAACTTCGTGTACTTTGTTTGTGCCAACGACCAAACCAAGACCGCTTACGGATCCCCACCTTTACCAATACTTCATTTATATTCGCAATATTCAGATTGCTTTATCATATTCTTGCTCGTTCTTCGATTGCTTGCAGGAATAGACTTTCGTGGTCAGGTTGATCATGCACCGGCGTGGTCAATAACCTCTCGGAGTTGGTTTAGTGATTGCTAAGGTGCAATGTTGTGCACGTTTGTAGTTGGATCGTCAAAGTCGACTCCACCAAATCGATAGTTATCATCTCATCGAAAGATCAGGACACCCCGCCTCTATCAATTCCGGTACCACTTGCATCACAATGAACCTCAAAAGTTTTGTCGAAATTGGGCAAAGCAAGAATCGGAGCATGAGTAAGCAAAGACTTGAGCTCATCAAAAGCGGTGGATTGCAAAGATCCCCAAACAAAAGGAGCATTCTTCTTACTCAAAGCATGTAAAGGAGCGGCAATTGTGCTAAAGTTTTTCACAAATCAGCGATAAAATCCTGCTAGGCCAAGGAAACTAGGCACTTTTTGCAAATTGGTTGGTTGGGGCTAAGTTTTAATTGCCTCAATTTTAGTTTCGTCAACATGAACACCTTTTGAAGAGACAACAAATCCCAAGAAAACCACTTTGTCAACACCAAACGTGCATTTTTTCAAATTTGCATGAAGGATTTCCTGGCGAAGGGTTTGCAAAACAGATTTAACATGGTTAATATGGTCTTTCATTGTTTTGCTAAACACAAGAATGTCATCAAAGTAAACCACAACAAATACTCCAATGTAAGGTCTAAGCACATGATGCATAAGACGCATGAAAGTACCGGGAGCTTCCGATAGACCCATAGGCATGACTAACCACTCATACAAGCCAAATTTAGTTTTGAAAGTGATGAGGACATGACTACCTTGGATATGACCAAAAATATTGCATATATGCATATTTGTCAGGTGATTTCTAGTGCAAACTATTCAATAATCTATTTATGTTATCCAGAACAAAAATACTTCACACACTTTTGTGTTTTGTTTAATTGCAGGTGTATGGGACATTTGTACAATCCACATATGAAGATAAGGAAGAAAGAGATGTTTATTTGCTGTCCAAAAAGTTCTCTCACGTCACTTTTGGCCCAAGAGAAGATAGAGTCCAAGTCTCTCACGTTCTGGATTCAGATTCGGACTGCACAGACACACCTGACTCAAAACGCACACAAGTTTTTCATACGGACTCCAAATTGGGTGATTCTTTTTTTGTTGGAAACTAGATTTCGTGCACTTTCCAACACAATTGGAATCACCTTCAAATTCGTCCGGAGCGTTGAGTTGTGGACGAAACAATCTGATGCTGCAGCAGAATCCGAGTCAAACTACAAGTCCAAAGGTGTTACATCACCTCCACTTGGGCCCATTGGCCTTGTACGACCTAGATTTAGTTTTAGGCTGCCTTGGGACGTCCTCCCACCTCCTTGGCCGCCACCCCTTGCTCCTATATAAGTAGATCCATCTAGTAGCTTTTCCTTGGGATTTGTTTAGTTAAAAGTTAGCCATTGCAACTTCGTGTACTTCGTTTGTGTCCAACGACCAGACCAAGACCGCTTACGGATCCCCACCATTATCAATACCTCATATATATTTGCAATATTCAGATTGCTTTACATATTCTTGCTCGTTCTTCGATTGCTTGCAGGAATAGACCTTCGTGGTCAGGCTGACCGTGCTTCCGGCATCGTCAGTAACCTCAGGAGATTGGTTCTGTTTCTTGTTCTACTAATCATGACAGGATCCAGAGTCAATTCATGGGCTTTGTCGATCGCGGGAGACGTGCCACCACCTTTGCAAATACCACAACCGTCACGAGAGGTGCACAAATATCCAAATGCACATGATCAGGTTAATGTATCTATACCACCATTTAATGGCCGTTTTAAACCTGCTTTATATATTGAATGGGAGTTCGACATAAAAAATATATTTGCTTCCCATAATTTCAATGAACATAAAAAGGTTAAGGTTGCGGTTGGTTCTTTCACTGGTTATGCTTTGGTTTGGTGGAGTGAATATTGTCGGTTACACCCTGATTATATACCTACTACTTGGGATGATTTGAAACTTGCCATGCGACATACTTTCGTCCCTGCTTATTATACTCGTGACATGATTAAGAAGTTGCAACACTTAAAACAAGGTAGTGAAACTGTAACAAAATATTATGATGATTTACAAACTACCTTGTTGCATTCCTCTTTAGAAGAAAGTGAAGATGATTTTATGGATAGATTTTGGGGAGGATTAAACCGTGATATTCAAGAGATACTAATTCATGAAGAGGGTTATCCTATGGACCATTTGTTTCATCTTGCTTGCAAAGCTGAACAGGAAATAAAACGACGTGTTGGCCACGAGGAGAACAAGCGCACGGTGCACATTCCAAGAGTTGATATGATTATTCCTTCAACTACTAGGCATACTATGACAACCATATCCGTTGTTGTCAGGACTACATCACCTCCACCATGTGACACATCACCCCCGAGAGTGGCTACATCATCTGAGTTGATCATAAGAGGTAATGACAAAGGTACTGATCTTCCATCTCTACATGAGAATGATGAATGCCTTGTCAATTTGAATGCACCATCTGATGAGCTACCCACTACTTTGATCACACCACCTATTTTAGAGGACTACGTTGATAATTTGACTTTGCCATGTGATCAAACAACTGAAATACCAACAATTTTGAGTGCACCCATTGAATTAACTATTGATGCAAAAGAACCAATGTTTAATCATTTTGATATGACCTCTAATCTTGGTGATGATTCTGTGTTGAATGACTTATTGCATGTTTGCGTATTTAAGCATGTTGTAGCATGTAAATTTGATGCAAGTAAGGTTTATTCACCAATGTTGGGATGGTTTAATGATGAACGTTGTCAATCTTTTGAAATGAATAAGAGCTTCACTTATATGTGCAAACTGAGTTGCAATATTTTCATGCCTTCTACTTCTTGTGCTAATTTTTTGGCTTTAGATTTTATGAACTATGCAAGTTACTCATCTATTCATGTGTCATATATGCAAAAATCAAGGGAAGTAAAAATGGATGACATATACATATACAACATGTACACCTTGTCTCTTTTGTTAGCCACATTTCAGATGAAGCAACGCCGAGGACGGCTTTATTTTCAAGAAGGGGAGGATGATGAGGACATGACTACCTTGGATATGACCAAAAATATTGCATATATGCATATTTGTCAGGTGATTTCTAGTGCAAACTATTCAATAATCTATTTATGTTATCCAGAACAAAAATACTTCACACACTTTTGTGTTTTGTCTAATTGCAGGTGTATGGGACATTTGTACAATCCACATACGAAGATAAGGAAGAAAGAGATGTTTATTTGCTGTCCAAAAAGTTCTCTCACGTCACTTTTGGCCCAAGAGAAGATAGAGTCCAAGTCTCTCACGTTCTGGATTCAGATTCGGACTGCACAGACATACCTGACTCAAAACGCACACAAGTTTTTCATACGGACTCCGAATTGGGTGATTTTTTTTTGTTGGAAACTAGATTTCGTGCACTTTCCAACCCAATTGGAATCACCTTCAAATTCGTCCGGAGCGTTGAGTTGTGGACGAAACAATCTGATGCTGCAGCAGAATCCGAGTCAAACTACAAGTCCAAAGGTGTTACATCACCTCCACTTGGGCCCATTGGCCTTGTACGACCTAGATTTAGTTTTAGGATGCCTTGGGACGTCCTCCCACCTCCTTGGCCTCCACCCCTTGCTCCTATATAAGTAGATCCATCTAGTAGTTTTTCCTTGGGATTTGTTTAGTTAAAAGTTAGCCATTGCAACTTCGTGTACTTCGTTTGTGTCCAACGACCAGACCAAGACCGCTTCCGGATCCCCACCATTATCAATACTTCATATATATTTGCAATATTCAGATTGCTTTATCATATTCTTGCTCGTTCTTCGATTGCTTGCAGGAATAGATCTTCGTGGTCAGGCTGACCGTGCTTCCAGCATCGTCAGTAACCTCAGGAGATTGGTTTAGCGATTGCTAAGGCGCAACGTCGTGCACGTTTGTAGTTGGATCGTCAAAGTCGTCTCCACCAAATCGATAGTTATCATCTCATCGAAAGATCGGGACCCTCGTCTCTATCAAGTGGTATCAGTTTTCAGGTTGCTCGGTGAGAATTTCCAGTTTTTCTTAGATTAGATTTATTTTCTTACCTATTGTCCAAGAAAAAGCCACAAAAAAAAGTTAGATCTGTTCATCCTTTATCCAAGCCAGTCTGAGCCTTTGCAATTTTCTATTCATTGTTTGCATTATTGAATTATCGGTTGCATCGCCGTGTCGAGTTGCTGGTCTTAGTGTCTAGTTCCTTTAGAGTTTCGAGTTCTGTTCACATTAGTCACGCAGCCGCTGCATCATTATCCCATCCGCTGTCCACCATCCAATCCACCAATTTCCACCACGTGCTACGCACTGTTTATTGTCATAATCATAGTTGAGGTCACTCACATCTTCGCCTGATCGAATCTGCATCTTATCTAGTTTGTCTTGGAAAGAGGGAGAAAAAGAAGATAAAAAAAAAGAGAGAAAAAAGGAAAGAAAAAAAAAGAAAAAGAGGGAGAAGAAAAAGAAAAAAAAAGCGTGAGAAAAAAAAGAGAGAAGAAAAAAAATTGGATCTATCTAGAATCAATCTCGTACCTGAATTCGGATTGGAATCTGTTTTGTGCACTGTTCAGTAAAACAGCTTGGCTATTGTTTCACATCATTATCTTTACTGCCGTTTTGATCTTCACTTATATCTTGCTGTCCAGAGCTACTTTGTATCCTTCATTGATGCTGGTTGTGCTACGACGTGACCTCATTAGTGTTCTAGGCTCGCGTCTCTAGTTCGGTCTAGCCTAGGACCAGCACAGTACCGTCGTTGAGCGTTTATTCAACATTGCATCTTTGAATTGATTATTGCTAATTTTTTGCTACCATATATAGCCAACCCAGCTCCACATATTTCTACACCGTGTATACGTACGCTCTCCTGGCAATCGCTTTACTCAATATTCGGAGTTACTTGACACCGCTGGTTGCCGATCACCGCCTGCTGCATGGTAAGAACTTGTAAGACATTGATATTTGCTTTACTGTGAGCGTTTTACCACCACATCCTAGTAGTTATAGGAACATCATTTTTGGGTTTTGTTTCTTGTTCTACTAATCATGACAGGATCCAGAGTCAATTCATGGGCTTTGTCGATCGCGGGAGACGTGCCACCACCTTTGCAAATACCACAACCATCACGAGAGGTGCACAAACATCCAAATGCACATGATCAGGTTAATGTATCTATACCACCATTTAATGGCCGTTTTAAACCTGCTTTATATATTGGATGGGAGTTCGACATAAAAAATATATTTGCTTCCCATAATTTCAATGAACATAAAAAGGTTAAGGTTGCGGTTGGTTCTTTCACTGGTTATGCTTGTGTTTGGTGGAGTGAATATTGTCGGTTACACCCTGATTATATACCTACTACTTGGGATGATTTGAAACTTGCCATGCGACATACTTTCGTCCCTGCTTATTATACTCGTGACATGATTAAGAAGTTGCAACACTTAAAACAAGGTAGTGAAACTGTAACAAAATATTATGATGATTTACAAACTACCTTGTTGCATTCCTCTTTAGAAGAAAGTGAAGATGATTTTATGGATAGATTTTGGGGAGGATTAAACCGTGATATTCAAGAGATACTAATTCATGAAGAGTGTTATCCTATGGACCATTTGTTTCATCTTGCTTGCAACGCTGAACAAGAAATAAAACGACATGTTGGCCACGAGGAGAACAAGCGCACGGTGCACATTCCAAGAGTTGATATGATTGTTCCTTCAACTACTAAGCATACTATGACAACCACATCCGTTGTTGTCAGGACTACATCACCTCCACCATGTGACACATCGCCCCCGAGAGTGGCTACATCATCTGAGTTGATCATAAGAGGTAATGACAAAGGTACTGATCTTCCATCTCTACATGAGAATGATGAATGCCTTGTCAATTTGAATGCACCATCTGATGAGCTACCCACTACTTTGATCACACCACCTATTTTAGAGGACTACGTTGATAATTTGACTTTGCCATGTGATCAAACAACTGAAATACCAACAATTTTGAGTGCACCCATTGAATTAACTATTGATGCAAAAGAACGAATGTTTAATCATTTTGATATGACCTCTAATCTTGGTGATGATTCTGTGTTGAATGACTTATTGCATGTTTGCGTATTTAAGCATGTTGTAGCATGTAAATTTGATGCAAGTAAGGTTTATTCACCAATGTTGGGATGGTTTAATGATGAACATTGTCAATCTTTTGAAATGAATAAGAGCTTCACTTATATGTGCAAACTGAGTTGCAATATTTTCATGCCTTCTACTTCTTGTGCTAATTTTTTGGCTTTAGATTTTATGAACTATGCAAGTTACTCATCTATTCATGTGTCATATATGCAAAAATCAAGGGAAGTAAAAATGGATGACATATACATATACAACATGTACACCTTGTCTCTTTTGTTAGCTACATTTCAGATTAAGCAACGCCGAGGACGGCTTTATTTTCAAGAAGGGGAGGATGATGAGGACATGACTACCTTGGATATGACCAAAAATATTGCATATATGCATATTTGTCAGGTGATTTCTAGTGCAAACTATTCAATAATCTATTTATGTTATCCAGAACAAAAATACTTCACACACTTTTGTGTTTTGTCTAATTGCAGGTGTATGGGACATTTGTACAATCCACATATGAAGATAAGGAAGAAAGAGATGTTTATTTGCTGTTCAAAAAGTTCTCTCACGTCACTTTTGGCCCAAGAGAAGATAGAGTCCAAGTCTCTCACGTTCTGGATTCAGATTCGGACTGCGCAGACATACCTGACTCAAAACGCACACAAGTTTTTCATACGGACTCCGAATTGGGTGATTCTTTTTTTTGTTGGAAACTAGATTTCGTGCACTTTCCAACCCAATTGGAATCACCTTCAAATTCGTCCGGAGCATTGAGTTGTGGACGAAACAATCTGATGCTGCAGCAGAATCCGAGTCAAACTACAAGTCCAAAGGTGTTACATCACCTCCACCATGTGACACATCGCCCCCGAGAGTGGCTACATCATCTGAGTTGATCATAAGAGGTAATGACAAAGGTACTGATCTTCCATCTCTACATGAGAATGATGAATGCCTTGTCAATTTGAATGCACCATCTGATGAGCTACCCACTACTTTGATCACACCACCTATTTTAGAGGACTACGTTGATAATTTGACTTTGCCATGTGATCAAACAACTGAAATACCAACAATTTTGAGTGCACCCATTGAATTAACTATTGATGCAAAAGAACCAATGTTTAATCATTTTGATATGACCTCTAATCTTGGTGATGATTCTGTGTTGAATGACTTATTGCATGTTTGCGTATTTAAGCATGTTGTAGCATGTAAATTTGATGCAAGTAAGGTTTATTCACCAATGTTGGGATGGTTTAATGATGAACGTTGTCAATCTTTTGAAATGAATAAGAGCTTCACTTATATGTGCAAACTGAGTTGCAATATTTTCATGCCTTCTACTTCTTGTGCTAATTTTTTGGCTTTAGATTTTATGAACTATGCAAGTTACTCATCTATTCATGTGTCATATATGCAAAAATCAAGGGAAGTAAAAATGGATGACATATACATATACAACATGTACACCTTGTCTCTTTTGTTAGCCACATTTCAGATGAAGCAACGCCGAGGACGGCTTTATTTTCAAGAAGGGAAGGATGATGAGGACATGACTACCTTGGATATGACCAAAAATATTGCATATATGCATATTTGTCAGGTGATTTCTAGTGCAAACTATTCAATAATCTATTTATGTTATCCAGAACAAAAATACTTCACACACTTTTGTGTTTTGTTTAATTGCAGGTGTATGGGACATTTGTACAATCCACATATGAAGATAAGGAAGAAAGAGATGTTTATTTGCTGTCCAAAAAGTTCTCTCACGTCACTTTTGGCCCAAGAGAAGATAGAGTCCAAGTCTCTCACATTCTGGATTCAGATTCGGACTGCACAGACACACCTGACTCAAAACGCACACAAGTTTTTCATACGGACTCCGAATTAGGTGATTCTTTTTTTGTTGGAAACTAGATTTCGTGCACTTTCCAACCCAATTGGAATCACCTTCAAATTCGTCCGGAGCATTGAGTTGTGGACGAAACAATCTGATGCTGCAGCAGAATCCGAGTCAAACTACAAGTCCAAAGGTGTTACATCACCTCCACTTGGGCCCATTGGCCTTGTACGACCTAGATTTAGTTTTAGGATGCCTTGGGACGTCCTCCCACCTCCTTGGCCTCCACCCCTTGCTCCTATATAAGTAGATCCATCTAGTAGTTTTTCCTTGGGATTTGTTTAGTTAAAAGTTAGCCATTGCAACTTCGTGTACTTCGTTTGTGTCCAACGACCAGACCAAGACCGCTTCCGGATCCCCACCATTATCAATACTTCATATATATTTGCAATATTCAGATTGCTTTATCATATTCTTGCTCGTTCTTCGATTGCTTGCAGGAATAGACCTTCGTGGTCAGGCTGACCGTGCTTCCAGCATCGTCAGTAACCTCAGGAGATTGGTTTAGCGATTGCTAAGGCGCAACGTCGTGCACGTTTGTAGTTGGATCGTCAAAGTCGTCTCCACCAAATCGATAGTTATCATCTCATCGAAAGATCGGGACCCTCGTCTCTATCAGAAAGCAGTTTTCCATTCATCACCTTCTTGAATGCGGATTTGGTAGTAACCACTTTTAAGGTCAATTTTTGAGAAAAAGTTGGGTTCGCTAAGTTCATCAAGCATATCATCTAAGCGAGGAATGGGATGCCTATAGTGAACGGTAATAGCCTTTATAGGTCTACAATCGGAACACAAGCGGAAACTTCCATCGGGCTGAGGCACAAGTATAACGGGAACGACACAAGGGGTTAAGCTTTCACGTACATGACCGTTGTCGATGAGTTGTTGTACTTGCCATTGGATTTCCCTTGTCTCTTCGGGGTTGACACGGTATGGAGCTTTGTTTGGAAATGGCGCTCCGGGGATGAGGTCGATTCGATGCTCAATGCCTCGAAGTGGAGGTAGACCCAGAGGTAGCTCATTGGGGAAAACATCTTGGAATTCCTGCAAAAGAGATTGAAACACTAAAGGTAGCTCGTGAGAAGTGTTAGATTTTGGTTCTCCATCCTTGCACACAAGGACAAAGTGCATCACACTCGATGGGTTCTCACACACTTCTCTAATCTCACTTTTGGTGGCAAATAGGATGAGGTTTTTCTCTCTAGGCGAAGAGGCGCTCATATTTGGCTTGTGGCTCTCACTCACTTTTGGGTGGGTCGCTTTCTCACTCTTCTCTCCATGGTGGGTGGCTTGCTTGTCGGCTATCACTTGACTAGGAGACATAGGTCGTAGCACATACTCCTTCCCTTTCATCTTGAAGCTATAGTGATTGGTACGCCCATTGTGGATGACACCACGGTCGAATTGCCATGGTCGACCAAGAAGAAGGTGGCAAACGGTCATTGGGACCACATCACATTCCAAAGTGTCTTCATAAGCACCTATTTTGAAAGAGACTTGGACCGTATGCTCGACTCGTATAGTGCCGGAGTCACTTAGCCATTGAACCTTGTAGGGGTGCGGGTGCTTCTTTTTGACCAATTGAAGTTTTGAACATAGTTCTTCACTTGCCAAGTTGTGGCAGCTACTTCCATCAATGATGACCTTGACTGATCGTCCATTGATGCCGGCCTTTGTGTGGAAGATGTGGCATCTTTGGTCTTCTTCTTGTTGATGTTGAAGTGTCAAGACTTTGGAGACAACGAGAGTGGGGCTTGAATCCTCATCACAAAAGACTTGATCATCTTCATCTTCGTTCACGCGCCGGTGCATGGCCACTTGCTCAATGGCTTCCATTTCATCTTCACTCATTGAGTCATAGGTGCCATCGTCGTTGAGGATCATGGTGCGCTTGTTGGTGCATTGGAAGGCTTTATGGCCTCGGCCGCCACAAGTGAAACATTTGAAGGAGCTTGTCTTTACGGTCTCATCGGTTGGAGTAGATGATGAAGCACGCGGCTTGAAGTTGCTTGTCGTAGGAAGAAGGCGACTTGAACTTGTCGAAGTTTTCTTGTAACTTGACTTGTCATCATTGCTTGGAGAAGATTTGTTTGACGTAGGTGTTGGAGGAGTCGTTGAAGCATGGATGTTGGAGAAGCCGTAGGTCTTGGATGAGTACTTGGCGTACTTGAAGTCATCTTGCACTTGACGTTCCGCCTTGGTTGCTTGATGCATGAGCTCAATGAGGTTGGAATATGGTTGGAAGTCGGCGATCTTCTTGATGGGATGATTGAGTCCATTCAAGAAACGCGCCATTGTTTGCTCATCATCTTCCTTGACATTGGCTCGAATCATGGCAATCTCCATTTCCTTGTAGTATTCTTCAACACTCTTTGTTCCTTGCTTGAGGAGTTGTAGCTTCTTGAAGAGATCGCGGTTGTAGTAGGTTGGTACAAAGCGTGCCCGCATGACATCCTTCATTTGAGCCCAAGTGGTGATTGGAGGATCACCTCTTGCTTCACGGCGTTCTAGGACTTGTTCCCACCATATGAGCACATAGTCTTGGAACTCAAGTGATGCCATAGCGATCTTCTTCTCTTCCTCAAAGTTGTGCAAACGAAAGATTTTGTCGACCTTCAATGCCCATGAGAGGTACTCTTCCGGATCATTGCTTCCATTGAACTTGGGCATTGTGAACTTGAGCTTGCCATAGAGTTGCTCTTCATTGTGTTGTTGGCGATGGTTATGATGACGTCCTTGGCGTGGAGGGTAGTCATCCTCATGTTGCTCTTGGCGCGGAGAAGTCCATGATCAACGTGCTCTTGTGGAACTTGAGGTGGAAGAGGAGCTTGACGTGCTTGAGGAGGGGCTTGAGGAGCTTGACGTTGCACACGAGGTAGGTAGTTCCTCTCTTGGATTTCTTCTCGAAGAGCTTCCTCTTGATTGCGCCGTTCGCAATTGCGGTTGGCGATGGCTCGACTTGATTCTTGAAGGGCACGTTGCGCCTCAAGAGCCTGCGCTTCACGTTGTTGTTGTTGAAGACGTTGAGCCTCGACGTCTTGTTCTTCTTGGTGTAGACGCGCTCGTTCTTCTTCTTGGCGCCGTAGTCGTTGCCGTTCTTGAGCTTGAGCAAAAGCCACTTGGTTTGATTGAGGACGAGGGACTTGCTCATCGTCTTGCTCTTGTGAATGCTTGTCATGTAACGGGTTGCGAGGTGCATGCCTGATAGAGGCGAGGGTCCCGATCTTTCGATGAGATGATAACTATCGACTTGGTGGAGACGACTTTGATGATCCGACTACAAACGTGCACGACGTTGCGCCTTAGCAATCGCTAAACCAATCTCCTGAGGTTACTGACGATGCTGGAAGCACGGTCAGCCTGACCACGAAGGTCTATTCCTGCAAGCAATCGAAGAACGAGCAAGAATATGATAAAGCAATCTGAATATTGCAAATCTATATGAAGTATTGATAATGGTGGGGATCCGGAAGCGCTCTTGGTCTGGTCGTTGGACACAAACGAAGTACACGAAGTTGCAATGGCTAACTTTTAACTAAACAAATCCCAAGGAAAAGCTACTAGATGGATCTACTTATATAAGAGCAAGGGGTGGCGGCCAAGGAGGTGGGAGGACGTCCCAAGGCAGCCTAAAACTAAATCTAGGTCGTACAAGGCCAATGGGCCCAAGTGGAGGTGATGTAACACCTTTGGACTTGTAGTTTGACTCGGATTCTGCTGCAGCATCAGATTGTTTCGTCCACAACCCAACGCTCCGGACGAATTTGAAGGTGATTCCAATTGGATTGGAAAGTGCACGAAATCTAGTTTCCAACCCAATTTGGTGTCCGTATGAAAAACTTGTGTGCGTTTTGAGTCAGGTATGTCTGTGCAGTCCGAATCTGAATCAAGAACGTGAGAGACTTGGACTCTATCTTCTCTTGGGCCAAAAGGGACGTGAGAGAACTTTTTGGACAGCAAATAAACATCTCTTTCTTCCTTATCTTCATATGTGGATTGTACAAATGTCCCATACACCTGCAATTAGACAAACACAAAAGTGTGTGAAGTATTTTTGTTCTGGATAACATAAATAGATTATTGAATAGTTTGCACTAGAAATCACCTGACAAATATGCATATATGCAATATTTTTGGTCATATCCAAGGTAGTCATGTCCTCATCATCCTCCCCTTCTTGAAAATAAAGCCGTCCTTGGCGTTGCTTAATCTGAAATGTGGCTAACAAAAGAGACAAGGTGTACATGTTGTATATGTATATGTCATCCATTTTTACTTCCCTTGATTTTTGCATATATGACACATGAATAGATGAGTAACTTGCATAGTTCATAAAATCTAAAGCCAAAAAATTAGCACAAGAAGTAGAAGGCATGAAAATATTGCAACTCAGTTTGCACATATAAGTGAAGCTCTTATTCATTTCAAAAGATTGACAATGTTCATCATTAAACCATCCCAACATTGGTGAATAAACCTTACTTGCATCAAATTCACATGCTACAACATGCTTAAATAAGCAAACATGCAATAAGTCATTCAACACAGAATCATCACCAAGATTAGAGGTCATATCAAAATGATTAAACATTGGTTCTTTTGCATCAATAGTTAATTCAATGGGTGCACTCAAAATTGTTGGTATTTCAGTTGTTTGATCACATGGCAAAGTCAAATTATCAACGTAGTCCTCTAAAATAGGTGGTGTGATCAAAGTAGTGGGTAGCTCATCAGATGGTGCATTCAAATTGACAAGGCATTCATCATTCTCATGTAGAGATGGAAGATCAGTACCTTTGTCATTACCTCTTATGATCAACTCAGATGATGTAGCCACTCTCGGGGGCGATGTGTCACATGGTGGAGGTGATGTAGTCCTGACAACAACGGATGTGGTTGTCATAGTATGCCTAGTAGTTGAAGGAACAATCATATCAACTCTTGGAATGTGCAACGTGCGCTTGTTCTCCTCGTGGCCAACACGTCGTTTTATTTCCTGTTCAGCTTTGCAAGCAAGATGAAACAAATGGTCCATAGGATAACACTTTTCATGAATTAGTATCTCTTGAATATCACGGTTTAATCCTCCCCAAAATCTATCCATAAAATCATCTTCACTTTCTTCTAAAGAGGAATGCAACAAGGTAGTTTGTAAATCATCATAATATTTTGTTACAGTTTCACTACCTTGTTTTAAGTGTTGCAACTTCTTAATCATGTCACGAGTATAATAAGCAGGGACGAAAGTATGTCGCATGGCAAGTTTCAAATCATCCCAAGTAGTAGGTATATAATCAGGGTGTAACCGACAATATTCACTCCACCAAACCAAAGCATAACCAGTGAAAGAACCAACCGCAACCTTAACCTTTTATGTTCATCGAAATTATGGGAAGCAAATATATTTTTTATGTCGAACTCCCATTCAATATATAAAGCAGGTTTAAAACGGCCATTAAATGGTGGTATAGATACATTAACCTGATCATGTGCATTTGGATGTTTGTGCACCTCTCGTGACGGTTGTGGTATTTGCAAAGGTGGTGGCACGTCTCCCGCGATCGACAAAGCCCATGAATTGACTCTGGATCCTGTCATGATTAGTAGAACAAGAAACAAAACCCAAAAATAATGTTCCTATAACTACTAGGATGTGGTGGTAAAACGCTCACAGTAAAGCAAATATCAATGTCTTACAAGTTCTTACCATGCAACAGGCGGTGATCGGCAACCAGCGGTGTCAAGTAACTCCGAATATTGAGTAAAGCGATTGCCAGGGGAGCGTACGTATACACAGTGTAGAAATATGTGGAGCTGGGTTGGCTATATATGGTAGCAAAAGATTAGCAATAATCAATTCAAAGATGCAATGTTGAATAAACGCTCAACGACGGTACTGTGTTGGTCCTAGGCTAGACCGGACTAGAGACGCGAGCCTAGAACACTAATGAGGTCACGGCGTAGCACAACTAGCATCAATGAAGGATACTAAGTAGCTCTTGACAGCAAGATATAAGTGAAGATCACAACGCCAGTGAAGATAATGATGAAAAACAACTGCCAAGCAGGATATACAACAACTCTCTCTCCAACTTTCCTCTTGAAAAGTTTGAGACAATTTTCTGATAAATTCTTTCAAAGAATGCTACTAACTCAAGCTTTCCAATGCAAAAAGAATCACTCAATTCCGAGTTGATATGAGGAGTCAAAGAATTCTAAAACTGGCCTGAAAAATTGGAACAAGTTGTGTTCACGAACTTCAGAGGGAAAAAAGACCTATTTAGAAGCCGATTTTGAGGTGTCAAATATTGAACTAGCTTCTGCAACTATTTAGATGCGGCTCGTTGCTATCTTCAATTTGAGTACTCACGGAGCCAAAACTGACTTCGTATGAGGAAGATACACCTGTTTACTGAACAGTGCGCAAAACAGATTCCAATCCAAATTCAGGTACGAGATTGATTCTAGATAGATCCAATTTTGTTTTCTTCTCTCTTTTTTTTCTCACGCCTTTTTTTTCTTTTTCTTCTCCCTCTTTTTCTTTTTTTTCTTTCCTTTTTTCTCCCTTTTTTTTCTTTATATTCTTTTTCTCCCTCTTTCCAAGACAAACTAGATAAGATGCAGATTCGATCAGGCGAAGATGTGAGTGACCTCAACTATGATTATGACAATAAACAGTGTGTAGCACATGGTGGAAATTGGTGGATGGGATGGTGGACAGCGGATGGGATAATGATGCCGCGGCGACGTGACTAATGTGAACAGAACTCGAAACTCTAAACGACCTAGACACTAAGACCAACAACTCGACACGACGATGCAACCGATAATTCAACTATGCAAGCAATGAAAAGAAAATTGCAAAGGCTCAGACTGGCTTGGACAAAGGATGAATAGATCTAACTCTTTTTTGTGGATTTTTCTTGGACAATAGGTAAGAAAATAAATCTAATCTAGGAAAACTGGAAATTCTCACCGAGCAACCTGAAAACTGATACCACTTGATAGAGGCGAGGGTCCCGATCTTTCGATGAGATGATAACTATCGATTTGGTGGAGACGACTTTGACGATCCGACTACAAACCTGCACGACGTTGCGCCTTAGCAATCGCTAAACCAATCTCCTGAGGTTACTGACGATGCTGGAAGCACGGTCAGCCTGACCACGAAGGTCTATTCCTGCAAGCAATCGAAGAACGAGCAAGAATACGATAAAGCAATCTGAATATTGCAAATCTATATGAAGTATTGATAATGGTGGGGATCCGGAAGCGGTCTTGGTCTGGTCGTTGGACACAAACGAAGTACACGAAGTTGCAATGGCTAACTTTTAACTAAACAAATCCCAAGGAGAAGCTACTAGATGGATCTACTTATATAAGAGCAAGGGGTGGCGGCCAAGGAGGTGGGAGGACGTCCCAAGGCAGCCTAAAACTAAATCTAGGTCGTACAAGGCCAATGGGCCCAAGTGGAGGTGATGTAACACCTTTGGACTTGTAGTTTGACTCGGATTCTGCTGCAGCATCAGATTGTTTCGTCTACAACTCAACGCTCCGGACGAATTTGAAGGTGATTCCAATTGGGTTGGAAAGTGCACGAAATCTAGTTTCCAACAAAAAAAGAATCACCCAATTTGGAGTCCGTATGAAAAACTTGTGTGCGTTTTGAGTCAGGTATGTCTGTATAGTCCGAATCTGAATCAAGAACGTGAGAGACTTGGACTCTATCTTCTCTTGGGCCAAAAGTGACGTGAGAGAACTTTTTGGACAGCAAATAAACATCTCTTTCTTCCTTATCTTCATATGTGGATTGTACAAATGTCCCATACACCTGCAATTAGACAAAACACAAAAGTGTGTGAAGTATTTTTGTTCTGGATAACATAAATAGATTATTGAATAGTTTGCACTAGAAATCACCTGACAAATATGCATATATGCAATATTTTTGGTCATATCCAAGGTAGTCATGTCCTCATCAATGCCGGTCTTGACGCGCGGCTCGTCGAAGAATGGTCGATGACGGTGTACTTGAGCTGGAGAAGGTATCGTCGGAGTGTCGACTTGAGCGGCTCCGTCTTGAGGATGAAGAAGTGGAATGATGCCGGTTCCTCATCAAAGCGCGGATCTCGTCCATTCTTGCATCATTTTCTTGCTTGTGAGAGTCGAACTTGTCGTCGAAGTAGTCTCTTGTACGTTGCTCGGAGAGTCGCAAGTCGGTGGCGAGGTTGTCGATGCGGTCACTCATAGCTTGTTGCTCTTGGTGTAATGCCCTTTGAGCACCAAAGGGGTGGCTCTTTGTGACGAATGATGACATGTCATCACCGTTCTCGATGAGAGGTGGATTTGTAGAAGAACTTGGCCTATCCATCATACCAAGCAAAATGTAAGTGGTAGAAGGAAAAGAACGTGTACCAAATGTACCTTGACCGATGTTGAAGATGAATCAAGTTCACTCAAATGCGGACAATGAAATAGCACTGTTGGTACCAATTCTTGTCGGTTCTCACACCTACACAAGTAAAAGCTTATGGTGGAGCTTGGTTAGGATGGTGGCACAAAATTGATTGCAATCGTGAGTTTGACTCAAAGATGTTGAAAAAGATTCGCAAATTCGCAAATGCAACAAGTAGACCAAGTAAGTAATGGCACACGGAAACACACACGCAAATAGATAAGTGGGATTGTGCAAACCAAAAGTGAGCCAAAATGTGGAAACCACGAAATGCTCTTGTTGCACAATACTAGAGAGACGCTAGCACGATTGCACAATAGGCGGATACGCAAACTTGTGCACAACCTACTAGACAAAAATGCTACGATCTCTATCCCAAGTATGCTATATGTATGATATTTCGGTGCTATGATCCAAGATGATCGGATATGACAATCTTAATGTTGTATGATGCTATGGTTCTCGCTTATAAGTTCTTTGCTTATCTTTCTCTTTTGCTTGAAAGCTTGGGTGGCTCTTCACTTTTGAGCTCTTTTCTCATGCAAAACTTCACGAACCAAGATAGCAATTGCGTATGCTATGACAACTTTGTGACACACAAGTTGATCTCAAGATATGCACCACTATGGTATGATATGTATGCTATGTTGTATTATCACTAATGTGCACAAGTCACGTTGCCGGCAATACTCAAAGGCTAGTCTCGATGGGTAAGAAACGCAAAAGTAAGGCTATGTGGTTATCAATGCAATTGCAAGAGATGACAAAGATGTCGTCGAGGTTACTGTCCTTGACGATGATGAGTCCTTGGCGAAGATGAGCGGTGGTGATGTTGACGTCGAACCGTACCTATATAGCCGAAACACAATAGGACACGGGAACCCCAACTCAAATCCTCAAAGACCAAAACAACAAAGGTCGAAGCGAAAGGTCGAGGTGGGAGGAAATGGTGAACTCGGAGTGCTGAAATTGGCCTGGGCGGTAGTACCGCTCGGATGGCCGGTTGTACCGCTTGTGGTACTCAGCGGTGGTACCGCTCGGAGGGGTGGTTGTACTGCTCGTGTCGGGATTCTACACAGCACGAAACTGGACACGATTTTGTGGCGGAAATAGATGATTTTGGGGCCAAAATTGGATGGATTTCGTGGATGAGAAGAGGGAAAACTTGGGGGAATGCTAGATCCACTTGAAACCAAGCAAATCCATGGATCAAAATCAACAAAACATCACCAAACCAACAAATCACAAAAAAATTTGGGGCTATTTTTGGTGGGGATTTTCAAATTTAGGACGAAAACAACAAAATCAAGCTAGAAAACACGGGGTAGGGGCTCCAAAAACGTGATCAACCTGGCTCATGATACCAAGATGATGTAGGGCAGAACCCTAAGTGGTCGATCTTTCACGTTTGGAGGGATCCTACGGGGAATTACGAAGAATACGCGGAAGAACTAGAGGGAAAACACGGGGAGAACAAGAGAAACACTCAACCGACAAGTAATCAATCACACGAGTGCTAGATCACCGACAACATAGAGTAACATATGATCCACAATCAACAAAGGTAAGGATACAAAGGACAGTTCTTCTCCATACGGAGGCCTTGATGGTCTTCCCTAGAAAGGGGTCTTGAATCCGCTTGGGGGATCTTCTCCGAAGAGGTCCTGAGCTCCGAGGAGAAGTATCCAAGTGGATGAGCAAGGCTCTCACACAAAATATGAGATAAACCTATGCTAAACCTAATACGAAGCTAGGAGACGAGTATATATAGCGATAAGCCACGAAGGGGTAAGTGCACTGCGCGCAGGCAGGCCGGTAGTACCAGTCAAGGGGCCGGTAGTACCGCTGAGAGCTCATGAGGGGCGGTAGTTCCGGTCGAGGAAGGCGGTACTACCGCTGGGGTCGGGCGCTGGCTTCTGGATGTGGGCGTCGAAGGAGCCAGCGGTTGTACCAGAGGTTGGGGCGGTTGTTCCGGTCTTCGGGCAGAAATCGATAGAACCGGTGCTGTACCGGCCTTGCACCGCTTGCTCACAGAATAGCGGCCGGTAGTTGGGCGGTGGCTGGCCGGTTGTTCCGCTCGGGCGGTGTTTGGGCGGTTGTACCGGTCCTCCTAGGCTGGGTGGAATGCCTCCTTGATCTTGATGTCCATCTTGCACCACTCCTTTTCCTTGGCTGCTTTCATGGTACCTGAGCACACAAAGTGTCTCCGTTTGAGGTAGTAGCCATGTCTCAAATGGGTCAAAGGGAAATTCAACAAGGAGAGAGTTAACCTCGGATTGGATGGCACGTGCTCGGGCTCTTGTCATGGGTCCTCTTGGAGCAAGTGTGGTCAAAGTAGAGTCCATGGGGATGATGGAAGAATGCTCCGCATCAATGTGGTTGTAAAGTGCTCACAGTAAAGCAAATATCAATATCTTACAAGTTCTTACCATGCAGCAGGTGGTGACAGGCAACCAGCGATGTCAAATAACTCCAAGGATTGTGTAAAGCGATTGCCAGGGGAACGTACGTATACACGGTGTAGAAATATGTGGAGCTGGGTTGGCTATATATGGTAGCAAACAATTATCAATACTAATTTCAGAGATGCAATGTTGAATAAACGCTCAACGACGGTACTGTGCTGGTCCTAGGCTAGACCGGACTAGAGACGCGAGCCTAGAACACTAATGAGGTCACGGCATAGCAAAACTAGCATCAATGAAGGGTACTAAGTAGCTCTTGACAGCAAGATATAAGTGAAGATCACAACAGTAGTGAAGATAATGATGAAAAACAACTGCCAAGCAGGACATACAACAACTCTCTCTCCAACTTTCCTCTTAAAAAGTTTGAGCCAATTTTCTGATACATTCTTTCAAAGAATGCTATTAACTCAAGCTTTCCAATGCAAAAAGAATCACTCAATTCTGAGTTGAAATGAGGAGTCAAAGAATTCTAAAATTGGCCTGAAAAATTGGAACAAGCTGTGTTCACGAACTTTAGAGGGCAAAAAGACCTATTTAGAAGCTGATTTTGAGGTGTCAAATATTGAACAAGCTTCTGCAACTATTTAGATGCGTCTCGTCTCTAGCTTCAATTTGAGTACTCATGGAGCCAAAACGGACTTCGTATGAGGAAGATACACCTGTTTTACTGAACAGTCCGCAAAACAGATTCCAATCCGAATTCAGGTACGAGATTGATTCTAGATAGATCCGATTTTTTTTTCTTCTCTCCTTTTTTTTCTCACGCTTTTTTTTTCTTTTTCTTCTCTCTCTTTTTCTTTTTTTTTTCTTTCCTTTTTTCTCTCTTTTTTTCTCTCTCTTTTTTTTCTCCCTCTTTCCAAGACAAACTAGATAAGATGCAGATTGGATCAGGCGAAGATGTGAATGACCTCAACTATGATTATGACAATGAACAGTGCGTAGCACGTGGTGGAAATTAATAGATGGGATGGTGGACGGCGGAATGGATAATGATGCAGCGGCGGCGTGACTAATGTGAACAGAACTCGAAACTCTAAAGGAACTAGACACTAAGACCAGCAACTGACACGATGATGCAACCGATAATTCAACTATGCAAGCAATGAATAGAAAATTGCAAAGGCTCATACTGGCTTGGATAAAGGATGAACAGATCTAACTTTTTTTGTGGCCTTTTCATGGACTGTAGGTATGAATGACAGATGCGATCTAAACTATGAAAAACTATAAAATCTCACCGAGCAACCTGAAAACTGATACCACTTGATAGAGGCGGAGGTGTCCCGTCTTTCGATGAGATGATGGATTTCGCTTTGGTGGAAGTCGACTTTCACGATCCGACTATGAACGTGCGAAGACGTCGCGCCTTAGCAATTGCTAAACCAACTCCGAGAGGTTATTGACCACCCCGGAGCACGATCAACCTGACCACGAGGGTCTGTTTCCTGCGAGCAAACGAAGAACAAGCAAGAAACTGAGATTGCAATCTGGATATTGCGAATATAAGATGAAAGCTTTATTGATCAAGGTGGGGTTCTGTGACGCCTTTGTCTGGTCGTTGAACACAAACGAAGTACGCGAATTTGCAGCTATGGCGAACTTTAATCTAAACAAAACCCCAAGGAAAAAGCTACTAGATGGATCTACTTATATAGGAGCAAGGGGTGGCGGCCAAGGAGGTGGGAGAACGTCCCAAGGCAGCCTAAAACCAACTCTAGGTCATACAAGGCTCATGGGCCCAAGTGGAGGTGACGTAACACCTTTGGACTTGTAGTTTGACTCGGATTCTGCTGCAGTGTTGGACTAATTTGAAGGTGAATCCAATTGTGTTGGAAAGAGCCCAAAATCTAGAATCCAACAAAAAAAGAACCACCCAATTCGGAGTCCGTATGAAAAAGTTGTTGGCGTTTTGAGTCAGCTATGTCTGTGCAGTCCGAATCAGAATCCAGAACGTGAGAGACTTGGACTCTATCTTCTCTTGGCCCAAAAGTGACGTGAGAGAAATTTTTGAACAGCACTTAAACATCTCTTTCTCCCTTATCTTCATATGTGAATTGTACAAATATCCCATACACCTGTAATCAGACAAAACACAAAAGTGTGTGAAGTATTTTTGTTCTGGATAACATAAATAGATTATTGAATAGTTTGCACTAGAAATCACCTGACAAATATGCAAGTATGCAATATTTTTGGTCGTATCCAAGGTAGTCATGTCCTCATCACTTTTGAAGGAAATTCGAGGGATTATGTTGATTATAGACATTAGCCCCCCTGGTAGGGAGAAACATACCTTTCTGCAGATGCTCTATGATCCGGGCAATCTCATTTGGCCGTAAATTGAAGAAAATCCAGCGGCTATATGCCTTATTCTCCTTGTGTTCGCCGGATGGCATGCTGTAACTCATGCGCGTCAAAGCCAATAACAAAAGCGCATTCCTGGCATCAGTCAATATATATGTGGAAACGATATCTCCACTATAGAGGACAAGAAATTTTGGGGCCGTCAGGCAAAACACGCACGAGAAAATGAAGTACTTTCAAGGACTGCCATAGACTGGACAGATGTTCACTTAAACGGTCATAATTTTGTCATTAGGAGTCCGTGTCGGACCCATAAGTACTCAAACTGCTCGTGGCGAGTGCGCGAATCCAAAAAATACTCCCTGCTTGCGCTAGGAGGCACGGAGTACTCTCAAATTCAGTCTTAAGCAGGACTTTTTGGCCCTGAAAGTCAAAGAACATCATTCGTTGCTGTTTTTCAGACAAGTTTCTGAACTCATTGGCACTTCCTTTTGAAGGAAATTCGTGAGATTATGTTGCTTATAGACATTAGCCCCCGTGGTAGGGACAAACGTACCTTTCTGCAGATGCTCTATGATCCGGGCAATCTCATTTGGCCGTAAATTTAAGAAAATCCAGCGGCTATATGCCTTATTCTCCTCGTTTTTGCCGGATGGCATGGTGTAACTCATGCACGTGAAAGCCAAGAACTAAAGGGCATTCCTGGCATCGGTCAATATATATGTGAAAACGATATCTCCACTATAGAGGACAAGAAATTTTGGGGCAGTTAGGCAAAAATCGCACGAGAAAATGAAGTACTTTCAAGGACTGCCATAGAATGGACAGATGCTCACTAAGACGGTTATATTTGTCATTAGAAGTCCGTATCGGACCCATAATTACTCAAACTGCTCGCGAGGAGCTTGAAAATCCAAAAAAATACTCCCCACTTGCGCCAGGAGGCCCGGAGTACCCTCAAATTCAGCCTTAAGCAGGACTTTTGGCCCTGAAAGTCAAAGAACATCATTCGTCGCTGTTTTTCAGACAAGTTTTTGAACCCATTGGCACTTCCTTTTGAAGGAAATTCGAGGGATTATGTTGCTTATAGACATTAGCCCCCCTGGCAGGGACAAACATACCTTTCTGCAGATGCTCTATGATCCGGGCAATCTCATTTGGCCGTAAATTGAAGAAAATCCAGCGGCTATATGCCTTATTCTCCTTGTTTTCGCCGGATGGCATGCTGTAACTCATGCGCATGAAAGCCAAGAACAAAAGGGCATTCCTGGCATCGGTCAATATATATGTGGAAACGATATCTCCACTATAGAGGACAAGAAATTTTGGGGCAGTCAGGCAAAAAGTGCACGAGAAAATGAAGTACTTTCAAGGACTGCCATAGATTGGATAGATGCTCACTAAAACGGTCATAATTTTTTCATTCGGAGTCTGTGTCGGACCCATAAGTACTCAAACTGCTCGCGGCGAGTGCGCGAACCCAAAAAATACTCCCCGCTTGCGTCCGTCAGGAGGCCCGGAGTACCCTCAAATTCAGCCTTAAGCAGGACATTTTGGCCCTGAAAGTCAAAGAACATCATTCATTGCTATTTTTCAGACAAGTTTCTGAACTCATTGGCACTTCCTTTTGAAGGAAATTCGTGAGATTATGTTGCTTATAGACATTAGCCCCCGTGGTAGGGACAAACATACCTTTCTGCAGATGCTCTACGATCCGGGCAATCTCATTTGGCCGTAAATTGAAGAAAATCCAGCGGCTATATGCCTTATTCTCCTCGTTTTTGCCGAATGGCATGGTGTAACTCATGCACATGAAAGCCAAGAACTAAAGGGCATTCCTGGCATCGGTCAATATATATCTGGAAACGATATCTCCACTATAGAGGACAAGAAATTTTGGGGCTGTTAGGCAAAAAGCGCACGAGAAAATGAAGTACTTTCAAGGACTGCCATAGAATGGACAGATGCTCACTAAGACGGTTATATTTGTCATTAGAAGTCCGTATCGGACCCATAATTACTCAAACTGCTCGCGGCGAGCGTGAAAATCCAAAAAAATACTCCCCGCTTGCGCCAGGAGGCCCGGAGTACCCTCAAATTCAGCCTTAAGCAGGACTTTTGGCCCTGAAAGTCAAAGAACATCATTCGTCGCTGTTTTTCAGACAAATTTCTGAACCCATTGTGATGAGGACATGACTACCTTGGATACGACCAAAAATATTGCATACATGCATATTTGTGAGGTGATTTCTAGTGCAAAATATTCAATAATCTATTTATGTTATCCAGAACAAAAATACTTCAGACACTTTTGTGTTTTGTCTAATTGCAGGTGTATGGGATATTTGTACTATTCACATATGAAGATAAGGGAGAAAGAGATGTTTAAGTGTTGTTCAAAAAGTTCTCTCACGTCACTTTTGGGCCAAGAGAAGATAAAGTCCAAGTCTCTCACGTTCTGGATTCAGATTCGGACTGCACAGACATACCTGACTCAAAACGGCAACAACTTTTTTATACGGACTCCGAATTGGGTGATTACTTTTTTGTTGGATTCTAGATTTTGTGCTCTTTCCAGGCCAATTGGACTCACCTTAAAATTCGTCCGGAGCGTTGAGATATCGACGAAACAATCAGACGCTGCAGCAGAATCCGAGTCAAACAACAAGTCCAAAGGTGTTGCATCACCTCCACTTGGGCCCATTGGCCTTGTACGAACTAGGGTTAGGTTTAGGCTGCCTTGGGACGTCCTCCCACCTCCTAGGCCGCCACCCCTTGCTCCTATATAAGTAGATCCATCTAGTAGCTTTTCCCTTGGGATTTGTTTAGTTAAAAGTTAGCCATTGCAACTTCGTGTACTTCGTTTGTGTCCAACGACCAGACCAAGACCGCTTACGGATCCCCACCTTTATCAATACTTCATCTATATTCGCAATATTCAGGTTGCTTTATCATATTCTTGCTCGTTCTTCGATTGCTTGCAGGAATAGACTTTCGTGGTCAGGTTGATCGTGCTTCTGCGTGGTCAGTAACCTCTCGGAGTTGGTTTAGCGATTGCTAAGGCGCAACGTCGTGCACGTTTGTAGTCGGATCATCAAAGTCATCTGCACCAAATCGATAGTTATCATCTCATCGAAAGATCGGGACACCCCGCCTCTATCAAGTGGTATCAGTTTTCAGGTTGCTCGGTGAGAATTTCCAGTCATCCCTAGATTAGATTTATTTTCTTACCTATTGTCCAAGAAAAAACCACAAAAAAAAAGTTAGATCTATTCATCCTTTGTCCTAGCCAGTCTGAGCCTTTGCAATTTTCGTTTCATTGTTTGCATTATTGAATTATCGGTTACATCGTCGTGTCGAGTTGCTGGTCTTAGTGTCTAGTTCCTTTAGAGTTTCGAGTTCTGTTCACATTAGTCACGTCGCCGCTGCATCATTATCCCTTCAGCTGTCCATCATCTGATTCATCAATTTCCACCACGTGCTACGCACTGTTCATTGTCATAATCCTAGTTGAGGTCATTCACATCTTCGTCTGATCCAATCTGCATCTTATCTAGTTTGTCTTGGAAACAGGGAGAAAAAAAAGATAGAGAAAAAAAGAGAGAAAAAAAGAAAGAAAAAAAGAACAAAAAAGAGAAAGAAAAAGAAAAAAAAGTGTGAGGAAAAAAAAGAGAAAAAAAATAAAGTTCAGATCTATCTAGACTCAATCTCGTAGCTGAATTCGGATTGAAATCTGTTTTGTCCACTACTCAGTAAAACAGGCATAACTTCCTCATACGAAGTCCGTTTTGGCTCCACGAGTACTAAAATTAAAGCTAGAGACGGGGCGCATCTAAATAGTTGCAGAAGCTAGTTCAATATTTTGCACCTCAAAATCGGCTTCTAAATAGGTCTTTTTGCCCTCTGAAGTTCGCGAACACAGCTTATTCCAGTTTTTCAAGCCAGTTTTAGAATTTTTTGACTCCTCATATCAACTCGGAATTGAGTGATTCTTTTTGCATTGGAAACTTGAGTTTGTAGCATACTTTTCAAGAGGAAAGTTGAAGAGAGAGCTGTTATATATCCTGCTTGGCAGTTGTTATTCATCATTATCTTTACTGTCGTTGTGATCTTCACTTATATCTTGCTGTTCAGAGCTACTTATCCTTCATTGATGCTAGTTGTGCTATGCCGTGACCTCATTAGTGTTCTAGGCTCGCGTCTCTAGTTCGGTCTAGCCTAGGACCAGCACAGTACCGTCATTGAGCGTTTATTCAACATTGCATCTTTGAATTGATTATCGCTAATCTTTTGCTACCATATCATAGAGGCAAAGGTGTCCCGTCTTTCGATGAGATGATGGATATCGCTTTGGTGGCAGTCGACTTTGACGATCCGACTACGAACGTGCGAGGACGTCACGCCATTGCCAAACCAACTCCGAGAGGTTATTGACCACGCCGGAGCACGATCAACCTGACCACGAGGGTCTGTTTCCTGCAAGCAAACGAAGAACAAGCAAGAAACTGAGATTGCAATCTAGATATTGCGAATATAAGATGAAAGCTTTATTGATCAAGGTGGGGTTCTGTGACGCCTTTGTCTGGTCGTTGAACACAAACGAAGTACGCGAAGTTGCAGCTATGGCGAACTTTTAATCTAAACAAAACCCAAAGTCTAAAGGATGCCCTAAGGGCTGTATATATGGAGGAAGAGGGGCGAATTTCGTGGCCCTTGGTGGAGGGGCCCGAAATCAACCCTATCTCTTGTTTCCCCACACATACGGACTCTAAAAATAGCCTATACTTATGTATTTCGAAATTACATGGGCCTGACCCAATAATAAGGTGACGCAGCACCTAAAATAGCCTCGGGACGAAATTTATGAAGTGGCATCTTGTATATTTCGTCCAAGGCTTCATGCACCCATTATGGTGGCTTCAAAGTCCTGAAATCATCACTTGTAACTCCGTTCTTGTTCCCCTTTGCGCATGCCATCATCTCCATGCTTGTTCTTGCTCCAATGTTCATCCTTCTCCAAGCTAGGCCCTTCATTTGTAAGCAAAACAAATGTATCCAATTTAGGCAGCATCATATTCTCACGAACATTGGAATCATTACCAAGAAACGAAAGTACCTGGTAATTTAGTTGGCGTGCACAAGCTCTAGTAATTGGTCCAGTATGTATAGCAGCAGGGGCTGTGGGTGTAACAATTGTATTGATGTCCTCATCATCCTCCCCTTCTTGAAATGAAGTCGTCCTCGACGGAAGTTCATCTTCCTCACCCAAATAAGGCTTCAAATCTGCAATGTTAAAAGTGAGACTAACCCCAAAATCTGCAGGCAGCTCAAGTTTATATGCATTATCATTTATTTTCTCTAACACCTTAAAGGGACCATCAGCACGTGGCATTAACTTTGATTTGCGCAAATCAGGAAATCTATCCTTACGCAAATGTAACCAAACAAGATCTCCAGGTGCAAACACAACATGTTTTCTACCCTTATCTCTAGCAAGTTTATATTTAGCATTCATACGCTCAATGTTTTCCATAGTTAACTCATGCATTTTTAAAATCAATTCAACACGTTGTTTAGCATCAAAATTAACCTTCTCCGAAGATGGAAGAGGCAACAAATCAATAGATGCACGAGGTAGGAAACCATACACAACTTCAAAAGGGCACATCTTAGTTGTAGAATGCAATGAACGATTATAAGCAAATTCAGTATGAGGCAAGCATTCCTCCCACATTTTCTTATTATTCTTCAAAACAGCCCTAAACATAGTAGACAGCGTTCTATTGACTATTTCAGTTTGTCCATTAGTTTGGGGGTGACAAGTAGTACTAAAAAGCAGTTTAGTCCCCAACTTAGCCCATAAACATCTCCAAAAGTGGCTAAGAAATTTAGTATCACGATATGAAACAATAGTATTTGGCACACCATGCAAGCGAATAATTTCATGAAAGAACAAATCAGCAACATTAACAACATCATCGCTTTTATGACATGGTATAAAGTGTGCCATTTTCGAGAATCTATCCACGACAACAAATATGCTATCCCTCCCCTTCTTTGTTCGAGGTAAACCTACAACAAAGTCCATAGATATATCCTCCCAAGGAACACTACGTACAGACAAAGGCATATATAAACCATGAGGATTGAGTCGTGACTTAGCTTTTTGACATGTAGTGCAGCGAGCAATAAAACGCTCAACATCCCGTCTCATCTTTGGCCAAAAGAAATGTGTAGCAAGTACGTCCTCCGTCTTCTTCACGCCAAAGTGTCCCATTAATCCTCCTCCATGCGCCTCCTGCAACAACAAAAGACGAACGGAGCTAGCTGGAATACATAGCTTGTTAGCACGAAACACAAATCCATCATTAACGACGATCTTGTTCCACATTCTTCCTTCTTTACAATTCTGCATTACATCTTTAAAATCAGCATCATGCACATATTGATCTTTGATGGTCTCCAAACCAAATATTTTGAAGTCAAGTTGTGAAAGCATAGTGTAGCGGCGAGACAATGCATCAGCAATAACATTTTCTTTTCCCTTCTTGTGTTTAATGACATAAGGAAAAGTCTTAATGAATTCAACCCATTTAGCATGTCTACGATTCAGTTTAGCTTGACTTTTAATATGTTTCAAAGATTCATGATCAGAATGTATAACAAATTCTTTGGGCCATAAATAATGTTGCCATGTTTCTAAAGTCCGAACAAGAGCATATAATTCTTTATCATAAGTAGAATAATTCAGACTAGGCCCACTCAATTTTTCAGAAAAGTATGCAACATGTTTGCCATCTTGTAATAACACACCGCCTAATCCAATTCCACTAGCATCACATTCAAGCTCAAAAGTCTTATTAAAATCAGGAAGTTGGAGTAAAGGAGCATGTGTCAACTTATCTTTCAATACCGAGAAGGCTTCTTCCTATGCGGTACCCCAAAGAAAAGGCACATCTTTCTTTGTAAGCTCATTGAGAGGTGCAGCAATGGTGCTGAAATCTCTCACAAAACGCCTATAGAATCCAGCGAGGCCAAGAAAACTCCTCACTTGTGTGACCGTTTTGGGCTGCGGCCAACTCTCAATAGCTTCAATCTTGGCTTTATCAACTTCAATTCCCTGTGGAGTAACAACATAGCCAAGAAAAGATACTCGGTCGGTGAAAAAGGTGCACTTCCCAAGGTTACCAAACAAACGTGCATCACGTAGAGCAATAAAAACAGCACGTAAATTTTCCAAATGTTCTTCCAAAGATCTGCTATAAATCAATATGTCATCAAAGTAAACTACAACAAATCGTCCAATGAAAGCACGTAAAACTTCGTTCATTAATCTCATGAAAGTACTAGGTGCATTAGTTAACCCAAAAGGCATGACTAACCACTCATATAATCCAAACTTAGTTTTAAATGTTGTTTTCCATTCATCTCCCAATTTCATACGAATTTGATGGTATCCAGTACGCAAATCAACTTTGGAGAATATTGTAGAGCCACTCAATTCATCAAGCATATCATCGAGCCTAGGAATAGGATGACGATAACGAATAGTAATATTATTAATGCCTCTACAATCAACACACATACGTGATGTACCATCCTTTTTCGGCACTAGAATAATAGGAACAGCACAAGGACTAAGGGATTCGCGTATATAACCTTTGTCGAGAAGCTCTTGTACTTGACGCATAATCTCCTTCGTCTCCTCTGGATTGGTACGGCATGGTGCACGATTTGGCAGTGAAGCACCGGGAATTAAGTCAATCTGATGCTCAATCCCTCGAATAGGCGGTAAACCCGGTGGCACGTCTTGTGGAAAGACGTCAGCGAACTCCTGCAAAATGTTAGTGACAGTAGGAGGCAAAGAGGAAGGCACGTCCTCGAATGAAAATAATGCCTCTTTGCACACAAAAGCATAGCAAACAGATTTGCTGAAATCTAGCTCATCAATATCAGATTTGGTGGCAAATAAACATGAACTTTTCAATATAATTTCAGAAGCAACACTAGATGGTTTATTATTAGGCTTCATTTGTTGCTCAAATTCTTTTGCCACAATCTGATTTTCACTCTTCTTCTTCTCCTGTTTTGCTTTATTAGCTCTATTAATATCATCTTTCAAAATGGAATCAGGAGTCATAGGAAGCAAAGTAATATTTTTATCCTTATGAACAAGAGTATAGTGATTGTTTCTACCATGGTGTACAGAGTTTTTATCAAATTGCCATGGTCTACCAAGTAATAAGGAACATGCTTGCATAGGTACCACATCACAATCAACGTAATCAGCATATGTAGAGATACTAAAATGCACACGAACAGTACGTGTTACCTTAACCTTGCCGCTGTTGTTGAACCATTGGATGTAGTAAGGATGTGGATGTGGTCTTGTAGTGAGAGAAAGCTTCTCCACCATCTCCATGCTAGCCAAGTTGTTGCAGCTCCCTCCGTCTATTATGACGCGCACAGAACGTTCCTTCACAACTCCCTTGGTATGGAACAAATTGTGCCTCTGATTTTGCTCAGCTTGTGTGACCTGCACACTCAAAACACGTTGAGCAACTAAACATTCATACCTGTCAGCGTCTTCAGGAGCCATGTATTGCGTCTCATGATCAGAATCATCTCCACCATGTTCTTCACTAGTGGACTCATATCCACCATCCGCGGTAGCAATCATCACACGTGGAGATTTGCATTCTCTCGCATAATGACCTCCTCCCTTACAACGATGACAAATAATATCACTTGTGTGCCCTGTTGATGCCATGGAAGAAGAAGAACTCTGTGCAGGCCCAGCAGGTGCGCTCTTGGCAGATAATGGTGGTTGTGCCTGTTTTCTTGTATCACAACTGGAGGAGGCACCTGATTGAGGTGTTGGTGCAGTTGAAGTAGAAGATGCACGCGGTGTCCATGATGAAGGTCGGCCTGCAGAAAAGTTAGATCGCGCCAATGCTTGTCGATCCTGCACTTCACGTTCAGCTTTACAAGCAAGATGGAATAAACTAGTGATATTAGTATACTCCTTATAGTCTAGAATGGTCTGAATCTCTCTATTTAATCCACCCAGAAAACGTGCAAGCATAGCTTCATTCTCCTCAACAATACCACATCTAATCATGCCAGTTTGTAATTCCTGATAATATTCTTCTACAGAATTTTTCCCTTGTCTTAAACGCTGCAATTTTTGAAGCAATTCACGTTGATAATATGGTGGAACCCAACGCGTACGCATAGCAGTTTTCAAAGCAGCCCAAGTAGTTGGAATAGGATATAATCTACAATGTTCAGACCACCATACACATGCAAAACTAGTGAAAGCACAAACAGCAGCAACAACCCGTCTCTCCTCGGGATATTGTAAACATGTAAAACGGTTTTCAGTTTCTAACTCCCAAGTAAGATATATATCAGGAACATATCTACGCTCAAATGGTGGAATATTTAATTTCAGTTTAGGAATATGGACATCATCTCGTACCTGAGGTGGTGGTGCAGGCCTACCATTACGAATATATACTTGATAGAGGCGGGGTGTCCCGATCTTTTGATGAGATGATAACTATCGATTTGGTGGAGACGACTTTGACGATCCGACTACAAACATGCACGACGTTGCGCCTTAGCAATCACTAAACCAATCTCCTGAGGTTATTGACCACGCCGGAGCACCATCAACCTGACCACGAAGGTCTATTCCTGCAAGCAATCGAAGAACGAGCAAGAATATGATAAAAGCAATCTGAATATTGCGAATATGTATGAAGTATTGATAAAGGTGGGGATCCGTAAGCGGCCTTGGTCTGGTCGTCGGACACAAACGAAGTACACGAAGTTGCAATGGCTAACTTTTAACTAAACAAATCCCAAGCGAAAAGCTACTAGATGGATCTACTTATATAGGATCAAGGGGTGGTGGCCTAGGAGGTGGGAGGACGTCCCAAGGCAGCCTAAAACTAACCCTAGGTCGTACAAGGCCAATGGGCCCAAGTGGAGGTGATGCAACATCTCTGGACTTGTTGTTTGACTCAGATTCTGCTGCAGCGTCTGATTGTTTCGTCTATATCTCAATGCTCCGGATGAATTTGAAGGTGAATCCAATTGGGCTGGAAAGAGCACAAAATCTAGAATCCAACAAAAAAAGAATCACCCAATTCGGAGTCCTTATGAAAAAGTTGTTGGCGTTTTGAGACAGGTATATCTGTGCAGTCCGAATCTGAATCCAGAACGTGAGAGACTTGGACTCTATCTTCTCTTGGCCCAAAAGTGACGTGAGAGAACTTTTTGAACAGCACTTAAACATTTCTTTCTCTCTTATCTTCATATGTGAATTGTACAAATATCCCATACACCTGCAATTAGACAAAACACAAAAGTGTGTGAAGTATTTTTGTTCTGGATAACATAAATAGATTATTGAATAGTTTGCACTAGAAATCACCTGACAAATATGCATGTATGCAATATTTTTGGTCGTATCCAAGGTAGTCATGCCCTCATCAATACCTGAGGTCGACCTGCTGGTGGTGGTGCTGGTGGGTGCATGTAGTTCTGATTTTGATCAACCTCATCCTCATAATCGCCCGCATACTCATTATCCTCCTGGGTACCAGCAGCAGCAGTAGTAGGGGTCAAAGAAGCATCAATAACAGGAACAGCGGCACCAGAAGTTTGGCCATCCTCAATAGGAACATGCTTCGCTCGTCCATACTGATTCGGAAGGATGCGTTGTTGTTGGTGTTGCAGAGGTGCGATAGGTGCAACCGGCGGTGGTGGTGGTAAACGCGCGAGCAATTCATTAAACTTGCTATCAAGCTTTGTTTCGAACGTCTTCTCCATGCCATCTATCTTCTCCATGGCCTCGTCAAATCTGTTTAGCACATCTTGCACCTGTCCACTCATCATTTGCTGAAATTTATCATGTAGCTGTTTGTTCGTCAGGTTCTCCCAATCAGTCTCATCGGCTTGTGATGCTACCATGGTTAGCAGCAAATAGAAACACACAAGAATATGATCCTACAGACTACTAAGAAGTGGTGGTGGTGTATCACAAACCCGTCAAGCAAATCTCAAATTCTTACCAGTTCTTACCCAGCAGCAGGTGGTGATCGGCAACCGTTGTAGTCAAAACTCTCAAAGCTTGGATAGAGCGATTACCAGGGAGAGTCAAACGCACGACGTAGATGTATGTGGAACTGGGAAGGCTTATAATATGGTAGCAAAAGGGGTCAGCAAAAATCAATTCAGAGATGCAAAGTTGAATAAACGCTCAACGACGGTACTGTGCTGGTCCTAGGCTAGACCGTGCTAGAGACACGAGCCTAGAACACTAACAAAATCACGGCGCTGCACGTAAACAAGGGAAAAGCACACTCTGGATTTTTTTTTCGCTATTTTTTTGCGCTCTTTTTTTTGCGCTGCTTTTTTTTTGCGAAAAATCACTATAATGGCGAGTGTCTCAAAACTCTTCCTAGGTCAAACTGACAGGATGGGCACGAAATTTTTTCGACCAATTTTTTTTTCGTTTTTTCGACTGCCCGGACCCAAAAACTGGAAACGGGTCAAAAAAAACTTCCTATAATGGGACCTGTCTCAAAACACTCAGAAACACCTAAAAATAGGACAGCCAGAATTTTTTTCGAAAAATGCGTTTTCGAAAAATTTTGGGCCTAAACGGAGGGTGGTTTCCAGACTCTTTTTTTTTCGAAACCTACTCCGGCAAGGAAACACGAATCGGAAACTAGATGGATCTCGAAAACACACCTAATATGCAAGGAACTCGGATTGGTGGTGGATATATGGTGGTGGTATATGGCAGCGGTGGTGGTATATGGCAGCGGTGGTAATATTGGATATGGATCGGTGGTGGTATATGGATACGGATTGGTGGTGGTATATGGATACGGATTTGGAGCGGTGGTGGTAGGTGACATGGGCGATGATGATGGTGTGGTGGCAGCGTGACAACTTGATAAGGACATCAATACAATTATTACACCCACAGCCCCTGCTGCTATACATACTGGACCAATTACTAGAGCTCGTGCACGCCAACTAAATTATCAGGTACTTTCGTTTCTTGGTAATGATTCTAATGTTCATGAGAATATGATGCTGCCTAAATTGGATACATTTGTTTTGCTTACAAATGAAGGGCCTAGCTTGGAGAAGGATGAACATTGGAGCAAGAACAAGCATGGAGATGATGGCATGCGCAAGGGGAACAAGAACGGAGTTACAAGTGATGATTTCAGGACTTTGAAGCCACCATAATGTGTGCATGAAGCCTTGGACGAAATATACAAGATGCCACTTCATAAATTTCGTCCCGAGGCTATTTTAGGTGCTGCGTCACCTTATTATTGGGCCAGGCCCATGTAATTTCGAAATACATAAGTATAAGCTATTTTTAGAGTCCGTATGTGTGGGGAAACAAGAGATAGGGTTGATTTCGGACCCCTCCACCAAGGGCCACGAAATCCACCCCCTCTTCCTCCATATATACAGCCCTTAGGGCATCGTTTAGACCTTGGGTTTTGTTTAGATTAAAAGTTCGCCATAGCTGCAACTTCGCGTACTTCGTTTGTGTTCAACGACCAGACAAAGGCGTCACAGAACCCCACCTTGATCAATAAAGCTTTCATCTTATATTCGCAATATCCAGATTGCAATCTCAGTTTCTTGCTTGTTCTTCGTTTGCTCGCAGGAAACAGACCCTCGTGGTCAGGTTGATCGTGCTCCGGCGTGGTCAATAACCTCTCGGAGTTGGTTTAGCGATTGCTAAGGCGCGACGTCCTCGCACGTTCGTAGTCGGATCGTCAAAGTCGACTTCCACCAAAGCGAAATCCACCATCTCATCGAAAGACGGGACACCTTTGCCTCTATCAAGTGGTATCAGATTTCCAGGTTGCTCGGTGAGATTTTACAGTGTTTCGTAGTTTAGATCGAGTCTGTTCTTCATACCTACAGTCCACGAAAAAGCCACAAAAAAAAATTAGGGTTAGTTCATCATATCCGAACCAATCTGAGCCTTTGCATAATCTTTTTAGGGTTTTGCTTTGTTGAATTTGCGGTTGCATCGTCGTGTCTAGTTGCTGGTCTTAGAGTCTAGTCTTTTAGAGTTTCGAGTTCTGGTCATAAGTTGTCACGCCGCCGCCGCACCATTATCATCACCGCCTGCTGCTGGGTAAGAACTGGTAAGAATTTGAGATTTGCTTGACGGATTTGTGACACCCACCACCACCACTTGTTCGTAGTCTGTAGGATCATATTCTTGTGTGTTTCTATTGCTGCTAACCATGCCAGGATCACAAGCCGACGAGATTGACTGGGAGAATTTATCGAACAAGGAGCTTCATGATAAGTTTCAGCAAATGATGACTGAACAGGTGCAAGATGTGCTGAACAATTTTGAAGAGGCCATGGAGAAGATCACTGGCTTTGAGAAGACGTTCGAAACAAAGCTCGATAACAAGTTTAATGAATTGCTCGCGCGTCTTCCACCACCACCACCCGCTGCACCTAACGCATCTCTCCAACAACAACAACAACGACTACCTCCACGTCGCGAAGCAGACCTCCGCCGAGCAAGCCGTGTTCCTCTTGCGTTTGGCCAAACTGTTGGTGCTGCTGTTGATACTTCTGTGGCTCCTGCTGCTGATGCGGAGGAGGATGATTATGTGGGAGATTATGAGGATGAGGTTGATCAAAATCAACACTACGTGCACCACCACCAGCAGGTCGACCTCAGGTATATATTCGTAATGGTAGGCCTGCACCACCACCTCAGGTACGAGATGATGTCCATATTCCTAAACTGAAATTGAATATTCCACCATTTGAGGGTAGATATGTTCCTGATATATATCTTACTTGGGAGTTAGAAACTGAACAACGATTTACATGTTTACAATATCCTGAGGAGAGACGAGTTGCTGCTGCTGTTTGTGCTTTCACTAGTTTTGCATGTGTATGGTGGTCTGAGCATTGTAGATTATATCCTATTCCAACTACTTGGGCTGCTTTGAAAACTGCTATGCGTACGCGTTGGGTTCCACCATATTATCAACGTGAATTGCTTCAAAAATTGCAGCGTTTAAGACAAGGGAAAAATTCTGTAGAAGAATATTATCAGGAATTACAAACTGGCATGATTAGATGTGGTATTGTTGAGGAGAATGAAGCTATGCTTGCATGTTTTCTGGGTGGATTAAATAGAGAGATTCAGACCATTCTAGACTATAAGGAGTATACTAATATCACTCGTTTATTCCATCTTGCTTGTAAAGCTGAACGTGAAGTGCAGGATCAACAAGCATTGGGGCGAACTAACTTTTCTGCAGGCCGACCTTCATCATGGACACCACGTGCATCTTCTACTTCAACTGCACCAGCACCTCCATCCGGTGCCACCTCCAGCCGTGATACAAGAAAACAGGCACAACCACCATTATCTGCCAAGAGCGCACCTGCGGGGCCTGCACAGCGTTCTTCTTCTTCCATGGCATCAACAGGGCACACAAGTGATATTATTTGTCGTCGTTGTAAGGGAGGAGGTCATTATGCGAGAGAATGCAAATCTCCGCGTGTGATGATTGCTACCGCGGATGGTGGATATGAGTCCGCTAGTGACTATGATGAGGAGACTTTGGCTCTTATTACACGTGAAGAACATGGTGGAGATGATTCTGATCATGAGACGCAATACATGGCTCCTGACGACGCTGACAGGTATGAATGTTTAGTTGCTCAACTTGTTTTGAGTGTGCAGGTCACACAAGCTGAGCAAAATCAGAGGCACAATTTGTTCCATACCAAGGGAGTTGTGAAGGAACGTTCTGTGCGCGTCATAATAGACGGAGGGAGCTGCAACAACTTGGCTAGCATGGAGATGGTGGAGAAGCTTTCTCTCACCACAAGACCACATCCACATCCTTACTACATCCAATGGTTCAACAACAGCGGCAAGGTTAAGGTAACACGTACTGTTCGTGTGCATTTTAGTATCTCTACATATGCTGATTATGTTGATTGTGATGTGGTACCTATGCAAGCATGTTCCTTATTACTTGGTAGACCATGGCAATTTGATAAAAATTCTGTACACCATGGTAGAAACAATCACTATACTCTTGTTCAAAAGGATAAAAATATTACTTTGCTTCCTATGACTCCTGATTCCATTTTGAAAGATGATATTAATAGAGCTAATAAAGCAAAACAAGAGACGAATAAGAGTGAAAATCAGATTATGGCAAAAGAATTTGAGCAACAAATGAAGCCTAACAATAAACCATCTAGTGTTGCTTCTGAAATTAAATTGAAAAGTGCATGTTTATTTGCCACCAAATCTGATATTGATGAGCTAGATTTCGGCAAATCTGTTTTGCTATGCTTTTGTGTGCAAAGAGGCATTATTTTCATTCGAGGACGTGCCTTCCTCTTTGCCTCCTGCTGTCACTAACATTTTGCAGGAGTTCGCTGACGTCTTTCCACAAGACGTGCCACCGGGATTACCGCCTATTCGAGGGATTGAGCATCAGATTGACTTAATTCCCGGTGCTTCACTGCCAAACCGTGCACCATACCGTACCAATCCAGAGGAGACGAAGGAGATTATGCGCCAAGTACAAGAGCTTCTCGACAAAGGTTATATACGCGAATCCCTTAGTCCTTGTGCTGTTCCTATTATTCTAGTGCCGAAAAAGGATGGTACATCCCGTATGTGTGTTGATTGTAGAGGCATTAATAATATTACTATTCGTTATCGTCATCCTATTCCTACGCTAGATGATATGCTTGATGAATTGAGTGGTTCTACAATATTCTCCAAAGTTGATTTGCGTAGTGGCTACCACCAAATTCGTATGAAATTGGGAGATGAATGGAAAACAGCATTTAAAACTAAGTTTGGATTATATGAGTGGTTAGTCATGCCTTTTGGGTTAACAAATGCACCTAGTACTTTCATGAGATTAATGAACGAAGTTTTACGTGCTTTCATTGGACGATTTGTGGTAGTTTACTTTGATGACATACTGATTTATAGCAGATCTTTGGAAGAACATTTGGAACATTTACGTGCTGTTTTTATTGCTCTACGTGATGCACGTTTGTTTGGTAACCTTGGGAAGTGCACCTTTTGCACCGACCGAGTATCTTTTCTTGGCTATGTTGTTACTCCACAGGGAATTGAAGTTGACAAAGCCAAGATTGAAGCTATTGAGAGTTGGCCGCAGCCCAAAACGGTCACACAAGTGAGGAGTTTTCTTGGCCTCGCTGGATTCTATAGGCGTTTTGTGAGAGATTTCAGCACCATTGCTGCACCTCTCAACGAGCTTACAAAGAAGGATGTGCCTTTTGTTTGGGGTACCGAACAGGAAGAAGCCTTCACGGTATTGAAAGATAAGTTGACACATGCTCCTTTACTCCAACTTCCTGATTTTAATAAGACTTTTGAGCTTGAATGTGATGCTAGTGGAATTGGATTAGGAGGTGTGTTATTACAAGATGGCAAACCTGTTGCATACTTTTCTGAAAAATTGAGTGGGCCTAGTCTGAATTATTCTACTTATGATAAAGAATTATATGCTCTTGTTCGGACTTTAGAAACATGGCAACATTATTTATGGCCCAAAGAATTTGTTATACATTCTGATCATGAATCTTTGAAACATATTAAAAGTCAAGCTAAACTGAATCGTAGACATGCTAAATGGGTTGAATTCATTGAGACTTTCCCTTTTGTCATTAAACACAAGAAGGGAAAAGAAAATGTTATTGCTGATGCATTGTCTCGTCGCTATACTATGCTTTCACAACTTGACTTCAAAAAATTTGGTTTGGAGACCATCAAAGATCAATATGTGCATGATGCTGATTTTAAAGATGTAATGCAGAATTGTAAAGAAGGAAGAATGTGGAACAAGTTTGTCGTTAACGATGGATTTATGTTTTCGTGCTAACAAGCTATGCATTCCAGCTAGCTCCGTTCGTCTTTTGTTGTTGCAGGAGGCGCATGGAGGAGGATTAATGGGACACTTTGGCGTGAAGAAGACGGAGGACGTACTTGCTACACATTTCTTTTGGCCAAAGATGAGACGGGATGTTGAGCGTTTTATTGCTCGCTGCACTACATGTCAAAAAGCTAAGTCACGACTCAATCCTCATGGTTTATATATGCCTTTGCCTGTACCTAGTGTTCCTTGGGAGGATATATCTATGGACTTTGTTTTAGGTTTACCTCGAACAAAGAAGGGGAGGGATAGCATATTTGTTGTCGTGGATAGATTCTCGAAAATGGCACACTTTATACCATGTCATAAAAGCGATGATGCTGTTAATGTTGCTGATTTGTTCTTTCGTGAAATTATTCGCTTGCATTGTGTGCCAAATACTATTGTTTCAGATCGTGATACTAAATTTCTTAGCCACTTTTGGAGATGTTTATGGGCTAAGTTGGGGACTAAACTGCTTTTTAGTACTACTTGTCACCCCCAAACTGATGGACAAACTGAAGTAGTCAATAGAACGTTGTCTACTATGCTTAGGGCTGTTTTGAAGAATAATAAGAAAATGTGGGAGGAATGCTTGCCTCATATTGAATTTGCTTATAATCGTTCATTGCATTCTACTACTAAGATGTGCCCTTTTGAAGTTGTGTATGGTTTCCTACCTCGTGCACCTATTGATTTGTTGCCTCTTCCATCTTCGGAGAAGGTTAATTTTGATGCTAAACAACGTGCTGAATTGATTTTAAAAATGCATGAGTTAACTAAGGAAAACATTGAGCATATGAATGCAAAATATAAACTTGCTGGAGATAAGGGTAGAAAACATGTTGTGTTTGCACCTGGAGATCTTGTTTGGTTACATTTGCGTAAGGATAGATTTCCTGATTTGTGCAAATCAAAGCTAATGCCACGTGCTGATGGTCCCTTTAAGGTGTTAGAGAAAATAAATGATAATGCATATAAACTTGAGTTGCCTGCAGATTTTGGGGTTAGTCCCACTTTTAACATTGCAGATTTGAAGCATTATGTGGGTGAGGAAGATGAACTTCCGTCGAGGACGACTTCATTTCAAGAAGGGGAGGATGATAAGGACATCAATACAATTGTTACACCCACAGCCCCTGCTGCTATACATACTGGACCAATTACTAGAGCTCGTGCACGCCAACTAAATTATCAGGTACTTTCGTTTCTTGGTAATGATTCTAATGTTCATGAGAATATGATGCTGCCTAAATTGGATACATTTGTTTTGCTTACAAATGAAGGGCCTAGCTTGGAGAAGGATGAACATTGGAGCAAGAACAAGCATGGAGATGATGGCATGCGCAAGGGGAACAAGAACGGAGTTACAAGTGATGATTTCAGGACTTTGAAGCCACCATAATGTGTGCATGAAGCCTTGGACGAAATATACAAGATGCCACTTCATAAATTTCGTCCCGAGGCTATTTTAGGTGCTGCGTCACCTTATTATTGGGCCAGGCCCATGTAATTTCGAAATACATAAGTATAGGCTATTTTTAGAGACCGTATGTGTGGGGAAACAAGAGATAGGGTTGATTTCGGACCCCTCCACCAAGGGCCACGAAATCCACCCCCTCTTCCTCCATATATACAGCCCTTAGGGCATCGTTTAGACCTTGGGTTTTGTTTAGATTAAAAGTTCGCCATAGCTGCAACTTCGCGTACTTCGTTTGTGTTCAACGACCAGACAAAGGCGTCACAGAACCCCACCTTGATCAATAAAGCTTTCATCTTATATTCGCAATATCCAGATTGCAATCTTAGTTTCTTGCTTGTTCTTCGTTTGCTCGCAGGAAACAGACCCTCGTGGTCAGGTTGATCGTGCTCCGGCGTGGTCAATAACCTCTCGGAGTTGGTTTAGCGATTGCTAAGGCGCGACGTCCTCGCACGTTCGTAGTCGGATCGTCAAAGTCGACTTCCACCAAAGCGATATCCATCATCTCATCGAAAGATCGGGACCCTCGCCTCTATCAATATATATCTTACTTGGGAGTTAGAAACTGAACAACGATTTACATGTTTACAATATCCTGAGGAGAGACGAGTTGCTGCTGCTGTTTGTGCTTTCACTAGTTTTGCATGTGTATGGTGGTCTAAACATTGTAGATTATATCCTATTCCAACTACTTGGGCTGCTTTGAAAACTGCTATGCGTACGCGTTGGGTTCCACCATATTATCAACGTGAATTGCTTCAAAAATTGCAGCGTTTAAGACAAGGGAAAAATTCTGTAGAAGAATATTATCAGGAATTACAAACTGGCATGATTAGATGTGGTATTGTTGAGGAGAATGAAGCTATGCTTGCACGTTTTCTGGGTGGATTAAATAGAGAGATTCAGACCATTCTAGACTATAAGGAGTATACTAATATCACTCGTTTATTCCATCTTGCTTGTAAAGCTGAAAGTGAAGTGCAGGATCGACAAGCATTGGGGCGAACTAACTTTTCTGCAGGCCGACCTTCATCATGGACACCACGTGCATCTTCTACTTCAACTGCACCAGCACCTCCATCCGGTGCCACCTCCAGCCGTGATACAAGAAAACAGGCACAACCACCATTATCTGCCAAGAGCGCACCTGCGGGGCCTGCACAGCGTTCTTCTTCTTCCATGGCATCAACAGGGCACACAAGTGATATTATTTGTCGTCGTTGTAAGGGAGGAGGTCATTATGCGAGAGAATGCAAATCTCCGCGTGTGATGATTGCTACCGCGGATGGTGGATATGAGTCCGCTAGTGACTATGATGAGGAGACTTTGGCTCTTATTACACGTGAAGAACATGGTGGAGATGATTCTGATCATGAGACGCAATACATGGCTCCTGACGACGCTGACAGGTATGAATGTTTAGTTGCTCAACTTGTTTTGAGTGTGCAGGTCACACAAGCTGAGCAAAATCAGAGGCACAATTTGTTCCATACCAAGGGAGTTGTGAAGGAACGTTCTGTGCGCGTCATAATAGACGGAGGGAGCTGCAACAACTTGGCTAGCATGGAGATGGTGGAGAAGCTTTCTCTCACCACAAGACCACATCCACATCCTTACTACATCCAATGGTTCAACAACAGCGGCAAGGTTAAGGTAACACGTACTGTTCGTGTGCATTTTAGTATCTCTACATATGCTGATTATGTTGATTGTGATGTGGTACCTATGCAAGCATGTTCCTTATTACTTGGTAGACCATGGCAATTTGATAAAAATTCTGTACACCATGGTAGAAACAATCACTATACTCTTGTTGATGAGGACATCAATACAATTGTTACACCCACAGCCCCTGCTGCTATACATACTGGACCAATTACTAGAGCTCGTGCACGCCAACTAAATTACCAGGTACTTTCGTTTCTTGGTAATGATTCTAATGTTCATGAGAATATGATGCTGCCTAAATTGGATACATTTGTTTTGCTTACAAATGAAGGGCCTAGCTTGGAGAAGGATGAACATTGGAGCAAGAACAAGCATGGAGATGATGGCATGCGCGAGGGGAACAAGAACGGAGTTACAAGTGATGATTTCAGGACTTTGAAGCCACCATAATGTGTGCATGAAGCCTTGGACGAAATATACAAGATGCCACTTCATAAATTTCGTCCCGAGGCTATTTTAGGTGCTGCGTCACCTTATTATTGGGCCAGGCCCATGTAATTTCGAAATACATAAGTATAGGCTATTTTTAGAGTCCGTATGTGTGGGGAAACAAGAGATAGGGTTGATTTCGGACCCCTCCACCAAGGGCCACGAAATCCACCCCCTCTTCCTCCATATATACAGCCCTTAGGGCATCGTTTAGACCTTGGGTTTTGTTTAGATTAAAAGTTCGCCATAGCTGCAACTTCGCGTACTTCGTTTGTGTTCAACGACCAGACAAAGGCGTCACAGAACCCCACCTTGATCAATAAAGCTTTCATCTTATATTCGCAATATCCAGATTGCAATCTCAGTTTCTTGCTTGTTCTTCGTTTGCTTGCAGGAAACAGACCCTCGTGGTCAGGTTGATCGTGCTCCGGCGTGGTCAATAACCTCTCGGAGTTGGTTTAGCGATTGCTAAGGCGCGACGTCCTCGCACGTTCGTAGTCGGATCGTCAAAGTCGACTTCCTCCAAAGCGAAATCCATCATCTCATCGAAAGACGGGACACCTTTGCCTCTATCACAACTTATGACCAGAACTCGAAACTCTAAAAGACTAACGCTAAGACCAGCAACTAGACACGACGATGCAACCGCAAATTCAACAAAGCAAAACCCTAAAAAGATTATGCAAAAGCTCAGATTGGTTCGGATATGATGAACTAACCCTAATTTTTTTTTGGCTTTTTCGTGGACTGTAGGTATGAAGAACAGACTCGATCTAAACTACGAAAAACTGTAAAATCTCACCGAGCAACCTGGAAATCTGATACCACTTAATAGAGGCAAAGGTGTCCCGTCTTTCGATGAGATGATGGATATCGCTTTGGTGGCAGTCGACTTTGACGATCCGACTACGAACGTGCGAGGACGTCGCGCCTTAGCAATCGCTAAACCAACTCCGAGAGGTTATTGACCATGCCGGAGCACGATCAACCTGACCACGAGGGTCTGTTTCCTGCAAGCAAACGAAGAACAAGCAAGAAACTGAGATTGCAATCCGGATATTGCGAATATAAGATGAAAACTTTATTGATCAAGGTGGGGTTCTGTGACGCCTTTGTGTGGTCGTTGAACACAAACGAAGTACGCGAAGTTGCAGCTATGGCGAACTTTTAATCTAAACAAAACCCAAAGTCTAAACGATGCCCTAAGGGCTGTATATATGGAGGAAGAGGGGGGAATTTCGTGGCCCTTGGTGGAGGGGCCCGAAATCAACCCTATCTCTTGTTTCCCCACACATACGGACTCTAAAAATAGCCTATACTTATGTATTTCGAAATTACATGGGCCTGACCCAATAATAAGGTGACGCAGCACCTAAAATAGCCTCGGGACGAAATTTATGAAGTGGCATCTTGTATATTTCGTCCAAGGCTTCATGCACCCATTATGGTGGCTTCAAAGTCCTGAAATCATCACTTGTAACTCCGTTCTTGTTCCCCTTGCGCATGCCATCATCTCCATGCTTGTTCTTGCTCCAATGTTCATCCTTCTCCATGCTAGGCCCTTCATTTGTAAGCAAAACAAATGTATCCAATTTAGGCAGCATCATATTCTCATGAACATTGGAATCATTACCAAGAAACGAAAGTACCTAGTAATTTAGTTGGCGTGCACGAGCTCTAGTAATTGGTCCAGTATGTATAGCAGCAGGGGCTGTGGGTGTAACAATTGTATTGATGTCCTCATCACCATATATAGCCAACCCAGCTCAACATATTTCTACACCGTGTATACATACGTTCCCCTGGCAATCGCTTTACACAATCTTCGGAGTTATTTGACACCGCTGGTTGCCTATCACCACCTGTCGCATGGTAAGAACTTGTAAGATATTGATATTTGCTTTACTGTAAGCACGTTACAACCACATTCTAGTACTTCATAGGAACATTATTCTCGAATTTTGTTTCTTGTTTCTACTAATCATGACAGGTTCCGGAGATAGAAGTTCTTGGACGATGAACACCTCTTCACCATCACGAGAGTTGGGACAACAGACACAAGCACATGGTCAGGTTATCTCTTTACCATCATTTGAGGGTAGATTTAATCCTGCTATTTATCTAGATTGGGAGCTTGAAGTAGAACAAGTTTTTAGTTACCATGACTTTTCTGAACTTGAGCGAGTACGAGCTGCCACTAGAGCATTTACTGGTTTTGCTTCTGTTTGGTGGAGTGTGCATTGTAAGAAAAACTTTGATAACCAACCCACAACTTGGAAAGATTTGAAACATGTAATGAGACAACAATTTTTCCCTCCTTACTATCGTCGTGAATTGCTTCGCAAATTTGAACAATTTAAACAAGGCAATAACACTGTTCATGCTTACTACCAAGAGTTCAAATCTTATATGCATCATTGTGACATAGAAGAATCTGAGAATGATACAATGAATAGATTTTTTGGTGGTTTGAACCATGATATTCAGGCAAGATTTAGGTATATTCCTTGTTGCATTACTTGTTTGTATGTTCGTGCTTGTACCTTTGAGAGACAGTTATAGGAGGATGCATTGGGTGACTACAACAACTACTATTCCAATTCATGCTCACTACCATCGGTTGATTCCTCCACCGTTGCACCTACTAGAGCAGCCACACCTCAGATTATGAGTGCGAACACATCTCAAGTGTATGCTACATTGTCATTGTCCATACCGACATCAGCTACGTCTTTGCGACAAGGTAATAGTAAAGGTATTGATAATATAACTTCACATGAGAATGATGCATCCCTAATTAACTTAAATACATCATGTGTTGAGTTACCTGTTGATTTGAGCACGCCATCTATTTTAGAGAATCATGTTACTCTCATGAATGCATCATGTGATCAAACAACTGAAATACCAACAATTTTGAGTGCACCCATTGAATTAACAATTGATGCAAAAGAACCAATGTTTAATCATTTTGATATGACCTCTAAACTTGGTGATGATTCTGTGTCCAATGACTTACTGCATGTTTCCTTATTTAAGCATGTTGTAGCATGCAAATTTGATGCAAGTAAGGTTTATTCACCAATGTTGGAATGGTTTAATGATGAATATTGTCAATCTTTTGATAGGAATAAGAGCTTCACTTATATGTGCAAACTGAGTTGCAATATTTCCATGCCTTCTACTTATGATAATATTTTGGCTTTATATTTTATGATATATGAAAGTTACACATGTATACATGTGTCATATGTGCAAAAATCAAGGGAAGTAAAAATGGATGACATATACATATACAACATGTATACCTTGTCTCTTTTGTTAGCCACATTTCAGATTAAGCAACGCCGAGGACGGCTTTGTTTTCAAAAAAGGGAGGATGATGAGGACATGACTACCTTGGATACGACCAAAAATATTGCATACATGCATATTTGTGAGGTGATTTCTAGTGCAAAATATTCAATAATCTATTTATTTTATCCAAACAAAAATACTTCAGACACTTTTGTGTTTTGTCTAATTGCAGGTGTATGGGATATTTGTACTATTCACATATGAAGATAAGGGAGAAAGAGATGTTTAAGTGTTGTTCAAAAAGTTCTCTCACGTCACTTTTGGGCCAAGAGAAGATAGAGTCCAAGTCTCTCACGTTCTGGATTCAGATTCGGACTGCACAGACATACCTGACTCAAAACGGCAACAACTTTTTTATACGGACTCCGAATTGGGTGATTATTTTTTTGTTGGATTCTAGATTTTGTGCTCTTTCCAGCCCAATTGGACTCACCTTAAAATTCGTCCGGAGCGTTGAGATATCGACGAAACAATCAGACGCTGCAGCAGAATCCGAGTCAAACAACAAGTCCAAAGGTGTTGCATCACCTCCACTTGGGCCCATTGGCCTTGTACGACCTAGGGTTAGCTTTAGGCTGCCTTGGGACGTCCTCCCACCTCCTAGGCCGTCACCCCTTGCTCCTATATAAGTAGATCCATCTAGTAGCTTTTCCCTTGGGATTTGTTTAGTTAAAAGTTAGCCATTGCAACTTCGTGTACTTCGTTTGTGTCCAACGACCAGACCAAGACCGCTTACGGATCCCCACCTTTATCAATACTTCATCTATATTCGCAATATTCAGATTGCTTTATCATATTCTTGCTCGTTCTTCGATTGCTTGCAGGAATAGACCTTCGTGGTCAGGTTGATCGTGCTTCGGCGTGGTCAATAACCTCTCGGAGTTGGTTTAGCGATTGTTAAGGCGCAACGTCGTGCACGTTTGTAGTCGGATCATCAAAGTCATCTGCACCAAATTGATAGTTATCATCTCATCGAAAGATCGGGACACCCCGCCTCTATCACATTGGCACTTCCTTTTGAAGGAAATTCGAGGGATTATGTTGCTTATAGACATTAGCCCCCCTGGTAGGGACAAATGTACCTTTCTGCAGATGCTCTATGATCCGGGCAATCTCATTTGGCCGTAAATTGAAGAAAATCCAGCGGCTATATGCCTTATTCTCCTTGTTTTCGCCGGATGGCATGCTGTAACTCATGCGCGTGAAAGCCAAGAACAAAAGGGCATTCCTGGCATCGGTCAACATATATGTGGAAACGATATCTCCACTATAGAGGACAAGAAATTTAGGGTAGTCAGGCAAAAAGCGCACGAGAAAATGAAGTACTTCCAAGGACTGCCATAGATTGGACAGATGCTCACTAAAACGGTCATAAGTTTTTCATTCAGAATCATTGTCGGACCCATAAGTACTCAAACTTCTCGCGGCGAGTGCACGAATCCAAAAAATGCTCCCCGCTTGCGTCAGGAGGCCCGGAGTACCCTCAAATTCAGCCTTAAGCTAGACTTTTTGGCCTTGAAAGTCAAAGAACATCATTCGTCGTTGTTTTTCAGACAAGTTTCTGAACCTATTGGCACTTCCTTTTGAAGGAAATTCAAGATATTATGTTGCTTATAGACATTAGCCCCCCTGGTAGGGACAAACGTACCTTTCTGCAGATGCTCTGTGATCCGGGCAATCTCATTTGGCCGTAAATTGAAGAAAATCCAGCGGCTATATGCCTTATTCTCCTTGTTTTTGCCGGATGGCATGGTGTAACTCATGCGCGTGAAAGCCAAGAACTAAAGGGCATTCCTGGCATCGGTCAATATATATTTTGAAATGATATCTCCACTATAGAGGACAAGAAATTTTGGGGCAGTTAGGCAAAAAGCACATGAGAAAATGAAGTACTTTCAAGGACTGCCATAGAATGGACAGATGCTCACCAAGACGGTCATATTTTGTCATTAGGAGTCCGTGTCGGACCCATAAGTACTCAAACTGCTCGCGGCGAGCGCAAAAATCCAAAAAAATACTCCCCGCTTGCGCGAGGAAGCCCGGAGTTCCCTCAAATTCAGCCTTAAGCAAGACTTTTGGCCCTGAAATTCAAAGAACATCATTCGCCGTTGTGTTTCAGACAAGTTTCTGAACCCATTGGCACTTCCTTTTGAAGGAAATTCGAGGGATTATGTTGCTTATAGACATTAGCCCCCTAGGTAGGGACAAACGTACCTTTGTGCAGATGCTCTATGATCCGGGCAATCTCATTTGGCCATAAATTGAAGAAAATCCAGCGGTTATATGCCTTATTCTCCTTGTTTTCGCCGGATGGCATGCTGTAACTCATGCGCGTCAAAGCCAAGAACAAAAGGGCATTTGATGCGGAGCATCCTACGGTCATCCCCATGGATTCTACTTCGACTACTCAAGCTCCAAGTGGACCCATGACAAGAGCTAGAGCACGTGCCATACAATCCGAGGTTAACTCTCTCCTTGTCGAACTTCCCTTTGATCCACTTGAGACATGGCTACTACCTCAAATGAAGATGCTTTGCGTGCTTAGGTACCAAGGAACCAACCTAGAAGAAGCTACGACTCAAGATGGACATCAAGAGCAAGAGGAGGAGCTGCAGAGTCCAGAGCGGGCGGTACTACCGCTCAAGCCAAGCGGTACTACCGCTGAGCCAAGCCAAGCGGTACTACCGCTCTCCATCCGTCCTACTTCCGCCGAACCCGACAAACGCCAGGAATCGAACAGCGCCAGAGCGGTACTACCGCCCTCCCAGCGGTACTACTGCTGAAGCACCTCAAGCGGTACTGCCGCCCATAGGAACGGTACTACCGCCCTGCCTGTGTGCAGCGTTTCGGGCAAAGGCCCATGTACTCGTTTCGCCCCCAACTTACCCCTTCGAGGGCCTAGACTATAAATAGACCGTCCCCTCATCCTTTCTAGGGTTAGCGTTGATTTAGCTCATATGTGAGATAGAGCTTCGCTCATCCATCGGATCTCCTCCTCGTGAGAGACCGCGGCCTCTTCGGAGAAGATCCTATCGGATTCAAGACCCCCTCGTGGGAAGATCCCCTTGTGGATTCAAGACCTCCTCACGGAGAAGATCAGTTACCTTTGTATCCTTACCTTTGTTGACTTTGGATCTCGTGTATCTCTTTGTGTTCTTTGATCTAGCACTTGTGTGACCGATTCCTTGTTGGTTGAGTGTTTTCCCTCGTTCCTCCCCGTGATTTCCTCGTGTTCTTCTTCTCGTTCTTCTTGTCTCCCCGTAGGATCCACTCCAAACGTGAAAGATCGTCCACATAGGGTTCCACCCTACATCATCTTGGTATCATGAGCCACGTTGATCACGTTTTTGGAGCCCTACCCGTGTTTTCTAGCTTGATTTTGTTGTTTCGTCGTAAATCCGAAAATCCCCACCAAAAATAGCCCCAATTTTTTTTGTGATTTGTTGGTTTGATGATGTTTTGTTGATTTTGATCCGTGGATTTGCTTGGTTTCAAGTGGATCTAGCATTCCCCCAAGTTTCACCACCTTCCATCCACAAAATCCATCCAATTTTGCCCCCGAAATCATCCATTTCTGCCCTAAAATCGCGCCCCGATTCGAGCAGTAGAAAAAATCCCGACACGAGCGGTACTACCGCCCTCCAAGCGGTACTACCGCTGAGAACCTCAAGCGGTACTACCGCCACACGAACGGTACTACCGCTAGGCCCCGTTTCAGCCGAAACATTCGAAAAATCCCGACACGAGCGGTACTACCGCCCTCCCCAGCGGTACTACCGCCCTGGCCAGTTTCAGCTTTCCGAGTTTCACCGTTTTGCCCATAACTAATTCATCCGAACTCCGATTCTGACGTTCTTTAGCTCATTTTGAAGCTATTGACATCCCCCATCCCACAAAAATACCACCAACATCATTTGACTCCATAAAATTTGTGAATATTGGCATCTTTGCCTAGGGCCACCACCATGTCTTCTGCATAACCACCACCGACTTCCGCAACCTAACCCATTTTGTTCACCATAGCATTAATGGTTGCTTGAGTAGTGATTCGAGTTTCCTAAGGTGTTTCGGCTACTTAGGGACGATTACTTCTTCATCAACCAGCACCTCCATTTCCGCATAACCGTGCCCACCATACATTTCCACCCCAACTTAACCCAATTTTGTTTGAGTTGTGGCTTGTGTCTCCTAAGGTGTTTCGGCTACTTAGGGACGGCAACTTCAACTCGGACACATGTATAGCCCATCATTCCACTTCCACATTGCCGAGTGCAAACCACCACCGCTTTCCGATACCACCATTTGACACTTGCCTTTGAGATTTTGAGTTTGCGGTTTTTCCGTTTCCTAAGGTGTTTCGGCTACTTAGGGACGAGACTCCATCATCTTGGTTTCTACATCAACAACACCGCCACTCATCATCGCCATGGACGGTAACCTCCATATCATCTTGGTATCGTGGTATCCCTCCATTGTATATTCCCCTTGCCATTGCATTATTAACCCCTAGCCCATTTTGCGTTACTTGCCTATCGAGATTAGCCATTTGAGTATTGCCGGCAACGTGACTTGTGCACATTAGTGATCACACTTCCCATAGCATACATACCATTTCATCGTGGTGCATATATTGGTATCATATCTTGTGTCACAAGTTTGTTCCCGCATATATACAATTGCTATCTTGGTTTGTGCATTGTGCAAAAGTGGCCATAGAAAAAAAAAGAAATAAAGCTTTTAAGCAAAAGAAAGAGAGCAAAGAAGCTTGTAAGCAAGTGCCATAGCATCATACCACATTGCACATAAGATTGTCATATACGATCATCTTGGATCATCTTGAGAGAAAAACCGGGAACCATACATACATAGCATACTCGGAATAGAAAGTTTATCCATTTTGCATCTTATAGATTGTGCACAAGTGTCGTATCCGCCTATAGAGCAATCGTGCTAGCGTCTCTCTTGAGTTGTGCAACACGAGCGTTTTCCGTGGATTCCACATTTTGTGCTCATTCCTTGGTTGCACGACCCCATTTATCTATCCGTGTGTGTGTTTCCGTGTGCCATTCTTTGCTATTGGTCTACTTGTTTCTCTTGCGAATTTGTGAATCTCTTTCAACATTATTGACTCTTGCTAACATTTTGCATTAAATTTTTGTGCCACTATCCTCACCGAGCTCCACTATAAGCTTTACTTGTGTAGGTGTGAGAACCGACAAGGATTGGTACCAATAGTGCTATTTCATTGTCCGCATTTGAGTGAACTTGATTCATTTGCAACATCGGTCAAGGTACATTGGTATAAGTTCTTCTCTTTCTCCCACTCATATTTGCTCGAGTCTTGTGATGGATAGGTGATGCGGAGCATCCCTCGCTCATCCCCATGGACGTGCCTACATGATGTAGGGTGGAACCCTATAGCGACGATCTTTCACATTTGGAGTGGGATCCCTCGAAGAACACGATGAACACGGGGAAGAACGGGGAGAAATCACAAGGGGAAACACTCAAGAACAAGTCCAAATCACACATCCACTAGACAATCAAACACACGAGATCACAAGGTACATGAGCAACAAAGGGAAAGATACAAGGTAAGGTTCATCTCCAAGAGGAGGTCTTGATGATATCCTAGATGGATCTTCCCACAAGGGGGTCTTGATGATATCCCGCAGGATCTTCTCACATGGAGGTCTTGAACTCCATGGGAGTGGTAGTCTCTCTCTCTCAAGAGTAGAGGTAGGAGCAAAGCTCACCTAAGAATGAGCTATCATATTTGCTAACCCTAAAAATGGGGAGGAGGATGTCTATTTATAGTCTAGTGGGCGAAGGGGTAAGTGAGGGGGCGAATGGGTACATGGGCCTCGGCCCGAAACATTGCACGCAGGCAAGGCCCTGATGATCCGGATGGGGGTCCGGATGATCCGGCCATCGTCCGGATGATCCGGCTTCACATGAGGCCTTTGGGTGCCTTCGGACACATTTATCCGGATGATCCGGAGGGGGGCCCGGATGATCCAGCTGAGCCCGGATGATCCGGACGGCGGTCCGGATGTCCGGCCTGGCTCCTACAGCTGCTCCGTCTTCTTCTCCTTTCTTCCGTCTTCTCTTCCACGCTTCCCTCGCGGATGGTGTAGTCGTTCCTTGGCGTTTGCACTCCTCCTTGACATCCGTGAAGCTCCGACAATACCTATGCATGCACATGGGAGAAGTGTCAAGTAGTACACCATCCTCAAAGGGGTCAAGTGAGCACGTGTAAAGGAGAAGATTCACCTTTGTGTATGTGAAGTAGAGGTCGCACGTGTCACTTGCCAAACGGACTCTTGACATGGTGATGACCGTAGGATGCTCCGCATCATCCCCTTCCCCTTGGAAAAGATCCGACCTCGGATCGAAAACCAAATCACCATGGGAAAGAGATGGCGTTGCCGTGTCGAAGCGGTCGATCGCCAAGCACTCATCATCTTGAAGCTCGAAATAGGCACTCTCCAATGTCGCACCGTCTTGTGATCCCTTCAAAAGGAGTAAATAGAACAAACACTTGGAAAAACAAATGTGGTTAGCGTTAGTGCAAAACCAAGCATTCAAGAGGTGATTCACCGAACAAGTGTTGTCATCAAGCATAGCATAGGGTGTGGCAAAGGATTGTGCATTGGCATGTAAGCATATGAATTGAGCAAAATCAAGGTCATCATGGAAACAAGCATGTAAATGTGAGATAGAGATGCAAATATGTATGATAAGAGCATAAGCATCTACCTCAAGGTCATAGCAAGCATTCACAAATTGCTCAATGAAAGGTCTATGGTAGGCATAAGAATCATTCACAACACCGAATAAAATGAAGTGTCTAAACACATGGGTCAAGTGCAAGACAATCCAAGCATAATGTGCATAAGGTGTAGTGAAGATGGAGTGGCACTCAACACAATAGAAATAGCAATTGCTCATCATGTGTGAGGCAATCAAGTGAATCATGTGACAAGCAAAGGGACATGGCATATGTGAAGAAATGATATTGGTGCAACCAACCATATGATAGTAGCAAGTAGTCTAAGAATTGGATGCAACACACGAGGTATATATGTCATGGAGCATGGAAATGTGGCAATCATGGGTGAAAGCAATATCTTGAACATGCGTGCAAATGGTGCAAGCAACACATGAAGTATGATCCACAATATCCAAGCTCAAGAAGGATGTCACCTTGAAAGCGTGTCCATGTGCATTCTTCACAATGCCGAAGTGGTAGGAAATGTGGTGTAGAAACGAGTCGTGGTAGAATGTAAGAGGCTCGCTCTCAAGAGCTCGAATGGTCAACTCACGTGAAGTGGAAGTCGACACAAAGTCCAACTATCCTACACATGCACAAAACAAAACAAAGAGTGTATGCACATGGTAGATAAACACATCATCCATCATGATGGTTCTCATCTTTTGCACATAACCGTTAGAAGTAAAAGTGCATGAATAATATGATGCAACAATGGCAATATTCATGGCACTAGTTATATGGTGGAAAGGAGTAAGACAAGCATGCTTCACAAGTAATATGTCAAAATCTCCAAACATGTGTGAGAATGCTATGGGGGCAATCTCATGAGCAAGAAGAGAATCATTGTTGCACTCAATACATGGCAAATCATCTAGCATGCGAGAGGCAACACATGGAGATATATGACAAGAAGCAATATGAATCATGTGCAAAGCATATAGATGGTTGTCATCAACCGCATGAGATGAGCAAGTATGACACAAGATACAATGATCAAGATATATCATGTGAGAGGCATGAGCATATATGTCATCAACCCAAGAAAGCAAGTAGTGGAACATGGATGATGCAACATAGCAAGCAATCATAGCAATCAAGTTGTGCAAGCTAGTAGTGCGAAGATGCAACATACTAGAGGAAATCATGGCAATCATGTCATGTGAGCAAATAATAGGCATAGGGAATGCACACGACATATTGCAAGCACGAACACAAAGCAAGATGAAAGTATCATCATAGGAATGGTGCACAAAAGGAGCATGGCAAGAACAAGCGATATCTCCACCAAGCTTGCAAATACACATACAAGTACTAGAATCAATCATCATGTGTAATGTAAAGCATGGGTCACAAATGCATGTCAAAGGCATAGGAATGAGTATATCATGCAAAGTGAACATGGCAAGATGGGCATATGATATGTAATGAACAATAACCCATAGCCAAGTGAGGGCCATGTAGAATGAATGCGCGAAGTATTTGCGCAAAGAGAGCGGTGGAAAAGACAATCCATGGGATCCCAAATCATCGTTGCTCTCTAGAGCTCGTTTTGTCAACTCGTGGGATTGCGAGGTTGACAAGTATTCATGGGTACCTACACAAAAGAGACACAATCCAAAGAAATTGTGCGCGTGGTAAATGTACACATCATCCATCATGATGTGTATGTGCACGTGTGAGTTAGCACAAGATAGGCATCGCTCAAAGAAATTTGATGCATGGTATAGGAACATGTCATCCATCATGAAAGAATAGTTGTTATGTATGACACGATGGGGACACAAATTGAGCAAACAAGTATAAGGCACATCAAAAGCATGTTTATTCATGGGGAGCATATGGTGCACACACGTATTGGGATCATGCAATGGATGGGATGGATCAAAATCTCCTAAAATGTATGAGGAAACTATGGGGGTCTCCTCATGAGCAATATCGGAAACATCACATGGAGAAAATGGACAAAATCCAAAACAATGCATATCCGATGCTAGGTGGTCATGGCATGGCATATGAGATATATGATGCAAAGGGAGCATATCAATATCATCACAAGAAAAACAAATGCCAATAACCATGGGCTTGTCATCTATGCCATATGTGCAAATTGGGTTTATGTTAATGGCATATGCATAGTCACTATGAAGAGATTGCAAAAAAGACATATGGTTGATCTCATGCATAGCATATGACAAGTCAAGCGGATTATCAAACATGATGTGACCTAAAGAATTGTCACAAGAAATCCTATGTAACATGGCATCACAACTAATAGACTCCACAATAGAATCATCATACTCATCATAAATGGGCAAATCATCGCATGGGGAAATCATACTAGCATGAAGCATGGCAATAGGTGGATCAACATCATGCAAGCAATCAATGTCAAGAATGTCCACTAGTGGGACTAGAGCATCACCTTCACCTATGTTACCTTTGTCATTCCACTCAAGTGGTGTAGGTGAGGTGGGAAAGACCAAATGGTGGTCATCATCATCATCGTGATGGAACCATGTGGGCGGTGCATCATAATCCACCATGGCCATCGTCTTGTCCAAAGGGAGGACGAAGTCGTCGAGGATCGGCGCGTCATCATAAATGGGACCTAGCACCAAACGAGAAGACACAATAGAGGTAGAGGTCAAGTTGTTAGAAATGCAAATGGCCTCACGAGACCTATCAACTATCTCACTCTCTCTATGTGGTGGTTCACTCACTCCCTCAAAATAGGTGCACTCAAACTCACGTATGGTGGAGTCACTCATCTCACTCAAGTGGTGGGGGTTGTGGCTCTCCTCACATGGGAATTGTGGCAACTCATCATATATGGGGCTAGTGGTGAAGTCACTCTCACTCTCAATATGGTGGCACAAGTCACTCAAGTCATCATAGGTCGCCGTGGTCGAAGGGAAGATCCCATGCTCAACCATCTCGTCGTCGTCGCCGTGGATGAAGGCCGAAGATGGCACATCATCACTCTCCTCCATGACCGAAGGGAAAATCCCATGCTCGATCATCTCGTCACCGTCGCCGTAGATGAAGGCCGAAGATGGCACATCATCACTCTCGCCTCCAAAGATGGAAGCATCATCCTTGCTCGCCACCTTGTCGCTCACCTCCAAAGCTTGGTCCTTGAGGGTCTCCGTAGTCGTACTCGTTGCCGCACCATCTTGAAAAAGAGTCGAAGTAGACTCGGCACCATCAATGCCACAAAGAGGGATGGCGGTGAAGTCGAACTTGGGAGCATCGTCTTGGAGCTCGTCGGGCTTGGACATCTTGGTGGTACTAGCCTCATGCTTGTCGTAGAGCTTGGTCACCGCGAAGTTTGCTTGGGGTGGAGAAGCCTTGGCCTTCATGAGTTCTTGTTCCGCCTTGATAGCACCAATGTAGTAGTCGTCGATGGACTTGTAGTTCTCGAGGAAGATGGTCTTGGAGATGTCGTTGTGCAATCCCATCATGAAGTGGAACTTCATCGAAATGGGGTCTTCCACGCCGGCTCGTCGCAAGGCAATCATCATCTCCTTGAAGTACTTGTCGATGGACTTGGATCCTTGGGTGGTGTTCTCCAATTGGCGTCGAAGTTGTTCCGTGTAGGTTGGAGGCACAAACTCTCGCTGTAAAGCTCTCTTCGTCTTGGGCCAACTCATCTCGTAGCTCTCTGAAGGTGTGTGAAGCCACCATATCGAGGCGTAGTCATGGAAGTTTCTTGTGGCGCACTTCACTTGATCTTCGGGACGAACTTGATGTAGCTTGAGGTAGTCGTCCATCAAACGCTCCCACTCGAGGTACTCCTCGGGTTCTTGAGTCCCATAGAAAGGAATCGCGTGGTCGATGTCGAGGTCGTAGTAGCTCGTGGAAGTCACGGACTTGAGCTTGGGGAGCTTCTCTTTAGCGAAGTCTTGGGGTTCTTGTTGGCGAAGATGTCGTATGTCCATAGGCGAAGATGCCTTGAAGTCGCTTGGCGAAGATGCCAAGGGAGATGGTGAAGTCATTGAGCGGTTGTTGATGTAGAGCTCTTGACCTTCACGTTCTTGTTGGTGATGGTGTCGATGCCGATGTGATCTTGCCGGAGATGGTAGCTCGGAAGCATGTGCTCTTGAGCGTCTTCTCGAAGATGAGGAAGATCGCTTGTAGGACTTGATGAGGGCTTTAATCTCCTCCATTTTAGCTTGCATCTTGGCGTCGGAGTTGTTGTTCGTGGCATCGAACTCGTCGTTGTTGTTGTAGACCGAAGGTGAAATGCCTTGCCTATCCATCACAAGACTCGAGTAGAGGTGAGTAGGAAATGAGATAAACAATACCAAGTTACCTTTTCCCAAAGTTGAGGATGTATCCCGTTTCACTCAATATGAGATGAAAGAATAGTGGAATTGGTACCGGACTTGTTCACTCACACCTATCAAATAAAGCTTATGGTAGAGCTCGGTGAGGATAGTGGCACAAAAATTTGATGCAAAATGTTAGCAAGAGTCAATAATGTTGAAAGAGATTCACAAATTCGCAAGCGAAACAAGTAGACCAATAGCAATATGTGGCTCACGGAAACACACACACGGATAGATAAATGGGGTCGTGCAACCAAGGAATGAGCACAAAATGTGGAATCCACGGAAAACGCTCGTGTTGCACAACTCAAGAGAGACGCTAGCACGATTGCTCAATAGGCGGATACGACACTTGTGCACAACCTATAAGATGCAAAATGGATAAACTTCTATCCCAAGTATGCTATGTATGTATGGTTCCCGGTGTTTCTCACACAATGATCCAAGATGATCAAATATGATATCGTATGATATATTGTGATGCTATGGCTATTGCTTACAAGCTCTTTGCTCTCTTTCTTTTGCTTAAAAGCTTTATTCTCTCTTTTTTTTCTATGGCCACTTTTGCACAATGCACAAACCAAGATAGCAATTGTGTATATGTGGGAACAAACTTGAGGCACAATGGATGATATGATACCAAGATGATATGGTATGTATGCAATGGATGGTGTAGACCACTAATGTGCACAAGTCATGTTGCCGGCAATACTCAAATGGCTAGTCTCGATAGGCAAGTAACGCAAAATGGGCAAGGGGTTAACTATGCAATTGCAAGGGAATATACAAAGATGTCGTCGAGGTTACCGTCCTTTGCGATGATGAGTGGCGGTGTTCTTGGTGTAGATACCAAAATGATGGAGACTCGTCCCTAAGTAGCCGAAACACCTTAGGAAACGGAAAAACCGCGAACTCAAAATCTCAAATGACAAATGTCAAGTGGTGGTAGCGGAAAGCGGTGGTGGTGTTGCACTAGGCAATGCGGAAGTAGAATGATGGGCTATACACGAGTCGGAGTTGAAGTTGCCGTCCCTAAGTAGCCAAAACACCTTAGGAGACACAAGCCACAACTCAAACAAAATTGGGTTAAGTTGGTGGTGGCGGAAGTGTATGGTGGGCACAGTTATGCGGAAATGGTGGAGGTGGTTGATGAAGAAGCAATCGTCCCTAAGTAGCCGAAACACCTTAGGAGACGTGAATCACTACTCAAGCAACCACATATGCAATGGGGAACAAAATGGGTTAGGTTGCGGAAGTCGGTGGTGGTAATGCGGATGATATGGTGGAGGGCCTAGGCAAAGTTGCCAAATTTCAGAAAATATGATGGAGTCAAATGATGTTGGTGGTATTTTTGTGGGATAGGGGATGTCAATAGCTTCAAAACGAGCTAAAGAACGTCAAAAACGGAGTTCGGATGAATTAGTTACAACCAAAACAAGATTTCAGCCGAGTCAGTGTCAGGGTTAACCGGACATCCGGGAGGAGGTCCGGATGATCCGGGTTCGTGAGCTCCGGTTCTGTTTTCTGGGTGCGTGGGGTATCCGGACGTCCGGGAGAGGGTCCAGATGATCCGGGAGGTGTCCGGATGATCCGGGATGATGAGGACATCAATACCATTGTTACAACCACAGCCGCTACTGCTATATATACGGGACCAATTACTAGAGCTCGCGCACGCCAATTAAATTATCAGGTACTTTCGTTTCTTGGTAATGATTCTAATGTTCATGAGAATATGATGCTGCCTAAATTGGATACATTTGTTTTGCTTACAAATGAAGGGCCTAGCTTGGAGAAGGATGAACATTGGAGCAAGAACAAGCATGGAGATGATGCCATGCGCAAGGGGAACAAGAACGGAGTTACAAGTGATGATTTCAGGACTTTGAAGCCACCATAATGGGTGCATAAAGCCATGGACGAAATATACAAGATGCCACTTCATAAATTTCGTCCCGAGGCTATTATAGGTGCTGCGTCACCTTTTTATTGGGCCAGGCCCATGTAATTTCGAAATACGTATAGGCTATTTTTACAGTCCATATGTGTGGGGAAACAAGAGATAGGGTTGATTTCGGACCCCTCCACCAAGGGCCACGAAATTCCCCCTCTCTTCCTCCATATATACAGCCCTTAGGGCACCGTTTAGACTTTGGGTTTTGTTTAGATTAAAGTTCGCCATAGCTGCAACTTCGCGTACTTCGTTTGTGTTCAACGACCAGACAAAGGCGTCACAGAACCCCACCTTGATCAATAAAGTTTTCATCTTATATTCGCAATATTCAGATTGCAATCTCAGTTTCTTGCTTGTTCTTCATTTGCTTGCAGGAAATAGACCCTCGTGGTCAGGTTGATCGTGCTCCGGCGTGGTCAATAACCTCTCGGAGTTGGTTTAGCGATTGCTAAGGCGCGACGTCCTCGCACGTTCGTAGTCGGATCGTCAAAGTCGACTGCCACCAAAGCGATATCCATCATCTCATCGAAAGACGGGACACCTTTGCCTCTATCAAGTGGTATCAGATTTCCAGGTTGCTCGGTGAGATTTTACAGTTTTTCGTAGTTTAGATCGAGTCTGCTCTTCATACCTATAGTCCACGAAAAAGCCAAAAAAAATTAGGATTAGTTCATCCCATCCGAATCAATCTGAGCCTTGCATAATCTTTTCTGTATTTGCTTTGTTGAATTTGCGGTTGCATCGTCGTGTCCAGTTGCTGGTCTTAGCGTCTAGTCTTTTAGAGTTTCGAGTTCTGTTCACAGGTTGTCACGTCGCCGCTGCCATATATCACCACCGCATCATCATCGTCGCTGTTGCCATATACCACCACCACATATTCACCGCCAGTCCGAATCCATATACGCCACCACATATCCGCCACCATCACGCCAATCCGAGTTCACCTGCAACATATATCCGCCACCTGTCCGTGTTCCACCAGATTCATCTCCGCCACCAGTCCTAGTCCGAGTCCAGTAATTGTTGCATTGTTCTCGATTTCCAGATCACGCGATACTCCGAGTCGTGATAGAGAAGGACTCCCCAACTTCCGAGCCATCCGCAGAAGAAAAATAGTTCCAATTTCAAAAAAATAACTAAGTCTGGAAATTTCTGGCTAGGCAGTTTTTAGACCATTTGTAGACTTTTTCGAAAAAAATTTGTTGCGGAGCAAAAAAAAATGAGGAAAAAAAAGTGCAAAAAAAAGAGAAAAAAAATTCAGAGTGTGCTCCTCCCTTGTTTACGTGTCGCGCCGTGATTTTGTTGGTGTTCTAGGCTCGCGTCTCTAGCACAGTCTAGCCTAGGACCAGCACAGTACCGTCGTTGAGCGTTTATTCAACTTTGCATCTCTGAATTGATTATTGCTGACCCTTTTTGCTACCATATTATAAGCCTTCCCAGCTCCACATACATCTACGTCGTGCGTTTGACTCTCCCTGGTAATTGCTCTATCCAAGCTTTGAGAGTTTTGACTACAACGGTTGCCGATGACCGCCTGTTGCTGGGTAAGAACTGGTAAGAATTTGAGTTTTGCTTGACGGATTTGTGACACCCACCACCACCACTTGTTCGTAGTCTGTAGGATCATATTCTTGTGTATTTCTATTGCTGCTAACCATGCCAGGATCACAAGCCGACGAGATTGACTGGGAGAATTTATCGAACAAGGAGCTTCATGATAAGTTTCAGCAAATGATGACTGAACAGGTGCAAGATGTGCTGAACAATTTTGAAGAGGCCATGGAGAAGATCACTGGCCTTGAGAAGACGTTCGAAACAAAGCTCGATAACAAGTTTAATGAATTGCTCGCGCGTCTTCCACCACCACCACCCGCTGCACCTAACGCACCTCTCCAACAAAAACAACAACAACGACTACCTCCACGTCACGAAACAGACCTCCGCCGAGCAATCCGTGTTCCTCTTGCGTTTGGCCAAACTGTTGGTGCTGCTGTTGATACTTCTGTGGCTCCTGCTGCTGATGCGGAGGAGGATGATTATGTGGGAGATTATGAGGATGAGGTTGATCAAAATCAGCACTACGTGCAGCCACCTGTACCACCACCAGCAGGTCGACCTCAGGTATATATTCGTAATGGTAGGCCTGCACCACCACCTCAGGTACGAGATGATGTCCATATTCCTAAACTGAAATTGAATATTCCACCATTTGAGGGTAGATATGTTCCTGATATATATCTTACTTGGGAGTTAGAAACTGAACAACGATTTACATGTTTACAATATCCTGAGGAGAGACGAGTTGCTGCTGTTGTTTGTGCTTTCACTAGTTTTGCATGTGTATGGTGGTCTGAACATTGTAGATTATATCCTATTCCAACTACTTGGGCTGCTTTGAAAACTGCTATGCGTACGCGTTGGGTTCCACCATATTATCAACGTGAATTGCTTCAAAAATTGCAGCGTTTAAGACAAGGGAAAAATTCTGTAGAAGAATATTATCAGGAATTACAAACTGGCATGATTAGATGTGGTATTGTTGAGGAGAATGAAGCTATGCTTGCACGTTTTCTGGGTGGATTAAATAGAGAGATTCAGACCATGCTAGACTATAAGGAGTATACTAATATCACTCGTTTATTCCATCTTGCTTGTAAAGCTGAACGTGAAGTGCAGGATCGACAAGCATTGGGGCGAACTAACTTTTCTGCAGGCCGACCTTCGTCATGGACACCACGTGCATCTTCTACTTCAACTGCACCAGCACCTCCATCCGGTGCCACCTCCAGCCGTGATACAAGAAAACAGGCACAACCACCATTATCTGCCAAGAGCGCACCTGCGGGGCCTGCACAGCGTTCTTCTTCTTCCATGGCATCAACAGGGCACACAAGTGATATTATTTGTCGTCGTTGTAAGGGAGGAGGTCATTATGCGAGGGAATGCAAATCTCCGCGTGTGATGATTGCTACCGCGGATGGTGGATATGAGTCCGCTAGTGACTATGATGAGGAGACTTTGGCTCTTATTACACGTGAAGAACATGGTGGAGATGATTCTGATCATGAGACGCAATACATGGCTCCTGAAGACGCTGACAGGTATGAATGTTTAGTTGCTCAACGTGTTTTGAGTGTGCAGATCACACAAGCTAAGCAAAATCAGAGGCACAATTTGTTCCATACCAAGGGAGTTGTGAAGGAACGTTCTGTGCGCGTCATAATAGACGGACGGAGCTGCAACAACTTGGCTAGCATGGAGATGGTGGAGAAGCTTTCTCTCACCACAAGACCACATCCACATCCTTACTACATCCAATGGTTCAACAACAGGGGCAAGGTTAAGGTAACACATACTGTTCGTGTGCATTTTAGTATCTCTACATATGCTGATTATGTTGATTGTGATGTGATACCTATGCAAGCATGTTCCTTATTACTTGGTAGACCATGGCAATTTGATAAAAATTCTGTACACCATGGTAGAAACAATCACTATACTCTTGTTCATAAGGATAAAAATATTACTTTGCTTCCTATGACTCCTGATTCCATTTTGAAAGATGATATTAATAGAGCTAATAAAGCAGAACAGGAGACGAATAAGAGTGAAAATCAGATTGTGGCAAAAGAATTTGAGCAACAAATGAAGCCTAATAATAAACCATCTAGTGTTGCTTCTGAAATTAAATTGAAAAGTGCATGTTTATTTGCCACCAAATCTGATATTGATGAGCTAGATTTCATCTCCCAATTTCATACGAATTTGATGGTATCCACTACGCAAATCAACTTTGGAGAATATTGTTGATGAGGACATCAATACCATTGTTACACCCACAGCCCCTACTGCTACATATACGGGACCAATTACTAGAGCTCGCGCACGCCAATTAAATTATCATGTACTTTCGTTTCTTGGTAATGATTCTAATGTTCATGAGAATATGATGCTGCCTAAATTGGATACATTTGTTTTCCTTACAAATGAAGGGCCTAGCTTGGAGAAGGATGAACATTGGAGCAAGAACAAGCATGGAGGTGATGCCATGCGCAAGGGGAACAAGAACGGAGTTACAAGTGATGATTTCAGGACTTTGAAGCCACCATAATGGGTGCATAAAGCCATGGACGAAATATACAAGATGCCACTTCATAAATTTCGTCCCGAGGCTATTATAGGTGCTGCGTCACCTTTTTATTGGGCCAGGCCCATGTAATTTCGAAATACATAAGTATAGGCTATTTTTAGAGTCCGTATGTGTGGGGAAACAAGAGATAGGGTTGATTTCGGACCCCTCCACCAAGGGCCACGAAATTCCCCCTCTCTTCCTCCATATATACAGCCCTTAGGGCACCGTTTAGACTTTGGGTTTTGTTTAGATTAAAGTTCGACATAGCTGCAACTTCGCGTACTTCGTTTGTGTTCAACGACCAGACAAAGGCGTCACAGAACCCCACCTTGATCAATAAAGCTTTCATCTTATATTCGCAATATCCAGATTGCAATCTCAGTTTCTTGCTTGTTCTTCGTTTGCTTGCAGGAAACAGACCCTCGTGGTCAGGTTGATCGTGCTCCGGCGTGGTCAATAACCTCTCGGAGTTGGTTTAGCGATTGCTAAGGCGCGACGTCCTTGCACGTTCGTAGTCGGATCGTCAAAGTCGACTGCCACCAAAGCGATATCCATCATCTCATCGAAAGACGGGACACCTTTGCCTCTATCACGGGAGAAGGTCCGGATGATCCGGGTAGGTCAAACTGCTCGGGATTTCCTCTCGGGGACGAAATTTTGGGCGGAATTTGAGGATTTCGGGGTAAAAATTGACGAGATTTCATGGATGGAAGGTGGGGAAACTTGGGGAGATGCTAGATCCACTAGAAACCAAGCAAATCCACGGATCAAAATCAACAAAACATCATCAAACCAACAAATCACAAAAAAAATTGGGGGCTATTTTTTTTGGTGGGGATTTTCGGATTTAGGACGAAAACAACAAAATCAAGCTAGAAAACACGGGGTAGGGGCTCCAAAAACGTGATCAACGTGGCTCATGATACCATATGATGTAGGGTGGAACCCTATAGCGACGATCTTTCACGTTTGGAGTGGGATCCCTCGAAGAACACGATGAACACGGGGAAGAACGGGGAGAAATCACAAGGGGAAACACTCAAGAACAAGTCCAAATCACACATCCACTAGACAATCAAACACACGAGATCACAAGGTACATGAACAACAAAGGGAAAGATACAAGGTAAGGTTCATCTCCAAGAGGAGGTCTTGATGATATCCTAGATGGATCTTCCCACAAGGGGGTCTTGATGATATCCCGCAGGATCTTCTCACATGGAGGTCTTGAACTCCATGGGAGTGGTAGTCTCTCTCTCTCAAGAGTAGAGGTAGGAGCAAAGCTCACCTAAGAATGAACTATCATATTTGCTAACCCTAAAAATGGGGAGGAGGATGTCTATTTATAGTCTAGTGGGCGAAGGGGTAAGTGAGGGGGCGAATGGGTACATGGGCCTCGGCCCGAAACGTTGCACGCTGGCAAGGCCCGGATGATCCGGATGGGGGTCCGGATGATCCGGCCATCGTCCGGATGATCCGGGAGGGGGCCCGGATGATCCGGCTTCACATGAGGCCTTCGGGTGCCTTCGGACGCATTTATCCGGAAGGTCCGGAGGGGGACCCGGATGATCTGGCTGAGCCCGGATGATCCGGACGGCGGTCCGGATGTCCGGCCTGGCTCCTGCAGCCGCTCCGTCTTCTTCTCCTTTCTTCCGCCTTGATATGAGCGAGGGTGTCCCGATCTTTCGATGAGATGATAACTATCGATTTGGTGGAGACGACTTTGACAATCCGACTACAAACGTGCACGACGTTGCGCCTTAGCAATCGCTAAACCAATCTCCTGAGGTTACTGACAATGCTGGAAGCACGGTCAGCCTGACCACGAAGGTCTATTCCTGCAAGCAATCGAAGAACGAGCAAGAATATGATAAAGCAATCTGAATATTGCAAATATATATGAAGTATTGATAATGGTGGGGATCCGGAAGCGGTCTTGGTCTGGTCGTTGGACACAAACGAAGTACACGAAGTTGCAATGGCTAACTTTTAACTAAACAAATCCCAAGGAAAAGCTACTAGATGGATCTACTTATATAGGAGCAAGGGGTGGCGGCCAAGGAGGTGGGAGGATGTCCCAAGGCAGCCTAAAACTAAATCTAGGTCGTACATGGCCAATGGGCCCAAGTGGAGGTGATGTAACACCTTTGGACTTGTAGTTTGACTCGGATTCTGCTGGAGCATCAGATTGTTTCGTCCACAACTCAACGCTCCGGACGAATTTGAAGGTGATTCCAATTGGGTTGGAAAGTGCACGAAATCTAGTTTTCAACAAAAAAAGAATCACCCAATTCGGAGTCCGTATGAAAAACTTGTGTGCGTTTTGAGTCAGGTGTGTCTGTGCAGTCCGAATCTGAATCCAGAACGTGAGAGTCTTGGACTCTATCTTCTCTTGGGCCAAAAGTGACGAGAGAGAACTTTTTGGACAGCAAATAAACATCTCTTTCTTCCTTATCTTCATATGTGGATTGTACAAATGTCCCATACACCTGCAATTAGACAAAACACAAAAGTGTGTGAAGTATTTTTGTTCTGGATAACATAAATAGATTATTGAATAGTTTGCACTAGAAATCACCTGACAAATATGCATATATGCAATATTTTTGGTCATATCCAAGGTAGTCATGTCCTCATCATCCTCCCCTTCTTGAAAATAAAGCCGTCCTCGGCGTTGCTTAATCTGAAATGTGGCTAACAAAAAAGACAAGGTGTACATGTTGTATATGTATATGTCATCCATTTTTACTTCCCTTGATTTTTGCATATATGACACATGAATAGATGAATAACTTGCATAGTTCATAAAATCTAAAGCCAAAAAATTAGCACAAGAAGTAGAAGGCATGAAAATATTGCAACTCAGTTTGCACATATAAGTGAAGCTCTTATTCATTTCAAAAGATTGACAATGTTCATCATTAAACCATCCCAACATTGGTGAATAAACCTTACTTGCATCAAATTTACATGCTACAACATGCTTAAATAAGCAAACATGCAATAAGTCATTCAACACAGAATCATCACCAAGATTAGAGGTCATATCAAAATGATTGAACATTGGTTCTTTTGCATCAATAGTTAATTCAATGGGTGCACTCAAAATTGTTGGTATTTCAGTTGTTTGATCACATGGCAAAGTCAAATTATCAACGTAGTCCTCTAAAATAGGTGGTGTGATCAAAGTAGTGGGTAGCTCATCAGATGGTGCATTCAAATTGACAAGGCATTCATCATTCTCATGTAGAGATGGAAGATCAGTACCTTTGTCATTACCTCTTATGATCAACTCAGATGATGTAGCCACTCTCGGGGGCGATGTGTCACATGGTGGAGGTGATGTAGTCCTGACAACAACGGATGTGGTTGTCATAGTATGCCTAGTAGTTGAAGGAACAATCATATCAACTCTTGGAATGTGCACCGTGCGCTTGTTCTCCTCGTGGCCAACACGTCGTTTTATTTCCTGTTCAGCTTTGCAAGCAAGATGAAACAAATGGTTCATAGGATAACACTCTTCATGAATTAGTATCTCTTGAATATCACGGTTTAATCCTCCCCAAAATCTATCCATAAAAGCATCTCTTGAACGAGCAAGAATATGATAAAGCAATCTGAATATTGCAAATATATATGAGGTATTGATAATGGTGGGGATCCGTAAGCGGTCTTGGTCTGGTCGTTGGACACAAACGAAGTACACGAAGTTGCGTTGGCTAACTTTTAACTAAACAAATCCCAAGGAAAAGCTACTAGATGGATCTACTTATATAGGAGCAAGGGGTGGCGGCCAAGGAGGTGGGAGGACGTCCCAAGGCAGCCTAAAACTAAATCTAGGTCGTACAAGGCCAATGGGCCCAAGTGGAGGTGATGTAACACCTTTGGACTTGTAGTTTGACTCGGATTCTGCTGCAGCATCAGATTGTTTCGTCCACAACTCAACGCTCCGGACGAATTTGAAGGTGATTCCAATTGGGTTGGAAAGTGCACGAAATCTAGTTTCCAACAAAAAAAGAATCACCCAATTCGGAGTATGTATGAAAAACTTGTGTGCGTTTTGAGTCAGGCATGTCTGTGCAGTCCGAATCTGAATCCAGAACGTGAGAGACTTGGACTCTATCTTCTCTTGGGCCAAAAGTGACGTGAGAGAACTTTTTGGACAGCAAATAAACATCTCTTTCTTCCTTATCTTCATATGTGGATTGTACAAATGTCCCATGCACCTGCAATTAGACAAAACACAAAAGTGTGTGAAGTATTTTTGTTCTGGATAACATAAATAGATTATTGAATAGTTTGCACTAGAAATCACCTGACAAATATGCATATATGCAATATTTTTGGTCATATCCAAGGTAGTCATGTCCTCATCATCCTCCCCTTCTTGAAAATAAAGCCGTCCTCGGCGTTGCTTAATCTGAAATGTGGCTAACAAAAGAGACAAGGTGTACATGTTGTATATGTATATGTCATCCATTTTTACTTCCCTTGATTTTTGCATATATGACACATGAATAGATGAGTAACTTGCATAGTTCATAAAATCTAAAGCCAAGAAATTAGCACAAGAAGTAGAAGGCATGAAAATATTGCAACTCAGTTTGCACATATAAGTGAAGCTCTTATTCATTTCAAAAGATTGACAATGTTCATCATTAAACCATCCCAACATTGGTGAATAAACATTACTTGCATCAAATTTACATGCTACAACATGCTTAAATAAGCAAACATGCAATAAGTCATTCAACACAGAATCATCACCAAGATTAGAGGTCATATCAAAATGATTAAACATTGGTTCTTTTGCATCAATAGTTAATTCAATGGGTGCACTCAAAATTGTTGGTATTTCAGTTGTTTGATCACATGGCAAAGTCAAATTATCAACGTAGTCCTCTAAAATAGGTGGTGTGATCAAAGTAGTGGGTAGCTCATCAGATGGTGCATTCAAATTGACAAGGCATTCATCATTCTCATGTAGAGATGGAAGATCAGTACCTTTGTCATTACCTCTTATGATCAACTCAGATGATGTAGCCACTCTCGGGGGTGATGTGTCACATGTTGGAGGTGATGTAGTCCTGACAACAACGGATGTGGTTGTCATAGTATGCCTAGTAGTTGAAGGAACAATCATATCAACTCTTGGAATGTGCACCGTGCGCTTGTTCTCCTCGTGGCCAACACGTCGTTTTATTTCCTGTTCAGCTTTGCAAGCAAGATGAAACAAATGGTCCATAGGATAACACTCTTCATGAATTAGTATCTCTTGAATATCACGGTTTAATCCTCCCCAAAATCTATCCATAAAATCATCTTCACTTTCTTCTAAAGAGGAATGCAACAAGGTAGTTTGTAAATCATCATAATATTTTGTTACAGTTTCACTACCTTGTTTTAAGTGTTGCAACTTCTTAATCATGTCATGAATATAATAAGCAGGGACGAAAGTATGTCGCATGGCAAGTTTCAAATCATCCCAAGTAGTAGGTATATAATCAGGGTGTAACCGACAATATTCACTCCACCAAACCAAAGCATAACCAGTGAAAGAACCAACCGCAACCTTAACCTTTTTATGTTCATTGAAATTATGGGAAGCAAATATATTTTTTATGTCGAACTCCCATTCAATATATAAAGCAGGTTTAAAACGGCCATTAAATGGTGGTATAGATACATTAACCTGATCATGTGCATTTGGATGTTTGTGCACCTCTCGTGACGGTTGTGGTATTTGCAAAGGTGGTGGCACGTCTCCCGCGATCGACAAAGCCCATGAATTGACTCTGGATCCTGTCATGATTAGTAGAACAAGAAACAAAACCCAAAAATAATGTTCCTATAACTACTAGGATGTGGTGGGAAAATGCTCACAGTAAAGCGAATATCAATGTCTTACAAGTTCTTACCATGCAGCAGGCGGTGATCGGCAACCAGCGGTGTCAAGTAACTCCGAATATTGAGTAAAGCGATTGCCAGGGGAGCGTACGTATACACGGTGTAGAAATATGTGGAGCTGGGTTGGCTATATATGGTAGCAAAAGATTAGCAATAATCAATTCAGAGATGCAATGTTGAATAAACGCTCAACGACGGTACTGTGCTGGTCCTAGGCTAGACCAAACTAGAGACGCGAGCCTAGAACACTAATGAGGTCACGTCGTAGCACAACTAGCATCAATAAAGGATATGAAGTAGGGATAGCAAGATATAAGTGAAGATCACAATAGCAGTAGACCTATTTAGAAGCTGATGTTGAGGTGCCAAATACTGAACTAGCTTCTACAACTATTTAGATGCGGCTCGTTGCTAGCTTTCATATGAGTACTCGCGGAGCCAAAACAGACTTCATATGAAGAAGTTATGCCTGTTTTACTGAACAGTGCACAAAACAGATTCCAATCCGAATGCAACTACGAGATTGAGTCTAGATAGATCCAAATTTTGTTTTTTTTTTCTCCTCTCTTTTTTTTTCTCACACTTTTTTTTTCTTTTCCTTTCTTTTTTTTTCTCTGACTTTTTTTTTTACTTTTTTTTTCTCTCGTTTTTTCTCTATCTTTTTTTTCTCTCTCCCTCTTTCCAAAACAAACTAGATAAGATGCAGATTGGATCAAGCGAAGATGGGAACGATCTCAACTATGATTATGACAATGAACGGTGGGTAGCACGTGGAGGAAATTGATGGATGGGTGGTGGACAGCGGAAGGGATAATGATGCAGCGGCGACGTGACTAATGTGAACAGAACTCGAAACTCTAAACGACCTAGACACTAAGACCAGCAACTCGACACGACGATGCAACCGATAATTCAACTATGCAAGCAATGAAAAGAAAATTGCAAAGGCTTAGACTGGCTTGGACAAAGGATGAATAGATCTAACTCTTTTTTGTGGATTTTTCTTGGACAATAGGTAAGAAAATAAATCTAATCTAGGAAAACTGGAAATTCTCACCGAGCAACCTGAAAACTGATACCACTTGATATGAGCGAGGGTGTCCCGATCTTTCGATGAGATGATAACTATCGATTTGGTGGAGACGACTTTGACGATCCGACTACAAACGTGCACGACGTTGCGCCTTAGCAATCGCTAAACCAATCTCCTGAGGTTACTGACAATGCTGGAAGCACGGTCAGCCTGACCACGAAGGTCTATTCCTGCAAGCAATCGAAGAACGAGCAAGAATATGATAAAGCAATCTGAATATTGCAAATATATATGAAGTATTGATAATGGTGGGGATCCGGAAGCGGTCTTGGTCTGGTCGTTGGACACAAACGAAGTACACGAAGTTGCAATGGCTAACTTTTAACTAAACAAATCCCAAGGAAAAGCTACTAGATGGATCTACTTATATAGGAGCAAGGGGTGGCGGCCAAGGAGCTGGGAGGATGTCCCAAGGCAGCCTAAAACTAAATCTAGGTCGTACATGGCCAATGGGCCCAAGTGGAGGTGATGTAACACCTTTGGACTTGTAGCTTGACTCGGATTCTGCTGCAGCATCAGATTGTTTCGTCCACAACTCAACGCTCCGGACGAATTTGAAGGTGATTCCAATTGGGTTGGAAAGTGCACAAAATCTAGTTTCCAACAAAAAAAGAATCACCCAATTCGGAGTCCGTATGAAAAACTTGTGTGCGTTTTGAGTCAGGTGTGTCTGTGCAGTCCGAATCTGAATCCAGAACGTGAGAGTCTTGGACTCTATCTTCTCTTTGGCCAAAAGTGACGAGAGAGAACTTTTTGGACAGCAAATAAACATCTCTTTCTTCCTTATCTTCATATGTGGATTGTACAAATGTCCCATACACCTGCAATTAGACAAAACACAAAAGTGTGTGAAGTATTTTTGTTCTGGATAACATAAATAGATTATTGAATAGTTTGCACTAGAAATCACCTGACAAATATGCATATATGCAATATTTTTGGTCATATCCAAGGTAGTCATGTCCTCATCACGCCTTCTCTTCCACGCTTCCCTCGCGAATGGTGTAGTCGTTCCTTGGCGTTTGCACTCCTCCTTGACATCCGTGAAGCTCCGACAATACCTATGCATGCACACGGGAGAAGTGTCAAGTAGTACACCATCCTCAAAGGGGTCAAGTGAGCACGTGTAAAGGGGAAGATTCACCTTTGTGTATGTGAAGTAGAGGTCGCACGTGTCACTTGCCAAACGGACTCTTGACATGGTGATGACCGCAGGATGCTCCGCATCACTACATCTCCCTCAACACCACTTGGACCCATGACACGAGCCCGAGCTAAGGCCATTGAAGATAAGGTGAACTCGCTCCTCTCCGAACTTCCTATTCCTACTCACGAGACATGGCTACTACCTCATTCAGAAACTCTGTGTGTTATCAGGTGCCTGGAAACGAGCCACGGAACAGCTACCCCCAAGAGCCAAGACGGCGAGGACCCCAACCATAATGAACAAGAAGAAGAGCTGCCGCGAAGCTACAGGCGTCGGACGACCGGCAGTGTCCGGACGTCCGACGAGTCCCAGGGCACGGACGACCGGACCCCTCCGGACATCCGACACTTCGTCACCCGAACCAAATCTACGGACGTCCGGAGCGGACCGGACGACCGGACGCCAAGCACCAGAACCGAAACTACGGACGTCCGAGCACGCCTGGACGACCGGACCCTCCTGAAGCCCCGGACGACCGACCCCCTACGGACGACCGACGCGCCTACACCCGAGTTGAAACAACGGACGCCCGAGCGCGCCCGGACGACCGGATTGTCCCGAGCCTCCGGACGTCCGACGCCTTCCGGACGTCCGACTCCTGAGTGACCGAACCTGCGGGCTGGAGCCCTTGTACCCCTTTGTTTTGACTTCCATTTGCACTAAGACTATAAATAGGACACCCCCACCTCCTGGTACGGGCAGCATTGGATTAGCTCATATTTGTGAGAGAGCCTTTGCTCATCCACTTGGATACTTCTCCTCGGAGTTCAGGACCTCTTCGGAGAAGATCCCCCAAGCGGATTCAAGACCCCTCTCGAGGGAAGACCATCAAGACCTCCGTTAGGAGATGAACTGTCCTTTGTATCCTTACCTTTGTTGACTATGGATCATATGTACCTCTTTGTGTTCGGTGATCTAGCACTCGTGTGATTGATTCTCTGTCGGTTTCGTGATTCTCTCTCAACCTCCCCGTGATTTCCCCTTTGTGCTTCCGCGTGTTCTTCGTGTTTCCCCCGTGGGATCCCTCCAAACGTGAAAGATCATCCATCTAGGGTTCTGCCCTACATCATCTTGGTATCATGAGCCACGTTGATCACGTTTTTGGAGCCCCTACCCCGTGTTCTCTAGCTTGATTTTGTTGTTTTCGTCCTAATTCCGAAAATTCCCCACCAAAAATAGCCCCAATTTTTTTTGTGATTTGTTTGTGAGTTGAGATTTTGTTGGATTTGGTCCATGGATTTGTGTTGCTGCGTGTGGATCTAGCTTTCCCCACCCTCCCCACCCTTTCCATCCATCAAACCGCTCGATTTCGACCTCACCATCTTCTTCTTCCCTGGAGTTTCACAGTTCCTCTCCCCGAGCCCAATTTTCGCCTAGGCTCCGGACAACCGGAAAAGGCCGAACGTCCGACGAAGTTCGGACGACCATTAAATCACGGACGTCCGTGAAACCCTGACGAAGTTGCGAGAGTTCCCCACCTCCACATTCCCACATTCCACCACATCTTCCAAACCCACATACATAAACATCTTCCACGATACCTCCGATGATGATTTTAACACATTTTGGTCCTTGAGATTTCGAGTTGTGGATTCTGTATCCTTTTGTGTTTCGGCTATCTAGGTACGGTTGACGTCATCACCACCACGGCTCATCTTCGCAAGGGTCTCATCATCGCAAGGACGGTAACTTCGACGACATCTTTGTCATACCTTGCAATTGCATTGATACCCACATGTCCCTACTTTTGCGTAGCTTACCCATCGAGACTAGCCATTGAGTATTGCTGGCAACGTGACTTGTGCACATTAGTGATCATACTCCATATAGCATACATATCATACCATATGATAGAGGCGGGGTGTCCCGATCTTTCGATGAGATGATAACTATCGATTTGGTGGAGACGACTTTGACGATCCGACTACAAACATGCAACGACGTTGTGCCTTAGCAATCGCTAAACCAACTCCGAGAGGTTATTGACCACGCTGGAGCACGATCAACCTGACCACGAAGGTCTATTCCTGCAAGCAATCGAAGAACGAGCAAGAATATGATAAAGCAATCTGAATATTGCGAATATATATGAAGTATTGATAATGGTGGGGATCCGTAAGCGGTCTTGGTCTGGTCGTTGGACACAAACGAAGTACACGAAGTTGCAATGGCTAACTTTTAACTAAACAAATCCCAAGGGAAAGCTACTAGATGGATCTACTTATATAGGAGCAAGGGGTGGCGGCCAAAGAGGTGGGAGGACGTCCCAAGGCAGCCTAAAACTAAATCTAGGTCGTACAAGGCCAATGGGCCCAAGTGGAGGTGATGTAACACCTTTGGACTTGTAGTTTGACTCGGATTCTGCTGCAGCATCAGATTGTTTCGTCCACAACTCAACGCTCCGGACGAATTTGAAGGTGATTCCAATTGGGTTGGAAAGTACACGAAATCTAGTTTCCAACAAAAAAAGAATCACCCAATTCGGAGTCCGTATGAAAAACTTGTGTGCGTTTTGAGTCAGGTATGTCTGTGCAGTCCGAATCTGAATCCAGAACGTGAGAGACTTGGACTCTATCTTCTCTTGGGCCAAAAATGACGTGAGAGAACTTTTTGGACAGCAAATAAACATCTCTTTCTTCCTTATCTTCATATGTGGATTGTACAAATGTCCCATACACCTGCAATTAGACAAAACACAAAAGTGTATGAAGTATTTTTGTTCTGGATAACATAAATAGATTATTGAATAGTTTGCACTAGAAATCACCTGACAAATATGCATATATGCAATATTTTTGGTCATATCCAAGGTAGTCATGTCCTCATCACCATAGTGGTGCATATCTCGAGATCAACTTGTGTGTCACAAAGTTGTCATAGCATACGCAATTGCTATCTTGGTTCGTGAAGTTTTGCATAAGAGCTCAAAAGTGAAAGAGCCACCCAAGCTTTTAAGCAAAGAGGAAAGATAAGCAAAGAGCTTATGAGCAAGAACCATAGCATCATACTAGATTAAGATTATCATATTGGATCATCTTGGATCATTGCACCGAAATACCATACATATAGCATAATTGGGATAGAGATAGTTGCATTTTTGCCTAGTAGGTTGTGCACAAGTTTGCGTATCCGCCTATTGTGCAATCGTGCTAGCGTCTCTCTAGAATTGTGCAACAAGAGCATTTTCGTGGTTTCCACATTTTGGCTCACTTTTGGTTTGCACAATCCCACTTATCTATTTGCGTGTGTGTTTTCGTGTACCCATTCTAGCTTGGTCTACTTGTTGCATTTGCAAATTTGTGAATCTTTTCCAATATTATTGAAGCTCACTTACTATTGCATCAAATTTTGTGCCACCATCCTAACCAAGCTCCACCAAAAGCTTTTACTTGTGTAGGTGTGAGAACCGACAAGAATTGGTACCAACAGTGCTATTTCATTGTTCGCATTTGAGTGAATTTGATTCATCTTCAACATCGGTCAAGGTACATTTGGTACACGTTCTTTTCCTTCTTCCACTTACATTTTACTTGGTATGATGGATAGGCCAAGTTCTTCTACAAATCCACCTCTCATCGAGCATGGCAACGACATGTCATCATTCATCACAAAGAGCCACCTCTTTGGTGCTCAAAGGGCGTTACACCAAGAGCAACAAGCTATGAGCGACCACATCGACAACCTCGCCACCGACTTGCGACTCCCCGAGCAACGTACAAGAGACTACTTTGACGACAAGTTCGAATCTCACAAGCAAGAAAATGATGCAAGAATGGACGAGATCCGCGCCTTGATGAGGAACCGGCATCATTCCACTTCTTCCTCCTCAAGACGGAGCCGCTCGAGTCAACACTCCGATGACACCTTCTCCGGCTCAAGTACACCGTCTTCGACCATTCTTCGACGACCCGTGCATCAAGACCGTCATGCATCTCGGAACCCACTACAAGACAAGCATTCACAAGAGCAAGTCGATGAGCAAGTCCCTCGTGCTCAATCAAACCAAGTGGCTTTTGCTCAAGCTCAAGAACGACAACGACTACGGTGCCAAGAAGAAGAATGAGCGCGTCTACACCAAGAAGAACAAGACGCCGAGGCTCAACATCTTCAACAACAACAACGTGAAGCGCAAGCTCTTGAGGCGCAACGTGCCCTTCAAGAATCAAGTCGAGCCATCGCCAACCGCAATCGCGAACGGCGCAATCAAGAGGAAGCTCTTCGAGAAGAAATCCAAGAAAGGAACTACCTACCGCGTGTGCAACGTCAAGCTCCACAAGCCCCTCCTCAAGCTCGTCAAGCTCCTCTTCAACCTCAAGTTCAACAAGAGCAAGTTGATCATGGACTTCCTCCGCGCCAAGAGCAACATGAGGATGACTACCTTCCACGCCAAGGACGTCATCATCACCATCGCCAACAACACAATGAAGAGCAACGCTATGGCAAGCTCAAGTTCACAATGCCCAAGTTCAATGGAAGCAACGATCCGGAAGAATACCTCTCATGGGCATTGAAGGTTGACAAAATCTTTCGTTTGCACAACTTTGAGGAAGAAAAGAAGATCCCTATGGCATCACTTGAGTTCCAAGACTATGTGCTCATATGGTGGGAACAAGTACTTGAACACCGTGAAGCAAGAGGTGAACCACCAATCACCACTTGGACTCAAATGAAGGATGTCATGCGGGCACGCTTTGTACCAACCTACTACAACCGCGATCTCTTCAAGAAGCTACAACTCCTCAAGCAAGGAACAAAGAGTGTTGAAGAATACTACAAGGAAATGGAGATAGCCATGATTCGAGCCAATGTCAACGAAGATGATGAGCAAACAATGGCACGTTTCTTGAATGGACTCAATCATCCCATCAAGAAGATCGCCGACTTCCAACCATATTCCAACCTCATTGAGCTCGTGCATCAAGCAACCAAGGCGGAACGTCAAGTGCAAGATGACTTCAAGTACGCCAAGTACTCATCCAAGACCTACGGCTTCTCCAACATCCAAGCTTCAACGACTCCCCCAACATCTACGTCAACCAAATCTTCTCCAAGCAACGACGACAAGTCAAGTTACAAGAAAACTTCGGCAAGTTCAAGTCGTCTTCCTCCTACTACAAGCAACTTCAAGCCGCGTGCTTCATCAGCTACTCCGACCGATGAGACCATCAAAACAAGCTCCTTCAAGTGTTTCACTTGCGGCGGCCGAGGCCACAAAGCCTTCCAATGCATCAACAAGCGCACCATGATCCTCAATGACGATGGCACCTACGACTCAATGAGTGAAGTGAAATGGAAGCTATTGAGCAAGTGGCCATGCACCGGCGCGTGAACGAGGATGAAGATGATCAAGTCTTTTGTGATGAGGATTCGAGCCCCGCTCTCATTGTCTCCAAAGTCTTGACGCTTCAAGATCAACAAGAAGAAGACCAACGATGCCACATCTTCCACACTAAGGCCGGCATCAATGGAAGGTCTATCAAGGTCATCATCGATGGAGGTAGTTGCCACAACTTGGCAAGTGAAGAACTATGCTCCAAGCTTCAATTGGTCAAGAGGAAGCACCCGCACCCCTACAAGGTCCAATGGCTAAGTGACTCCGGCACTATACGAGTTGAGCATACGGTCCAAGTCTCCTTCAAAATTGGTGCCTATGAAGACACTTTGGAATGTGATGTGGTCCCAATGACCGTTTGCCACCTCCTTCTTGATCGACCATGGCAATTCGACCGTGGTGTCATCCACAATGGGCGCACCAATCACTATAGCTTCAAGATGAAAGGGAAGGAATATGTGCTACGACCTATGTCTCCTAGTCAAGTGATAGCCGACAAGCAAACCACCCACCATGGGGAGAAGAGTGAGAAAGTTACCCACCCAAAAGTGAGTGAGAGCCACAAGCCAAATATGAGCGCCTCTTCACCTAGAGAGAAAAACCTCATCCTATTTGCCACCAAAAGTGAGATAAGAGAAGTGTGTGAGAACCCATCGAGTGTGATACACTTCGTCCTCGTGTGCAAAGATGGAGAGCAAACAACTAACACCTCTCACGAGCTACCTTTAGTGTTTCAATCTCTTTTGCAGGAATTCCAAGATGTTTTCCCCGATGAGCTACCTCCGGGTCTACCTCCACTTCGAGGCATTGAGCATCGAATCGACCTCATCCCCGGAGCGCCACTTCCAAACAAAGCTCCATACCGTGTCAACCCCGAAGAGACAAGGGAAATCCAACGGCAAGTACAACAACTCATCGACAACGGTCATGTACGTGAAAGCTTAAGCCCTTGTGTCGTTCCCGTTATACTTGTGCCTAAGCCCGATGGAAGTTTCCGCTTGTGTTCCGATTGTAGATCTATAAACGCTATTACCGTTCGCTATAGGCACCCCGTTCCTCGCTTAGAAGATATGCTTGATGAACTTAGTGGAGCCAACTTTTTCTCAAAAATAGATCTTAAAAGTGGCTATTATCAAATTTGATAGAGGCAAAGGTGTCCCGTCTTTCGATGAGATGATGGATATCGCTTTGGTGGCAGTCGACTTTGACGATCCGACTACGAACGTGCGAGGACGTCGCGCCTTAGCAATCGCTAAACCAACTCCGAGAGGTTATTGACCACGCCGGAGCACGATCAACCTGACCACGAGGGTCTGTTTCCTGCGAGCAAACGAAGAACAAGCAAGAAACTGAGATTGCAATCTGGATATTGCGAATATAAGATGAAAGGTTTATTGATCAAGTTGGGGTTCTGTGACGCCTTTGTCTGGTCGTTGAACACAAACGAAGTACGCGAAGTTGCAGCTATGGCGAACTTTTAATCTAAACAAAACCCAAAGTCTAAACGATGCCCTAAGGGCTGTATATATGGAGGAAGAGGGGGCAATTTCGTGGCCCTTGGTGGAGGGGTCCGAAATCAACCCTATCTCTTGTTTCCCCACACATACGGACTCTAAAAATAGCCTATACTTATGTATTTCGAAATTACATGGGCCTGGCCCAATAATAAGGTGACGCAGCACCTATAATAGCCTCGCGACGAAATTTATGAAGTGGCATTGATAGAGGCGAGGGTCCCAATCTTTCGATGAGATGATAACTATCGATTTGGTGGAGACGACTTTGACGATCCGACTACAAACGTGAACGACGTTGCGCCTTAGCAATCACTAAACCAATCTCCTGAGGTTACTGATGATGCTGGAAGCACGGTCAGCCTGACCACGAACGTCTATTCCTGCAAGCAATCGAAGAACGAGCAAGAATATGATAAAGCAATCTGAATATTGCAAATATATATGAAGTATTGATAATGGTGGGGATCCGGAAGCGGTCTTGGTCTGGTCGTTGGACACAAACGAAGTACACGAAGTTGCAATGGCTAACTTTTAACTAAACAAAATCCCCAAGAAAAAGCTACTAGATGGATCTACTTATATAGGAGCAAGGGGTGGCGGCCAAGGAGGTGGGAGGACATCCCAAGGCAGCCTAAAACTAACCCTAGGTCGTACAAGGCTCATGGGCCCAAGTGGAGGTGATGTAACACCTTTGGACTTGTAGTTTGACACGGATTCTGCTGCAGCATCAGATTGTTTCGTCCACAACTCAACGCTCCTGACGAATTTGAAGGTGATTCCAATTGGGTTGGAAAGTGCACGAAATCTAGTTTCCAACAAAAAAAGAATCACCCAATTCGGAGTCCGTATGAAAAACTTGTGTGCGTTTTGAGTCAGGTGTGTCTGTGCAGTCCGAATCTGAATCCAGAACGTGAGAGACTTGGACTCTATCTTCTCTTGGGCCAAAAGTAACGTGAGAGAACTTTTTGGACAGCAAATAAACATCTCTTTCTTCCTTATCTTCATATGTGGATTGTACAAATGTCCCATACACCTGCAATTAGACAAAACACAAAAGTGTGTGAAGTATTTTTGTTCTGGATAACATAAATAGATTATTAAATAGTTTGCACTAGAAATCACCTGACAAATATGCATATATGCAATATTTTTGGTCATATCCAAGGTAGTCATGTCCTCATCATCCTCCCCTTCTTGAAAATAAAGCCGTCCTCGGCGTTGCTTAATCTGAAATGTGGCTAACAAAAGAGACAAGGTGTACATGTTGTATATGTATATGTCATCCATTTTTACTTCCCTTGATTTTTGCATATATGACACATGAATAGATGAGTAACTTGCATAGTTCATAAAATCTAAAGCCAAAAAATTAGCACAAGAAGTAGAAGGCATGAAAATATTGCAACTCAGTTTGCACATATAAGTGAAGCTCTTATTCATTTCAAAAAATTGACAATGTTCATCATTAAACCATCCCAACATTGGTGAATAAACCTTACTTGCATCAAATTTACATGCTACAACATGCTTAAATAAGCAAACATGCAATAAGTTATTCAACACAGAATCATCACCAAGATTAGAGGTCATATCAAAATGATTAAACATTGGTTCTTTTGCATCAATAGTTAATTCAATGGGTGCACTCAAAATTGTTGGTATTTCAGTTGTTTGATGACATGGCAAAGTTAAATTATCAACGTAGTCCTCTAAAATAGGTGGTGTGATCAAAGTAGTGGGTAGCTCATCAGATGGTGCATTCAAATTGACAAGGCATTCATCATTCTCATGTAGAGATGGAAGATCAGTACCTTTGTCATTACCTCTTATGATCAACTCAGATGATGTAGCCACTCTCGGGGGCGATGTGTCACATGGTGGAGGTGATGTAGTCCTGACAACAACAGATGTGGTTGTCATAGTATGCCTAGTAGTTGAAGGAACAATCATATCAACTCTTGGAATGTGCACCGTGCGCTTGTTCTCCTCGTGGCCAACACGTCGTTTTATTTCCTGTTCAGCTTTGCAAGCAAGATGAAACAAATGGTCCATAGGATAACACTCTTCATGAATTAGTATCTCTTGAATATCACGGTTTAATCCTCCCCAAAATCTATCCATAAAATCATCTTCACTTTCTTCTAAAGAGGAATGCAACAAGGTAGTTCGTAAATCATCATAATATTTTGTTACAGTTTCACTACCTTGTTTTAAGTGTTGCAACTTCTTAATCATGTCACGAGTATAATAAGCAGGGACGAAAGTATGTCGCATGGCAAGTTTCAAATCATCCCAAGTAGTAGGTATATAATCAGGGTGTAACCGACAATATTCACTCCACCAAACCAAAGCATAACCAGTGAAAGAACCAACCGCAACCTTAACCTTTTTATGTTCATCGAAATTATGGGAAGCAAATATATTTTTTATGTCGAACTCCCATTCAATATATAAAGAAGGTTTAAAACGGCCATTAAATGGTGGTATAGATACATTAACCTGATCATGTGCATTTGGATGTTTGTGCACCTCTCGTGACGGTTGTGGTATTTGCAAAGGTGGTGGCACGTCTCCCGCGATCGACAAAGCCCATGAATTGACTCTAGATCCTGTCATGATTAGTAGAACAAGAAACAAAACCCAAAAGTGTGTGAAGTATTTTTGTTCTGGATAACACAAATAGATTATTGAATAGTTTGCACTAGAAATCACCTGACAAATATGCATATATGCAATATTTTTGGTCATATCCAAGGTAGTCATGTCCTCATCATCCTCCCCTTCTTGAAAATAAAGCCGTCCTCGGCATTGCTTAATCTGAAATGTGGCTAACAAAAGAGACAAGGTGTACATGTTGTATATGTATATGTCATCCATTTTTACTTCCCTTGATTTTTGCATATATGACACATGAATAGATGAGTAACTTGCATAGTTCATAAAATCTAAAGCCAAAAAATTAGCACAAGAAGTAGAAGGCATGAAAATATTGCAACTCAGTTTGCACATATAAGTGAAGCTCTTATTCATTTCAAAAGATTGACAATGTTCATCATTAAACCACCCCAACATTGGTGAATAAACCTTACTTGCATCAAATTTACATGCTACAACATGCTTAAATAAGCAAACATGCAATAAGTCATTCAACACAGAATCATCACCAAGATTAGAGGTCATATCAAAATGATTAAACATTGGTTCTTTTGCATCAATAGTTAATTCAATGGGTGCACTCAAAATTGTTGGTATTTCAGTTGTTTGATCACATGGCAAAGTCAAATTATCAACGTAGTCCTCTAAAATAGGTGGTGTGATCAAAGTAGTGGATAGCTCATCAGATGGTGCATTCAAATTGACAAGGCATTCATCATTCTCATGTAGAGATGGAAGATCAGTACCTTTGTCATTACCTCTTATGATCAACTCAGATGATGTAGCCACTCTCGGGGGCGATGTGTCACATGGTGGAGGTGATGTAGTCCTGACAACAACGGATGTGGTTGTCATAGTATGCCTAGTAGTTGAAGGAACAATCATATCAACCCTTGGAATGTGCACCGTGCGCTTGTTCTCCTCGTGGCCAACACGTCGTTTTATTTCCTGTTCAGCTTTGCAAGCAAGATGAAACAAATGGTCCATAGGATAACACTCTTCATGAATTAGTATCTCTTGAATATCACGGTTTAATCCTCCCCAAAATCTATCCATAAAATCATCTTCACTTTCTTCTAAAGAGGAATGCAACAAGGTAGTTTGTAAATCATCATAATATTTTGTTACAGTTTCACTACCTTGTTTTAAGTGTTGCAACTTCTTAATCATGTCACGAGTATAACAAGCAGGGACGAAAGTATGTCGCATGGCAAGTTTCAAATCATCCCAAGTAGTAGGTATATAATCAGGGTGTAACCGACAATATTCACTCCACCAAACCAAAGCATAACCAGTGAAAGAACCAACCGCAACCTTAACCTTTTTATGTTCATCGAAATTATGGGAAGCAAATATATTTTTTATGTCGAACTCCCATTCAATATATAAAGCAGGTTTAAAACGGCCATTAAATGGTGGTACAAATACATTAACCTGATCATGTGCATTTGGATGTTTGTGCACCTCTCGTGACGGTTGTGGTATTTGCAAAGGTGGTGGCACGTCTCCCGCGATCGACAAAGCCCATGAATTGACTCTGGATCCTGTCATGATTAGTAGAACAAGAAACAAAACCCAAAAATAATGTTCCTATAACTACTAGGATGTGGTGGTAAAACGCTCACAGTAAAGCAAAAATCAATGTCTTACAAGTTCTTACCATGCAGCAGGCGGTGATCGACAACCAGCGGTGTCAAGTAACTCCGAATATTGAGTAAAGCGATTGCCAGGGGAGCGTACGTATACATGGTGTAGAAATATGTGGAGCTGGGTTGGCTATATATGGTAGCAAAAGATTAGCAATAATCAATTCAAAGATGCAATGTTGAATAAACGCTCAATGACGGTACTGTGCTGGTCCTAGGCTAGACCGGACTAGAGACGCGAGCCTAGAACATTAATGAGGTCACGGCGTAGCACAACTAGCATCAATGAAGGATACTAAGTAGCTCTTGACAGCAAGATATAAGTGAAGATCACAACGGAAGTGAAGATAATGATGAAAAACAACTGCCAAGCAGGATATACAACAACTCTCTCTCCAACTTTCCTCTTGAAAAGTTTGAGACAATTTTCTGATAAATTCTTTCAAAGAATGCTAGTAACTCAAGCTTTCCAATGCAAAAAGAATCACTCAATTCCGAGTTGATATGAGGAGTCAAAGAATTCTAAAACTGGCCTGAAAAATTGGAACAAGTTGTGTTCACGAACTTCGGAGGGCAAGAAGACCTATTTAGAAGCCGATTTTGAGGTGTCAAATATTGAACTAGCTTCTGCAACTATTTAGATGCGGCTCGTTGCTAGCTTCAATTTGAGTACTCATGGAGCCAAAACGGACTTCGTATGAGGAAGATACACCTGTTTTACTGAACAGTGTGCAAAACAAATTCCAATCCGAATTCAGGTACGAGATTGATTCTAGATAGATCCAATTTTTTTTTCTTCTCTCTTTTTTTTCTCACCCTTTTTTTTCTTTTTCTTCTCTCTCTTTTTCTTTTTTTTTCTTTCCTTTTTTCTCTTTTTTTTTCTCTATCTTTTTTTTTCTTTCCAAGACAAACTAGATAAGATGCAGATTGGATCAGGCGAAGATGTGAATGACCTCAACTATGATTATGACAATGAACAGTGCGTAGCACGTGGTGGAAATTAATAGATGGGATGGTGGACAGCGGAAGGGATAATGATGCAGCGGCGGCGTGACTAATGTAAACAGAACTCGAAACTCTAAAGGAACTAGACGCTAAGACCAGCAACTGACACGACGATGCAACCGATAATTCAACTATGCAAGCAATGAATAGAAAATTGCAAAGGCTCAGACTGGCTTGGATAAAGGATGAACAGATCTAACTTTTTTTTGTGTGGCTTTTTCTTGGACAATAGGTAAGAAAATAAATCTAATCTAGGAAAACTGGAAATTCTCACCGAGCAACCTGAAAACTGATACCACTTGATAGAGGCGAGGGTCCCGATCTTTCGATGAGATGATAACTATCGATTTGGTGGAGACGACTTTGACGATCCGACTACAAACGTGAACGACGTTGCGCCTTAGCAATCACTAAACCAATCTCCTGAGGTTACTGACGATGCTGGAAGCACGGTCAGCCTGACCACGAAGGTCTATTCCTGCAAGCAATCGAAGAACGAGCAAGAATATGATAAAGCAATCTGAATATTGCAAATATATATGAAATATTGATAATGGTGGGGATCCGGAAGCGGTCTTGGTCTGGTCGTTGGACACAAACGAAGTACACGAAGTTGCAATGGCTAACTTTTAACTAAACAAAATCCCCAGGAAAAAGCTACTAGATGGATCTACTTATATAGGAGCAAGGGGTGGCGGCCAAGGAGGTGGGAGGACGTCCCAAGGCAGCCTAAAACTAACCCTAGGTCGTACAAGGCTCATGGGCCCAAGTGGAGGTGATGTAACACCTTTGGACTTGTAGTTTGACACGGATTCTGCTGCAGCATCAGATTGTTTCGTCCACAACTCAACGCTCCTGACGAATTTGAAGGTGATTCCAATTGGGTTGGAAAGTGCACGAAATCTAGTTTCCAACAAAAAAAGAATCACCCAATTCGGAGTCCGTATGAAAAACTTGTGCGCGTTTTGAGTCAGGTGTATCTGTGCAGTCCGAATCTGAATCCAGAACATGAGAGACTTGGACTCTATCTTCTCTTGGGCCAAAAGTGACGTGAGAGAACTCTTTGGACAGCAAATAAACATCTCTTTCTTCCTTATCTTCATATGTGGATTGTACAAATGTCCCATACACCTGCAATTAGACAAAACACAAAAGTGTGTGAAGTATTTTTGTTCTGGATAACATAAATAGATTATTGAATAGTTTGCACTAGAAATCACCTGACAAATATGCATATATGCAATATTTTTGGTCATATCCAAGGTAGTCATGTCCTCATCAGGCATCTTGTATATTTCGTCCAAGGCTTCATGCACCCATTATGGTGGCTTCAAAGTCCTGAAATCATCACTTGTAACTCCGTTCTTGTTCCCCTTGCGCATGGCATCATCTCCATGCTTGTTCTTGCTCCAATGTTCATCCTTCTCCAAGCTAGGCCCTTCATTTGTAAGCAAAACAAATGTATCCAATTTAGGCAGCATCATATTCTCATGAACATTAGAATCATTACCAAGAAACGAAAGTACCTGATAATTTAATTGGCGTGCGCGAGCTCTAGTAATTGGTCCCGTATATGTAGCAGTAGGGGCTGTGGGTGTAACAATGGTATTGATGTCCTCATCAAAATTCGCATTCAAGAAGGTGATGAATGGAAAACCGCTTTCAAAACCAAATTTGGCTTATATGAGTGGTTAGTGATGCCTATGGGTTTGTCCGAAGCTCCCGAAACTTTCGTGCGTCTTATGCATCATGTGCTTAGACCTTACATAGGAGTCTTCGTTGTGGTTTACTTTGATGATATTCTTGTGTTTAGCAAAACAATGAAAGACCATATTAATCATGTTAAATCTGTTTTGCAAACCCTTCGCAAGGAAAGCCTTTATGCAAATTTGAAAAAATGCACGTTTGGTGTTGCCAAAGTGGTTTTCTTGGGATTTGTTGTCTCTTCAAAAGGTGTTCATGTTGACGAAACTAAAATTGAGGCAATTAAAACTTGGCCCCAACCAACCAATTTGCAACAAGTGCGTAGTTTCCTTGGCCTTGCAGGATTTTATCGCCAATTTGTGAAAAACTTTAGCACAATTGCCGCTCCTTTGCATACCTTGAGTAAGAAGAATGCTCCTTTTGTTTGGGGATCTTTGCAATCCACCGCTTTCGATGAGCTCAAGTCTTTGCTTACTCATGCTCCGATTCTTGCTTTGCCCAATTTTGACAAAACTTTTGAGGTTCATTGTGATGCAAGTGGTACCAGAATTGGCGGAGTTTTGATGGAAGAAAAATGAGCCATTGCTTATTTTAGTGAAAAACTCTCCGGTGCTCAACTTAATTATCCCATCTATGACAAAGAATTGTATGCTTTAGTGCGTGTGCTACATGTTTGGGAACATTATCTTAGACCTCATGAGTTTGTCATCCATACCGATCATGAAACGCTTAAGTACCTAAAAGGTCAAACTAAATTGAACAAGCGTCATGCCAAATGGAGTGAATTCATTGAATATTTTCCTTATGTGATCAAGTACATTAAGGGTAAAGAAAATGTAGTAGCGGATGCATTTTCACGCATATGCATGCTTGTCACTCAACTTGAGTTGAATGTTATTGGTTTTGAGCATATAAAAGACTTGTACGAGCATGATCCTTCTTTTGCTAATCCTTACACTAAGTGTTTGACACACACGTCTTGGGAACGATACTACCTAAAGGATGATTATCTTATGAGAGCTAACAAACTTTGCATTCCCGAGTCTTCTCTTCGTTTGCTCCTTTTGCAAGAGGCTCATGGAGGCAGACTCATGGGACACTTTGGACGCGACAAGACTTTCGCCACGCTCTCCAAGAACTACTTTTGGCCCAAGATGTTTCGTGATGTCTCACGCTTCACCAACCGTTGCTCTACATGTCGCAAAGCTAAGTCAAAAGCTCAATCCCATGGTCTTTACATGCCACTTCCTATTCCTTATCAACCTTGGGAAGACATTAGCATGGATTTTGTACTTGGTTTGCCTAGAACTAAAAATGGCAAGGATTCCATCTTTGTTGTTGTGGACAGATTTTCTAAGATGGCACATTTCATTCCTTGCAACAAGATAGACGATGCTTCACATATTGCTAATCTCTTTTGTAGGGAAATCTTGCGACTTCATGGAGTGCCAAAGACGATTGTCTCCGATCGTGACGTCAAGTTCTTGAGTTACTTTTGGAAGACACTATGCACCAAGCTCGGCGTCAAGCTATTGTTCTCTTCGGCATACCATCCTCAAACCGACGGCCAAACGGAGGTGACGAACCATACACTCTCGACTCTACTTCGCGTGTTGATCCGAAGAACATCAAGGAGTGGGAAGAGTGTCTACCCATTGCCGAGTACGCCTACAACCATGCAAGACATTCCACGACCGGCAAGTCCCCCTTCGAGGTCGTCTACGGCTTCAACCCGCTGTCCCCATTGGACATTCTACCTCTTCCTCTACAAGAGCGAACCAACCTCGACGCAAGCGCTCGTGCACGCTACATCAAGAAGATGCATGAAGATACAAGGGACACCATCGAGCGCCAAGTACAACGACTAACGACCAAGCTCAACATCAAGAAGCAACCCATGGTATTCAACATTGGTGATCTAGTGTGGCTACATCTTCCCAAGGACCGCTTCCCCAACAAACGCAAGTCCAAGCTTCTACCACGCGCCGATGGACCTTTCAAGGTTCTAGCACGCTACAACGACAACGCCTACAAGATCGACCTACCACGAGACAAGTACAACGTGAGCGATATCTTCAACGTCAAGGACCTCGCACCTTTCCATGGTGATGCACCTTTTGATCCGAGGTCGGATCTCTCCCAAGGGGGGGGGGAGATGATGTGGAGCATCCCTCGCTCATCCCCATGGACGTGCCTACATCTCCCTCAACACCACTTGGACCCATGACACGAGCCCAAGCTAAGGCCATTGAAGATAAGGTGAACTCGCTCCTCTCTGAACTTCCTATTCCTACTCACGAGACATGGCTACTACCTCATTCAGAAACTCTGTGTGTTATCAGGTGCCTGGAAACGAGCCACGGAACAGCTACCCCCAAGAGCCAAGACGGCGAGGACCCCAACCATGATGAACAAGAAGAAGAGCTGCCGCGAAGCTACAGGCGTCGGACGACCGACAGTGTCCGGACGTCCGACGAGTCCCAGGACACGGACGACCGGACCCCTCCGGACGTCCGACACTTCGTCACCCGAACCAAATCTACGGACGTCCGGAGCGGACCGGACGACCGGACGCCAAGCACCAGAACCGAAACTACGGACGTCCGAGCACGCCCGGACGACCGGACCCTCCTGAAGCCCCGGACGACCGACCCCCTACGGACGACCGACGCGCCTACACCCGAGCTGAAACAACGGACGCCCGAGCGCGCCCGGACGACCGGACCGTCCCGAGCCTCCGGACGTCCGACGCCTTCCGGACGTCCGACTCCTGAGTGACCGAACCTGCGGGCTGGAGCCCTTGTACCCCTTCGTTTTGACTTCCATTTGCACTAAGACTATAAATAGGACACCCCCACCTCCTGGTACGGGCAGCATTGGATTAGCTCATATTTGTGAGAGAGCCTTTGCTCATCCACTTGGATACTTCTCCTCGGAGTTCAGGACCTCTTCGGAGAAGATCCCCCAAGCGGATTCAAGACCCCTCTCGAGGGAAGACCATCAAGACCTCCGTTAGGAGATGAACTGTCCTTTGTATCCTTACCTTTGTTGACTATGGATCATATGTACCTCTTTGTGTTCGGTGATCTAGCACTCATGTGATTGATTCTCTGTCGGTTTCGTGATTCTCTCTCAACCTCCCCGTGATTTCCCCTTTGTGCTTCCGCGTGTTCTTCGTGTTTCCCCCGTGGGATCCCTCCAAACGTGAAAGATCATCCATCTAGGGTTCTGCCCTACATCAATAGGCAAGGCATTTCCTCTCCGGTCCTCGACAACAGCGACGGCATGAACAACTACATAACCAAAGCGTCTATCTTCGATCTACAACAACAAGTGCAAGGCACACAATCAAGATTGCGAGAGCGCATTGAGAACATCTCCATCGACATTCATCACTTCGAAGCAAGGAGAAGGGACTACTTCGACAAGAAGCTTGCCGCACATAAAGAGGAGCAAGATGCAAGGATGGAGGAGATTCGGACCTTGCTCAAGTCTACTTCCCCTTCATCATCTTCAAGGCGTCGACATTCAAGCCACAAGTCTTTGGAGCGCAAACAAGATGCAAGCGCAAGTCGTCCAAGTCAACATGGCGACCACCATTACGTTCGTGATCAACATCGTCATGAAGGGCAAGTCACCTCCAAGCATCATGTGCACGACGACGACGAATGCCAATGAGCTCAAGCACGACAACAACATCATCATCATGAAGATGCTCCACAAGCGCAAGTGCACAAGTCCCAACAAGCCCTACTTCACGACAAGTCCAAGCTTCAAGAGCACAAAAGAAGACCGCGAGACGACCACCACCAAGACGGTGCTACGGCTACAACGACCACTTTGGCATCTTTGCCAAGTGCTATCAAGGCATCTTCGCCATTGGACGTACGACATCTTCGCCTACTTCCCACATGTACGCCTACATCGACTTCGTCAAGTCCAAGGCGACCGCCTACAAGCGAGGGCGACACTTCCATCTTCGGAAGCCCCCCAAGGAAGATGGCCGAGCATGGGAAATTCCCTTCGGTCATGGAGACGAGCTATGAGGTGCCACATCATATGGACCTCCAACACCAAGACGGCGACAAGACGGTCGAGGAAGGGCCATCCCCTTCAACTACGGCGACAAGCGCGAACCTCTTCAACAACATGAAGATGGTGCCCATATTGGACTCATCCTCCGAGTCAAGCTACTCGACCGCGCATGGAGACATTTGCACCAACATCTCTCCGACACCCACGTATATTGATATGTCCCATTTGTCATGTGAGGAGAGCCACCACCCCATGAGTGACATGAGTGACTCCACTATACATGACACTGAGAGCATTTCCTATGAGAGGATGAGTGTGACCACCACTAGCCCCACACATGAGAGCATGCCACACATCCTATGTGAGGTTGAGCGCCATTTGAGTGACTCCACCAACCATATGAGTGAGAGCATCCTTGAGGGAGTGAGTGATCCACAACACTTAGAGAGTGAGGTAGTTGACACGGCATGTGAGGCCACTATGATTTCTAACGCCTTAACCTCTACTCCTAGTGTGTTTTGTTCTTTGGTGCTAGGTCTCCTACATGACGACATGCCTATCCTTGACGAGTCCATCCCTCCAATGGAGAAACCGATGGCCATGGTGGACGATGATGCACCACCCACATGGTTCCATCGACATGAAGATGACAACGAGACGATCTTCAACACCTCACCTACAACACATGAGCGACGCTCCAAAGGTAACATAGGTGATGGTGCTTCTCTTGTCCCACTAGTGGACTCTCTTACCAATGATTGCTCCCATGATGTTGACACACCTATTGCCATGCTTCATGCTAGTGAGACTTCTTCATGCCTTGACTTACCTATTTATGATGAATATGATGATGAGCATGTTGAGTTGCCTAGTTGTGATGCTATGCTCCATACGATATCATGTGAAAATTCTTTTGGTCACATCATGTTTGACAATCCATTGAACTTGTCATATGCTATGAGTGAGATCTCCCATATTGCATCATTACAATATCAACATAGTAACTATGCATGCCCCATTAAAATCAATCCCATTTGCACCTATGGCATAGATGACGAGATGATGGTCATTGGCTTTTGCTTCTCTTGTGATGATATTGCCATGCTTCCTTTACATGATTTGCGCAATCCATCTACTATGTCATTCCATGATCACATTGTTCCTAATATACATTGTTTTGGATGTAGTCAATATTCTCCATGTGATGTTTCTACTCTTGCTCATGAGGAGACCCCCATAGTTTCCTCATACATATTAGGAGATCTTGATGCATTTCATACTTTGAATGATTCCCATGATAGTGTACACCATATGCATTCCATGAATAATAATGCTCTAGATATTTCTCATGATGCATTACATCCTTTGAGTCTCCATTATGACATACATCATAACAAACCTCTCATGATGGATGACATGTTTCTATATCGTGCATCTCATTTATTTGAGCATTGGATATTTTGTGCTAACCGACACAAGCACATGCGCATCATGATGGATGATGTGTACATATACCATGCACACACAATTTTCTCTTTGTCTTTGTTTCGTGTAGGTACTCATGTATACTCGTCAACCTCTCAATCCCAAGAGTTGACGAAACGAGCTCTTGAGGGCAACGATGTTTGGGATCCCGTGGACTATCCTTACCACCGTTCCCTTCGCGCAAGGACTACGCGCATCTCTTCTACTTGGCTCTCACACGGCTATGGGCTATTTACCACTTGTCACCTTATGCTCATTTTCCCGTGTTCACTTTGCATGTTATACTTGCTTCTATGCATTTGCCATGCAATTGTGACCCTTGCTTGCATCTACCCATGATTTACCATTATGATACTTCTATGTGTATTTGCATGCTTGGTGGAGATCCTTATTGCTATTGCCATGTTTATCATGTGCCTCATACTATTGTTGATTCTTGTGTTGGGAGAGTCATGATGTTACATTGCTATTTACATAGGACTTCTTGCCAACACCATGAACTTACTTTCCTCATATCTTGCTTTCATGCTTGTGCTATGACATGTGAATTATTCTTGCGCACTATTTGCACAGGTGACATGCCTGCCATGATTCCTCCTAGTATGTTGCATCTTCGCACTACTAGCTTGCTTGACTTGATTGAGATGTTTGCTTGCTATGTTGCATCACCCATGTTCCACTATTACTTGCTTTCTTGGGTTGATGACATATATGCTCATGCCTCTCACATGATATATCTTGATCATTGTCTCTTGTGTCCATTAGTTGCCTCTTTCATATCCACTTGTATTGAGTGCAACCATACTATGCTTATTAATTTCAGAGACTTTGACACCTTACATGTGATGCATATTTCTTTCCTTGAGCCTCTTGTATTTGGTTGTTCTTGCATCATATGCCTCCACACTATGAAATGCTCCCTTGTACCTTCTTATGATGAGCATGATGCATACACTTGTTCGGTATATTACCACTCGAATGACAGGTTTTGCATGTCCGCTAACCTCATTTGTTTTTCTGAGTGTTTGTCATGTTCTTTCGTTTTGAAGAATTCACAAGGCATTACCGTCATGAGACATATTGGTTATGTGAAGGCATACACGATGTGCGACACCAACATTTTCGACATCCTCATAAAGGTGAACTCCTTCTCTTTGAGTCATCCTCAAATACGCATATTGGATGGGTCACTCTTTCATTCTTGTTTCCTTCTTGTTGTCTACATGTTACATCTAGTGAACGGAGGAACGACATTGGAGATTGGCTACATGGACCTTCACAGTGAGGAGCGCTCGCACTTCTTGGATGCACCTTCGAAACTCCACTCATGCCTCGACATCGAGCTTTGGTACACCAACACCTCCATATTTGTTGATTGTGCTCATACATGTCATGCTCGATGGACATATCATACTCACCACAAGTTTGCACCCTATGCATGGATTGACTCACATTACGATTGCCTTGTTGCATCTTGTATTCCCATGTCATCCATGATAGTTGAGCTTGTTCACTTCCTTAGCAAATTTGTTGTGATCTTCCTTGATGGCATATTCATACATAATGATCATATTGTCCACCATCAATTGCATGATAACATACACATGTTGAGCATCCATCGCCATATTCATGCTATTGATAAACCGTCTCACTATGACATCATTTTGCACCGTGGTTGCATTGATCATACTTACAACACATTTGTGTGCACAATGATTGCATTTCCTCCCATGAATGCTTTGCATCTCATTCTAGATCATCTTGATAAGCTTCATGCGCTTTGTCACGACCTATCTTGCCGTACGGACTCATTCTTACATGATGGACACTTTGTGTGCGCTAACCATTGTATTTCCGAGTGTTGCTTGTGTTTGCTCTTTTTGCATGTCTATCACTCCGGCGACACTTTGGACTACTTGGATTGCGCAATGTCTTCAACTTTGTCCAACTACAAGTCCGTCCACAACAACCGTTTCCATGGTGATGAGGATCACGATCCGAGGTCGGGTCTTTCACAAGGGGGGGGGGGAGATGATGTGATAGAGGCAAAGGTGTCCCGTCTTTCGATGAGATGATGGATATCGCTTTGGTGGCAGTCGACTTTGACGATCCGACTACGAACGTGCGAGGACGTCGCGCCTTAGCAATCGGTAAACCAACTCCGAGAGGTTATTGACCACGCCGGAGCACGATCAACCTGACCACGAGGGTCTGTTTCCTGCGAGCAAACGAAGAACAAGCAAGAAACTGAGATTGCAATCTGGATATTGCGAATATAAGATGAAAGCTTTATTGATCAAGGTGGGGTTCTGTGACGCCTTTGTCTGGTCGTTGAACACAAACGAAGTACGCGAAGTTGCAGCTATGGCGAACTTTTAATCTAAACAAAACCCAAAGTCTAAACGATGCCCTAAGGGCTGTATATATGGAGGAAGAGGGGGGGAATTTCGTGGCCCTTGGTGGAGGGGTCCGAAATCAACCCTATCTCTTGTTTCCCCACGCATACGGACTCTAAAAATAGCCTATACTTATGTATTTCGAAATTACATGGGCCTGGCCCAATAATAAGGTGACGCAGCACCTAAAATAGCCTCGGGACGAAATTTATGAAGTGGCATCTTGTATATTTCGTCCAAGGCTTCATGCACCCATTATGGTGGCTTCAAAGTCCTGAAATCATCACTTGTAACTCCGTTCTTGTTCCCCTTGCGCATGCCATCATCTCCATGCTTGTTCTTGCTCCAATGTTCATCCTTCTCCAAGCTAGGCCCTTCATTTGTAAGCAAAACAAATGTATCCAATTTAGGCAGCATCATATTCTCATGAACATTAGAATCATTACCAAGAAACGAAAGTACCTGGTAATTTAGTTGGCGTGCACGAGCTCTAGTAATTGGTCCAGTATGTATAGCAGCAGGGGCTGTGGGTGTAACAATTGTATTGATATCCTCATCAAAACCATACACAACTTCAAAAGGGCACATCTTAGTAGTAGAATGCAATGAACGATTATAAGCAAATTCAATATGAGGCAAGCATTCCTCCCACATTTTCTTATTATTCTTCAAAACAGCCCTAAGCATAGTAGACAATGTTCTATTGACTACTTCAGTTTGTCCATCAGTTTGGGGGTGACAAGTAGTACTAAAAAGCAGTTTAGTCCCCAACTTAGCCCATAAACATCTCCAAAAGTGGCTAAGAAATTTAGTATCACGATCTGAAACAATAGTATTTGGCACACCATGCAAGCGAATAATTTCACGAAAGAACAAATCAGCAACATTAACAGCATCATCGCTTTTATGACATGGTATAAAGTGTGCCATTTTCGAGAATCTATCCACGACAACAAATATGCTATCCCTCCCCTTCTTTGTTCGAGGTAAACCTAAAACAAAGTCCATAGATATATCCTCCCAAGGAACACTAGGTACAGGCAAAGGCATATATAAACCATGAGGATTGAGTCGTGACTTAGCTTTCTGACATGTAGTGCATCGAGCAATAAAACGCTCAACATCCCGTCTCATCTTTGGCCAAAAGAAATGTGTAGCAAGTACGTCCTCCGTCTTCTTCACGCCAAAATGTCCCATTAATCCTCCTCCATGCGCTTCCTGCAACAACAAAAGACGAACGGAGCTAGCTGGAATGCATAGCTTGTTAGCACGAAACACAAATCCATCGTTAACGACAAACTTGTTCCACATTCTTCCTTCTTTACAATTCTGCATTACATCTTTAAAATCAGCATCATGCACATATTGATCTTTGATGGTCTCCAAACCAAATATTTTGAAGTCAAGTTGTGAAAGCATAGTATAGCGACGAGACAATGCATCAGCAATAACATTTTCTTTTCCCTTCTTGTGTTTAATGACATAAGGGAAAGTCTCAATGAATTCAACCCATTTAGCATGTCTACGATTCAGTGTAGCTTGACTTTTAATATGTTTCAAAGATTCATGATCAGAATGTATAACAAATTCTTTGGGCCATAAATAATGTTGCCATGTTTCTAAAGTCCGAACAAGAGCATATAATTCTTTATCATAAGTAGAATAATTCAGACTAGGCCCACTCAATTTTTCAGAAAAGTATGCAACAGGTTTGGCATCTTGTAATAACACACCTCCTAATCCAATTCCACTAGCATCACATTCAAGCTCAAAAGTCTTATTAAAATCAGGAAGTTGGAGTAAAGGAGCATGTGTCAACTTATCTTTCAATACCGAGAAGGCTTCTTCCTGTGCGGTACCCCAAAGAAAAGGCACATCTTTCTTTGTAAGCTCATTGAGAGGTGCAGCAATGGTGCTGAAATCTCTCACAAAACGCCTATAGAATCCAGCGAGGCCAAGAAAACTCCTCACTTGTGTGACCGTTTTGGGCTGCGGCCAACTCTCAATAGCTTCAATCTTGGCTTTATCAACTTCAATTCCCTGTGGAGTAACAACATAGCCAAGAAAAGATACTCGGTCGGTGCAAAAGGTGCACTTCCCAAGGTTACCAAACAAACGTGCATCACGTAGAGCAATAAAAACAGCACGTAAATGTTCCAAATGTTCTTCCAAAGATCGGCTATAAATCAATATGTCATCAAAGTAAACTACCACAAATCGTCCAATGAAAGCACGTAAAACTTCGTTCATTAATCTCATGAAAGTACTAGGTGCATTAGTTAACCCAAAAGGCATGACTAACCACTCATATAATCCAAACTTAGTTTTAAATGCTGTTTTCCATTCATCTCCCAATTTCATACGAATTTGATGGTATCCACTACGCAAATCAACTTTGGAGAATATTGTAGAGCCACTCAATTCATCAAGCATATCATCGAGCCTAGGAATAGGATGGCGAACTTTTAATCTAAACAAAACCCGAAGTCTAAACGATGCCCTAAGGGCTGTATATATGGAGGAAGAGGGGGGGAATTTCGTGGCCCTTGGTGGAGGGGTCCGAAATCAACCCTATCTCTTGTTTCCCCACACATACGTACTCTAAAATAGCCTATACTTATGTATTTCGAAATTACATGGGCCTGGCCCAATAATAAGGTGACGCAGCACCTAAAATAGCCTCGGGACGAAATTTATGAAGTGGCATCTTGTATATTTCGTCCAAGGCTTCATGCACCCATTATGGTGGCTTCAAAGTCCTGAAATCATCACTTGTAACTCCGTTCTTGTTCCCCTTGCGCATGCCATCATCTCCATGCTTGTTCTTGCTCCAATGTTCATCCTTCTCCAAGCTAGGCCCTTCATTTGTAAGCAAAACAAATGTATCCAATTTAGGCAGCATCATATTCTCATGAACATTAGAATCATTACCAAGAAACGAAAGTACCTGGTAATTTAGTTGGCGTGCACGAGCTCTAGTAATTGGTCCAGTATGTATAGCAGCAGGGGCTGTGGGTGTAACAATTGTATTGATGTCCTCATCATGATGCGGAGCATCCTACGGTCATCGTCATGGATTCTACTTCGACTACTCAAGCTCCAAGTGGACCCCTGACAAGAGCTAGAGCACGTGCCATACAATCCGAGGTTGATAGAGGCAAAGGTGTCCCGTCTTTCGATGAGATGGTGGATTTCGCTTTGGTGGAAGTCGACTTTGACGATCCGACTATGAACGTGCGAGGACGTCGCGCCTTAGCAATCGCTAAACCAACTCCGAGAGGTTATTGACCACGCCGGAGCACGATCAACCTGACCACGAGGGTCTGTTTCCTGTGAGCAAACGAAGAACAAGCAAGAAACTGAGATTGCAATCTGGATATTGCGAATATAAGATGAAAGCTTTATTGATCAAGGTGGGGTTCTGTGACGCCTTTGTCTGGTCGTTGAACACAAACGAAGTACACGAAGTTGCAGCTATGGCGAACTTTTAATCTAAACAAAACCCCAAAGTCTAAACGATGCCCTAAGGGCTGTATATATGGAGGAAGAGGGGGGAATTTCGTGGCCCTTGGGGGAGGGGTCCGAAATCAACCCTATCTCTTGTTTCCCCACACATACGGACTCTAAAAATAGCCTATACTTATGTATTTCGAAATTACATGGGCCTGGCCCAATAATAAGGTGACGCAGCACCTAAAATAGCCTCGGGACGAAATTTATGAAGTGGCATCTTGTATATTTCGTCCAAGGCTTCATGCACCCATTATGGTGGCTTCAAAGTCCTGAAATCATCACTTGTAACTCCGTTCTTGTTCCCCTTGCGCATGCCATCATCTCCATGATTGTTCTTGCTCCAATGTTCATCCTTCTCCAAGCTAGGCCCTTCATTTGTAAGCAAAACAAATGTATCCAATTTAGGCAGCATCATATTCTCATGAACATTAGAATCATTACCAAGAAACGAAAGTACCTGGTAATTTAGTTGGCGTGCACGAGCTCTAGTAATTGGTCCAGTATGTATAGCAGCAGGGGCTGTGGGTGTAACAA
>NC_041391.1:311327435-311330354 GCF_002162155.2 Triticum dicoccoides
GCGCTCTTTTTTTTTTGCGCTGTTTTTTTTTTTTGCGAAAAATCACTATAATGGCGAGTGTCTGATGAGGACATGACTACCTTGGATATGACAAAAAATATTGCATATATGCATATTTGTCAGGTGATTTCTAGTGCAAACTATTCAATAATCTATTTATGTTATCCAGAACAAAAATACTTCACACACTTTTGTGTTTTGTCTAATTGCAGGTGTATGGGACATTTGTACAATCCACATATGAAGATCAGGAAGAATGAGATGTTTATTTGCTGTCCAAAAAGTTCTCCCACGTCACTTTTGGCCCAAGAGAAGATAGAGTCCAAGTCTCTCATGTTCTGGATTCAGATTCGGACTGCACAGACACACCTGACTCAAAACGCACACAAGTTTTTCATACGGACTCCGAATTGGGTGATTCTTTTTTTGTTGGAAACTAGATTTCGTGCACTTTCCAACCCAATTGGAATCACCTTCAAATTCGTCCGGAGCGTTGAGTTGTGGACGAAACAATCTGATGCTGCAGCAGAATCCGAGTCAAACTACAAGTCCAAAGGTGTTACATCACCTCCACTTGGGCCCATTGGCCTTGTACGACCTAGATTTAGTTTTAGGCTGCCTTGGGACGTCCTCCCACCTCCTTGGCCGCCACCCCTTGCTCCTATATAAGTAGATCCATCTAGTAGCTTTTCCTTGGGTTTTGTTTAGATTAAAAGTTCGCCATAGCTGCAACTTCGCGTACTTCGTTTGTGTTCAACAACCAGACAAAGGCGTCACAGAACCCCACCTTGATCAATAAAGCTTTCATCTTATATTCGCAATATCTAGATTGCAATCTTAGTTTCTTGCTTGTTCTTCGTTTGCTCGCAGGAAACAGACCCTCGTGGTCAGGTTGATCGTGCTCCGGCGTGGTCAATAACCTCTCGGAGTTGGTTTAGCGATTGCTAAGGCGCGACGTCCTCGCACGTTCGTAGTCGGATCGTCAAAGTCGACTTCCACCAAAGCGAAATCCACCATCTCATCGAAAGACGGGACACCTTTGCCTCTATCATATGGCGAACTTTTAATCTAAACAAAACCCAAGGAAAAGCTACTAGATGGATCTACTTATATAGGAGCAAGGGGTGGCGGCCAAGGAGGTGGGAGGACGTCCCAAGGCAGCCTAAAACTAAATCTAGGTCGTACAAGGCCAATGGGCCCAAGTGGAGGTGATGTAACACCTTTGGACTTGTAGTTTGACTCGGATTCTGCTGCAGCATCAGATTGTTTCGTCCACAACTCAACGCTCCGGAAGAATTTGAAGGTGATTCCAATTGGGTTGGAAAGTGCACGAAATCTAGTTTCCAACAAAAAAAGAATCACCCAATTCGGAGTCCGTATGAAAAACTTGTGTGCGTTTTGAGTCAGGTATGTCTGTGCAGTCCGAATCTGAATCCAGAACGTGAGAGACTTGGACTCTATCTTCTCTTGGGCCAAAAGTGACGTGAGAGAACTTTTTGGACAGCAAATAAACATCTCTTTCTTCCTTATCTTCATATGTGGATTGTACAAATGTCCCATACACCTGCAATTAGACAAAACACAAAAGTGTGTGAAGTATTTTTGTTCTGGATAACATAAATAGATTATTGAATAGTTTGCACTAGAAATCACCTGACAAATATGCATATATGCAATATTTTTGGTCATATCCAAGGTAGTCATGTCCTCATCAGAATCTCTCTATTTAATCCACCCAGAAAACGTGCAAGCATAGCTTCATTCTCCTCAACAATACCACATCTAATCATGCCAGTTTGTAATTCCTGATAATATTCTTCTACAGAATTTTTCCCTTGTCTTAAACGCTGCAATTTTTGAAGCAATTCACGTTGATAATATGGTGGAACCCAACGCGTACGCATAGCAGTTTTCAAAGCAGCCCAAGTAGTTGGAATAGGATATAATCTACAATGTTCAGACCACCATACACATGCAAAACTAGTGAAAGCACAAACAGCAGCAGCAACTCGTCTCTCCTCAGGATATTGTAAACATGTAAATCGTTGTTCAGTTTCTAACTCCCAAGTAAGATATATATCAGGAACATATCTACCCACAAATGGTGGAATATTCAATTTCAGTTTAGGAATATGGACATCATCTCGTACCTGAGGTGGTGGTGCAGGCCTACCATTACGAATATATACCTGAGGTCGACCTGCTGGTGGTGGTGCAGGTGGCTGCACGCAGTGCTGATTTTGATCAACCTCATCCTCATAATCTCCCACATAATCATCCTCCTCCGCATCAGCAGCAGGAGCCACAGAAGTATCAACAGCAGCACCAACAGTTTGGCCAAACGCAAGAGGAACACGGCTTGCTCGGCGGAGGTCTGCTTCGCGACGTGGAGGTAGTCGTTGTTGTTGTTGTTGGAGAGGTGCGTTAGGTGCAGCGGGTGGTGGTGGTGGAAGACGCGCGAGCAATTCATTAAACTTGTTATCGAGCTTTGTTTCGAACTTCTTCTCAAGGCCAGTGATCTTCTCCATGGCCTCTTCAAAATTGTTCAGCACATCTTGCACCTGTTCAGTCATCATTTGCTGAAACTTATCATGAAGCTCCTTGTTCGATAAATTCTCCCAGTCAATCTCGTCGGCTTGTGATCCTGGCATGGTTAGCAGCAATAGAAACACACAAGAATATGATCCTACAGACTACGAACAAGTGGTGGTGGTGGGTGTCACAAATCCGTCAAGCAAATCTCAAATTCTTACCAGTTCTTACCCAGCAGCAGGCGGTGATCGGCAACCGTTGTAGTCAAAAACTCTCAAAGCTTGGATAGAGCGATTACCAGGGAGAGTCAAACGCACGATGTAGATGTATGTGGAGCTGGGAAGGCTTATAATATGGTAGCAAAAAGGGTCAGCAATAATCAATTCA
>NC_041391.1:311332112-311414851 GCF_002162155.2 Triticum dicoccoides
ATTATAGGAAGTTTTTTTTGACCCGTTTCCAGTTTTTGGGTCCAGGCAGTCGAAAAAAAAAAATTGGTCGAAAAAATTTCGTGCCCATCCTGTCAGTTTGAGCTAGGAAGAGTTTTGAGACACTCGCCATTATAGTGATTTTTCGCAAAAAAAAAAGATAGAGAAAAAAAAGAGAAAAAAGGAAAAAAAAAAGAAAAAGAGAGAGAAGAAAAAGAAAAAAAAAGCTTGAGAAAAAAAAGAGAGAAGAAAAAACTTGGATCTATCTAGAATCAATCTCGTACCTGAATTCGGATTGGAATCTGTTTTGCGCACTGTTCAGTAAAACAGGTGTATCTTCCTCATACGAAGTCCGTTTTGGCTCCGTGAGTACTCAAATTGAAGCTAGCGACGAGCCGCATCTAAATAGTTTCAGAAGCTAGTTCAATATTTTACACCTCAAAATCGGCTTCTAAATAGGTCTTTTTGCTCTCCGAAGTTCATGAACACAGCTTGTTCCAATTTTTCAGGCCAGTTTTAGAATTCTTTGACTCCTCATATCAACTCGGAATTGAGTGATTCTTTTTGCATTGGAAAGCTTGAGTTAATAGCATTCTTTGAAAGAATTTATCAGAAAATTGTCTCAAACTTTTCAAGAGGAAAGTTGGAGAGAGAGTTGTTGTATATCCTGCTTGGCAGTTGTTTTTCATCATTATCTTCACTGTCGTTGTGATCTTCACTTATATCTTGCTGTCAAGAGCTACTTAGTATCCTTCATTGATGCTAGTTGTGCTACGCCGTGACCTCATTAGTGTTCTAGGCTCGCGTCTCTAGTACGGTCTAGCCTAGGACCAGCACAGTACCGTCGTTGAGCGTTTATTCAACATTGCATCTTTGAATTGATTATTGCTAATCTTTTGCTACCATATATAGCCAACCCAGCTCCACATATTTCTACACCGTGTATACGTTCGCTCCCCTGGCAATCGCTTTACTCAATATTCGGAGTTACTTGACACCGCTGGTTGCCGATCACCGCCTGCTGCATGGTAAGAACTTGTAAGACATTGATATTTGCTTTACTGTGAGCGTTTTACCACCACATCCTGGTAGTTATAGGAACATTATTTTTGGGTTTTGTTTCTTGCTTGTTCTTCGTTTGCTCGCAGGAAACAGACCCTCGTGGTCAGGTTGATCATGCTCCGGCGTGGTCAATAACCTCTCGGAGTTGGTTTAGCGATTGCTAAGGCGCGACGTCCTCGCACGATCGTAGTCGGATCGTCAAAGTCGACTTCCACCAAAGCGAAATCCACCATCTCATCGAAAGATCGGGACCCTCGCCTCTATCAGTGTCTCAAAACTCTTCGTAGCTCAAACTGACAGGATGGGCACGAAATTTTTCGACCAAATTTTTTTTTTCGACTGCCCGGACCCAAAAACTGGAAACGGGTCAAAAAAAACTTCCTATAATGGCACCTGTCTCAAAACACTCAGAAACACCTAAAAATAGGATAGCCAGAAATTTTTTCGAAAAATGCGTTTTCGAAAAATTTTGGGCCTAAACGGAGCGTGACTACCCGACACTTTTTTTTTTCCGAAACCTACTCCGGCAAGGAAACACGAATCGGAATCTGGATGGATCCCGAAAACAAACCTAATAAGCAAAGAACTCGGATTGGTGGTGGATATATGGTGGTGGTATATGGCAGCGGTGGTGGTAGCGGTGGTAGTATATGGATATGGATCGGTGGTGGTATATGGGCACGGATTGGTGGTGGTATATGGATACGGATTCGGAGCGGTGGTGGTAGATGGCAAGGGCGATGATGATGGTGCGGCGGCGGCGTGACAACTTATGACCAGAACTCGAAACTCTAAAAGACTAGACGCTAAGACCAGCAACTAGACCGACGATGCAACCGCAAATTCAACAAAGCAAAACCCTAAAAAGATTATGCAAAGGCTCAGATTGGTTCGGATATGATGAACTAACCCTAATTTTTTTTTGTGTGGCTTTTTCGTGGACTGTAGGTATGAAGAACAGACTCGATCTAAACTACGAAAAACTGTAAAATCTCACCGAGCAACCTGGAAATCTGATACCACTTGATAGAGGCAAAGGTGTCCCGTCTTTCGATGAGATGGTGGATTTCGCTTTGGTGGAAGTCGACTTTGACGATCCGACTACGAACGTGCGAGGACGTCGCGCCTTAGCAATCGCTAAACCCACTCCGAGAGGTTATTGACCACGCCGGAGCACGATCAACCTGACCACGAGGGTCTGTTTCCTGCGAGCAAACGAAGAACAAGCAAGAAACTAAGATTGCAATCTGGATATTGCGAATATAAGATGAAAGCTTTATTGATCAAGGTGGGGTTCTGTGACGCCTTTGTCTGGTCGTTGAACACAAACGAAGTACGCGAAGTTGCAGCTATGGCGAACTTTTAATCTAAACAAAACCCAAAGTCTAAACGATGCCCTAAGGGCTGTATATATGGAGGAAGAGGGGGGGGGGGGAATTTCGTGGCCCTTGGTGGAGGAGTCCGAAATCAACCCTATCTCTTGTTTCCCCACACATACGGACTCTAAAAATAGCCTATACTTATGTATTTCGAAATTACATGGGCCTGGCCCAATAATAAGGTGACGCAGCACCTAAAATAGCCTCGGGACGAAATTTATGAAGTGGCATCTTGTATATTTCGTCCAAGGCTTCATGCACCCATTATGGTGGCTTCAAAGTCCTGAAATCATCACTTGTAACTCCGTTCTTGTTCCCCTTGCGCATGCCATCATCTCCATGCTTGTTCTTGCTCCAATGTTCATCCTTCTCCAAGCTAGGCCCTTCATTTGTAAGCAAAACAAATGTATCCAATTTAGGCAGCATCATATTCTCATGAACATTAGAATCATTACCAAGAAACGAAAGTACCTGGTAATTTAGTTGGCGTGCACGAGCTCTAGTAATTGGTCCAGTATGTATAGCAGCAGGGGCTGTGGGTGTAACAATTGTATTGATGTCCTCATCAGAGGTTAACTCTCTCCTTGTCGAACTTCCCTTTGATCCACTTGAGACATGCTACTACCTCAAACGGAGATGCTTTGCGTGCTTAGGTACCAAGGAACCAACCTAGAAGAAGCTACGACTCAAGATGGACATCAAGAACAAGAGGAGGAGCTGCAGAGTCCAGAGCGGGCGGTACTACCGCTCAAGCCAAGCGGTACTACCGCTGAGCCAAGCCAAGCGGTACTACCACTCTCCATCCGTCCTACTTCCGCCGAACCCGACAAACACCAGGAATCGAACGGCGCCAGAGCGGTACTACCGCCCTCCCAGCGGTACTACCGCTGAAGCACCTCAAGCGGTACTACCGCCCATAGGAACGGTACTACCGCCCTGCCTGTGTGCAGCGTTTCGGGCAGAGGCCCATGTACTCGTTTCGCCCCCAACTTACCCCTTCGAGGGCCTAGACTATAAATAGACCGTCCCCTCATCCTTTCTAGGGTTAGCGTTGATTTAGCTCATATGTGAGATAGAGCTTCGCTCATCCATCAGATCTCCTCCTCGTGAGAGACCGCGGCCTCTTCGGAGAAGATCCTATCGGATTCAAGACCCCCTCGTGGGAAGATCCCCTTGTGGATTCAAGACCTCCTCACGGAGAAGATCGGTTACCTTTGTATCCTTACCTTTGTTGACTTTGGATCTCGTGTATCTCTTTGTGTTCTTTGATCTAGCACTTGTGTGACCGATTCCTTGTTGGTTGAGTGTTTTCCCTCGTTCCTCCCCGTAATTTCCTCGTGTTCTTCCGCTCGTTCTTCTTGTCTCCCCGTAGGATCCACTCCAAACGTGAAAGATCGTCCACATAGGGTTCCACCCTACATCAGCATTCCTGGCATCAGTCAATATATATGTGGAAACGATATCTCCACTATAGAGGACAAGAAATTTTGGGGCCGTCAGGCAAAATGCGCACGACAAAATGAAGTACTTTCAAGGACTGCCATAGAATGGACAGATGTTCACTAAAACGGTCATAATTTTGTCATTAGGAGTTCGTGTCGGACCCATAAGTACTCAAACTGCTCGTGGCGAGTGCGCAAATCCGAAAAATACTCCCTGCTTGCGCTAGGAGGCCCGGAGTACCCTCAAATTCAGTCTTAAGCAGGACTTTTTGGCCCTGAAAGTCAAAGAACATCATTCGTTGCTGTTTTTCAGACAAGTTTCTGAACTCATTGGCACTTCCTTTTCAAGGAAATTCGTGAGATTATGTTGCTTATAGACATTAGCCCCCGTGGTAGGGACAAACGTACCTTTCTGCAGATGCTCTATGATCCGGGCAATCTCATTTGGTCGTAAATTGAAGAAACTCCAGCGGCTATATGCCTTATTCTCCTCGTTTTTGCCGAATGGCATGGTGTAACTCATGCACGTAAAAGCCAAGAACTAAAGGGCATTCCTGGCATCGGTCAATATATATGTGGAAACGATATATCCACTATAGAGGACAAGAAATTTTTGGGCAGTTAGGCAAAAAGCGCACGAGAAAATGAAGTACTTTCAAGGACTGCCATAGAATGGACAGATGCTCACTAAGACGGTTATATTTGTCATTAGAAGTCCGTATTCGACCCATAGTTACTCAAACTGCTCGCGAGGAGCGTGAAAATCCAAAAAAATACTCCCCACTTGCGCCAGGAGGCCCGGTGTACCCTCAAATTCAGCCTTAAGCAGGACTTTTGGCCCTGAAAGTCAAAGAACATCATTCGTCGCTGTTTTTCAAACAAGTTTCTGAACCCATTGACACTTCCTTTTGAAGGAAATTCGAGGGATTATATTGCTTATAGACATTAGCCCCCCTGGTAGGGACAAACATACCTTTCTGCAGATGCTCTATGATCCGGGCAATCTCATTTGGCCGTAAATTGAAGAAAATCCAGCGGCTATATGCCTTATTCTCCTTGTTTTCGTCGGATGGTATGCTGTAACTCATGCGCGTGAAAGCCAAGAACAAAAGGGCATTCCTGGCATCGCTCAATATCTATGTGGAAACAATATCTTCACTGATAGAGGCAGATGTATCCCGTCTTTCGATGAGATGATGGATTTCGCTTTGGTGGAAGTCGACTTTGACGATCCGACTACGAACGTGCGAGAACGTCGCGCCTTAGCAATCGCTAAACCAACTCCGAGAGGTTATTGACCACGCCGGAGCACGATCAACCTGACCACGAGGGTCTGTTTCCTGCGAGCAAACGAAGAACAAGCAAGAATCTGAGATTGCAATCTGGATATTGCGAATATAAGATGAAAGCTTTATTGATCAAGGTGGGGTTCTGTGACGCCTTTGTCTGGTCGTTGAACACAAACGAAGTACGCGAAGTTGCAGCTATGGCGAACTTTAATCTAAACAAAACCCCAAAGTCTAAACGGTGCCCTAAGGGCTGTATATATGGAGGAAGAGGGGGGGAATTTCGTGGCCCTTGGTGGAGGGGTCCGAAATCAACCCTATCTCTTATTTCCCCACACATACGGACTCTAAAAATAGCCTATACTTATGTATTTCGAAATTACAAGGGCCTGGCCCAATAATAAGGTGACGCAGCACCTAGAATAGCCTCGGGACGAAATTTATGAAGTGGCATCTTGTATATTTCGTCCAAGGCTTCATGCACCCATTATGGTGGCTTCAAAGTCCTGAAATCATCACTTGTAACTCCGTTCTTGTTCCCCTTGCGCATGGCATCATCTCCATGCTTATTCTTGCTCCAATGTTCGTCCTACTCCAAGCTAGGTCCTTCATTTGTAAGCAAAACAAATGTATCCAATTTAGGCAGCATCATATTCTCATGAACATTAGAATCATTACCAAGAAACGAAAGTACCTGATAATTTAATTGGCGTGCGCGAGCTCTAGTAATTGGTCCCGTATATGTAGCAGTAGGGGCTGTGGGTGTAACAATGGTATTGATGTCCTCATCATCCTCCCCTTCTTGAAATGAAGTCGTGCTCGACGGAAGCTCATCTTCCTCACCCTAATAAGGCTTCAAATCTGCAATGTTAAAAGTGGGACTAACCCCAAAATCTGCAGGCAGCTCAAGTTTATATGCATTATCATTTATTTTCTCTAACACCTTAAAGGGACCATCAACACGTGGCATTAGCTTTGATTTGCGCAAATCAGGAAATCTATCCTTACGCAAATGTAACCAAACAAGATCTCCAGGTGCAAACACAACATGTTTTCTACCCTTATCTCCAGCAAGTTTATATTTAGCATTCATACGCTCAATGTTTTCCTTAGTTAACTCATGCATTTTTAAAATCAATTCAGCACGTTGTTTAGCATCAAAATTTACCTTCTCCGAAGATGGAAGAGGCAACAAATCAATAGGTGCACGAGGTAGGAAACCATACACAACTTCAAAAGGGCACATCTTAGTAGTAGAATGCAATGAACGATTATAAGCAAATTCAATATGAGGCAGGGATTCCTCCCACATTTTCTTATTATTCTTCAAAACAGCCCTAAGCATAGTAGACAACGTTCTATTGACTACTTCAGTTTGTCCATCAGTTTGGGGGTGACAAGTAGTACTAAAAAGCAGTTTAGTCCCCAACTTAGCCCATAAACATCTCCAAAAGTGGCTAAGAAATTTAGTATCACGATCTGAAACAATAGTATTTGGCACACCATGCAAGCAAATAATTTCACGAAAGAACAAATCAGCAACATTAACAGCATCATCGCTTTTATGACATGGTATAAAGTGTGCCATTTTCGAGAATCTATCCACGACAACAAATATGCTATCCGTCCCCTTCTTCGTTCGAGGTAAACCTAAAACAAAGTCCATAGATATATCCTCCCAAGGAACACTAGGTACAGGCAAAGGCATATATAAACCATGAGGATTGAGTCGTGACTTAGCTTTTTGACATGTAGTGCATCGAGCAATAAAACGCTCAACATCCCGTCTCATCTTTGGCCAAAAGAAATGTGTAGCAAGTACGTCCTCCGTCTTCTTGACGCCAAAGTGTCCCATTAATCCTCCTCCATGCGCCTCCTGCAACAACAAAAGACGAACGGAGCTAGCTGGAATGCATAGCTTGTTAGCACGAAACACAAATCCATCGTTAACGACGAACTTGTTCCACATTCTTCCTTCTTTACAATTCTGCATTACATCTTTAAAATCAGCATCATGCACATATTGATCTTTGATGGTCTCCAAACCAAATATTTTGAAGTCAAGTTGTGAAAGCATAGTATAGCGGCGAGACAATGCATCAGCAATAACATTTTCTTTTCCCTTCTTGTGTTTAATGACATAAGGAAAAGTCTCAATGAATTTAACCCATTTAGCATGTCTACGATTCAGTTTAGCTTGACTTTTAATATGTTTCAAAGATTCATGATCAGAATGTATAACAAATTCTTTGGGCCATAAATAATGTTGCCATGTTTCTAAAGTCCGAACAAGAGCATATAATTCTTTATCATAAGTAGAATAATTCAGACTAGGCCCACTCAATTTTTCAGAAAAGTATGCAACAGGTTTGCCATCTTGTAATAACACACCTCCTAATCCAATTCCACTAGCATCACATTCAATGATGAGGACATGACTACCTTGGATATGACCAAAAATATTGCATATATGCATATTTGTCAGGTGATTTCTAGTGCAAAATATTCAATAATCTATTTATGTTATCCAGAACAAAAATACTTCACACACTTTTGTGTTTTGTCTAATTGCAGGTGTATGGGACATTTGTACAATCCACATATGAAGATAAGGAAGAAAGAGATGTTTATTTGCTGTCCAAAAAGTTCTCTCACGTCACTTTTGGCCCAAGAGAAGATAGAGTCCAGGTCTCTCACGTTCTGGATTCAGATTCGGACTGCACAGACACACCTGACTCAAAACGCACACAAGTTTTTCATACGGACTCCGAATTGGGTGATTCTTTTTTTGTTGGAAACTAGATTTCGTGCACTTTCCAACCCAATTGGAATCACCTTCAAATTCGTCCGGAGCGTTGAGTTGTGGACGAAACAATCTGATGCTGCAGCAGAATCCGAGTCAAACTACAAGTCCAAAGGTGTTACATCACCTCCACTTGGGCCCATTGGCCTTGTACGACATAGATTTAGTTTTAGGCTGCCTTGGGACGTCCTCCCACCTCCTTGGCCGCCACCCCTTGCTCCTATATAAGTAGATCCATCTAGTAGCTTTTCCTTGGGATTTGTTTAGTTAAAAGTTAGCCATTGCAACTTCGTGTACTTCGTTTGTGTCCAACGACCAGACCAAGACCGCTTCCGGATCCCCACCATTATCAATACCTCATATATATTTGCAATATTCAGATTGCTTTTATCATATTCTTGCTCGTTCTTCGATTGCTTGCAGGAATAGACCTTCGTGGTCAGGTTGATCGTGCTCCGGCGTGGTCAATAACCTCAGGAGATTGGTTTAGCGATTGCTAAGGCGCAACGTCGTGCACGTTTGTAGTCGGATCGTCAAAGTCGTCTCCACCAAATCGATAGTTATCATCTCATCGAAAGATCGGGACACCCTCGCCTCTATCAAAACCTAAAACAAAGTCCATAGATATATCCTCCCAAGGAACACTAGGTACAGGCAAAGGCATATATAAACCATGACGATTGAGTCGTGACTTAGCTTTTTGACATGTAGTGCATCGAGCAATAAAACGCTCAACATCCCGTCTCATCTTTGGCCAAAAGAAATGTGTAGCAAGTACGTCCTCCGTCTTCTTCACGCCAAAGTGTCCCATTAATCCTCCTCCATGCGCCTCCTGCAACAACAAAAGACGAACGGAGCTAGCTGGAATGCATAGCTTGTTAGCACGAAACACAAATCCATCGTTAACGACGAACTTGTTCCACATTCTTCCTTCTTTACAATTCTGCATTACATCTTTAAAATCAGCATCATGCACATATTGATCTTTGATGGTCTCCAAACCAAATATTTTGAAGTCAAGTTGTGAAAGCATAGTATAGCGGCGAGACAATGCATCAGCAATAACATTTTCTTTTCCCTTCTTGTGTTTAATGATATAAGGAAAAGTCTCAATGAATTCAACCCATTTAGCATGTCTACGATTCAGTTTAGCTTGACTTTTAATATGTTTCAAAGATTCATGATCAGAATGTATAACAAATTCTTTGGGCCATAAATAATGTTGCCATGTTTCTAAAGTCCGAACAAGAGCATATAATTCTTTGTCATAAGCAGAATAATTCAGACTAGGCCCACTCAATTTTTCAGAAAAGTATGCAACAGGTTTGCCATCTTGTAATAACACACCGCCTAATCCAATTCCACTAGCATCACATTCAAGCTCAAAAGTCTTATTAAAATCAGGAAGTTGGAGTAAAGGAGCATGTGTCAACTTATCTTTCAATACCGAGAAGGCTTCTTCCTGTGCGGTACCCCAAAGAAAAGGCACATCTTTCTTTGTAAGCTCATTGAGAGGTGCAGCAATGGTGCTGAAATCTCTCACAAAACGCCTATAGAATCCAGCGAGGCCAAGAAAACTCCTCACTTGTGTGACCGTTTTGGGCTGCGGCCAACTCTCAATAGCTTCAATCTTGGCTTTATCAACTTCAATTCCCTGTGGAGTAACAACATAGCCAAGAAAAGATACTCGGTCGGTGCAAAAGGTGCACTTCCCAAGGTTACCAAACATACGTGCATCACGTAGAGCAATAAAAACAGCACGTAAATGTTCGAAATGTTCTTCCAAAGATCTGCTATAAATCAATATGTCATCAAAGTAAACAACCACAAATTGTCCAATGAGAGCACGTAAAACTTCGTTCATTAATCTCATGAAAGTACTAGGTGCATTAGTTAACCCAAAAGGCATGACTAACCACTCATATAATCCAAACTTAGTTTTGAATGCTGTTTTCCATTCATCTCCCAATTTCATACGAATTTGATGGTATCCACTACGCAAATCAACTTTGGAGAATATTGTAGAGCCACTCAATTCATCAAGCATATCATCTAGCCTAGGAATAGGATGACGATAACGAATAGTAATATTATTAATGCCTCTACAATCAACACACATACGTGATGTACCATCCTTTTTCGGCACTAGAATAATAGGAACAGCACAAGGACTAAGGGATTCGCGTATATAACCTTTGTCGAGAAGCTCTTGTACTTGACGCATAATCTCCTTCGTCTCCTCTGGATTGGTACGGTATGGTGCACGGTTTGGCAGTGAAGCACCGGGAATTAAGTCAATCTAATGCTCAATCCCTCGAATAGGCGGTAATCCCGGTGGCACGTCTTGTGGAAAGACGTCAGCGAACTCCTGCAAAATGTTAGTGACAGCAGGAGGCAAAGAGGAAGGCACGTCCTCGAATGAAAATAATGCCTCTTTGCACACAAAACCATAGCAAACAGATTTGCTGACATCTAGCTCATCAATATCAGATTTGGTGGCAAATAAACATGCACTTTTCAATTTAATTTCAGAAGCAACACTAGATGGTTTATTATTAGGCTTCATTTGCTGCTCAAATTCTTTTGCCACAATCTGATTTTCACTCTTATTCGTCTCCTGTTTTGCTTTATTAGCTCTATTAATATCATCTTTCAAAATGGAATCAGGAGTCATAGGAAGCAAAGTAATATTTTTATCCTTATGAACAAGAGTATAGTGATTGTTTCTACCATGGTGTACAGAATTTTTATCAAATTGCCATGGTCTACCAAGTAATAAGGAACATGCTTGCATAGGTACCACATCACAATCAACATAATCAGCATATGTAGAGATACTAAAATGCACACGAACAGTACGTGTTACCTTAACCTTGCCGCTGTTGTTGAACCATTGGATGTAGTAAGGATGTGGATGTGGTCTTGTGGTGAGAGAAAGCTTCTCCACCATCTCCATGCTAGCCAAGTTGTTGCAGCTCCCTCCATCTATGATGACGCGCACAGAACGTTCTTTCACAACTCCCTTGGTATGGAACAAATTGTGCCTCTGATTTTGCTCAGCTTGTGTGACCTGCACACTCAAAACACGTTGAGCAAATAAACATTCATACCTGTCAGCGTCTTCAGGAGCCATATATTGGGTCTCATGATCAGAATCATCTCCACCATGTTCTTCACGTGTAATAAGAGCCAAAGTCTCCTCATCATAGTCACTAGCGGACTCATATCCACCATCCGCGGTAGCAATCATCACACGCGGAGATTTGCATTCTCTCGCATAATGACCTCCTCCCTTACAACGACGAGAAATAATATCACTTGTGTGCCCTGTTGATGCCCTGGAAGAAGAAGAACTCTGTGCAGGCCCGGCAGGTGCGCTCTTGGCAGATAATGGTGGTTGTTCCTGTTTTCTTGTATCACGGATGTAGGAGGCACCTGATTGAGGTGCTGGTGCAGTTGAAGTAAAAGATGCACGCGGCGTCCATGAGGAAGGTCGGCCTGCAGAAAAGTTAGTTCGCGCCAATGCTTGTCGATCCTGCACTTCACGTTCAGCTTTACAAGCAAGATGGAATAAACGAGTGATATTAGTATACTCCTTATAGTCTAGAATGGTCTGAATTTCTCTATTTAATCCACCCAGAAAACGTGCAAGCATAGCTTCATTCTCCTCAATAATACCACATCGAATCATGCCAGTTTGTAATTCCTGATAATATTCTTCTACAGAATTTTTTCCTTGTCTTAAACGCTGCAATTTTTGAAGCAATTCACGTTGATAATATGGTGGAACCCAACGCGTACGCATAGCAGTTTTCAAAGCAGCCCAAGTAGTTGGAATAGGATATAATCTACAATGTTCAGACCACCAGACACATGCAAAACTAGTGAAAGCACAAACAGCAGCAGCAACCCGTCTCTCCTCGGGATATTGTAAACATGTAAAACGTTGTTCAGTTTCTAACTCCCAAGTAAGATATATATCAGGAACATATCTACCCTCAAATGGTGGAATATTCAATTTCAGTTTAGGAATATGGACATCATCTCGTACCTGAGGTGGTGGTGCAGGCCTACCATTACGAATATATACTTGAGGTCGACCTGGTGGTGGTGATGCTGGTGGCTGCACGTAGTTCGGATTTTGATCAACCTCATCCTCATAATCTCCCACATAATCATCATCCTCCTGGGTACCAGCAGCAGTAGTAGCAGGAGCCAAAGAAGCACCAACAGCAGTAGCAGCGGCACCAGAATTTTGTCCTGGCTCAATAGGAACACGCTATGCTCATCCATACTGATTCGGAAGGGGGCGTAGTTGTTGTTGCAGAGGTGCGACAGGTGCAGCCGGTGGTGGAAGATGCGCAAGCAGTTCATTAAATCTGCTATCGAGCTTTGTTTCGAACGTCTTCTCAAGGCCAGTAATCTTCTCCATGGCCTCTTCAAAATTGTTCAGCACATCTTGCACCTGTTTAGTCATCATTTGCTGAAACTTATCATGAAGCTCCTTGTTCGATAAGTTCTCCCAATCAATCTCGTCGGCTTGTGATCCTGGCATGGTTAGCAGCAATAGAAACACACAAGAATATGATCCTACAGACTACTAAGAAGTTGTGGTGGTGTACCACAAACCCGTCAAGCAAACCTCAAATTCTTACCAGTTCTTACCCAGCAGCAGGTGGTGATCGGCAACCGTTGTAGTCAAAACTTCTCAAAGCTTGGATAGAGCGATTACCAGGGAAAGTCAAACGCACGCCGTAGATGTATGTGGAGCTGGGAAGGCTTATAATATGGTAGCAACAAGGGTCAGCAATAATCAATTCAGAGATGCAAAGTTCAATAAATGCTCAACGACGGTACTGTGCTGGTCCTAGGCTAGACCGTGCTAGAGACGCGAGCCTAGAACACTAACAAAATCACGGCGCTGCACGTAAACAAGGGAAAAGCACACTCTCGAAAAAAAAATTCGCTCTTTTTTTGCGCTGCTTTTTTTTTGCGCTGCTCTCTTTTTTTTTTGCGAAAAATCACTATAATGGCGAGTGTCTCAAAACTCTTCCCAGGTCAAACTGACAGGATGGGCACGAAATTTTTGTGACCAAATTTTTTTTTGACTGCCCGGACCCAAAAACTGGAAACGGGTCAAAAAAACTTTCTATAACGGCGACTGTCTCAATACGCTTAGAAACACCTAAAAATAGGATAGCCAGAAATTTTTTTGTCAAGTGCGTTTTCCGAAAATTTTGGGCCTAAACGGAGGGTGGTTTCCGGACTCTTTTTTTTTTTTTGGAAACCAACCTCTTCTACGGACGTCAAAAGATTGTTGGAATCCGAAACCTACTCAGACAAGGAAACACGAATCGGAAATTAGATGGATCCCGAAAACAAACCTAATACGCAAGGAACTCGGATTGGTGGTGGATATATGGTGGTGGTATATGGCAGCAGTGGTGGTAGCGGTGGTAGTATATGGATATGGATCGGTGGTGGTATATGGACACGGATTGGTGGTGGTATATGGATACGGATTCGGAGCGGCGGCGGATAAGCGGTGGTGGTAGATGGCAGGGCGATGATGATGGTGCGGCGGCGGCGTGACAACTTATGACCAGAACTCGAAACTCTAAAAGACTAGACTCTAAGACCAGCAACTAGACACGGCGATGCAACCGCAAATTCAACAAAGCAAAACCCTAAAAAGATTATGCAAAGGCTCAGATTGGTTCGGATATGATGAACTAACCCTAATTTTTTTGTGGCTTTTTCGTGGACTGTAGGTATGAAGATGATAGAGGCGGAGGTGTCCCGTCTTTCGATGAGATGATGGATTTCGCTTTGGTGGAAGTCGACTTTGACGATCCGACTACGAACGTGCGAGGACGTCGCGCCTTAGCAATCGCTAAACCAACTCCGAGAGGTTATTGACCACGCCGGAGCACGATCAACCTGACCACGAGGGTCTGTTTCCTGCGAGCAAACGAAGAACAAGCAAGAAACTGAGATTGCAATCTGGATATTGCGAATATAAGATGAAAGCTTTATTGATCAAGGTGGGGTTCTGTGACGCCTTTGTCTGGTCGTTGAACACAAACGAAGTACGCAAAGTTGCAGCTATGGCGAACTTTTAATCTAAACAAAACCCAAAGTCTAAACGATGCCCTAAGGGCTGTATATATGGAGGAAGAGGGGGGAATTTCGTGGCCCTTGGTGGAGGGGTCCGAAATCAACCCTATCTCTTGTTTCCCCATACATACGGACTCTAAAAATAGCCTATACTTATGTATTTCGAAATTACATGGGCCTGGCCCAATAATAAGGTGACGCAGCACCTAAAATAGCCTCGGGATGAAATTTATGAAGTGGCATCTTGTATATTTCGTCCAAGGCTTCATGCACCCATTATGGTGGCTTCAAAGTCCTGAAATCATCACTTGTAACTCCGTTCTTGTTCCCCTTGCGCATGCCATCATCTCCATGCTTGTTCTTGCTCCAATGTTCATCCTTCTCCAAGCTAGGCCCTTCATTTGTAAGCAAAACAAATGTATCCAATTTAGGCAGCATCATATTCTCATGAACATTAGAATCATTACCAAGAAACGAAAGTACCTGGTAATTTAGTTGGCGTGCACGAGCTCTAGTAATTGGTCCAGTATGTATAGCAGCAGGGGCTGTGGGTGTAACAATTGTATTGATGTCCTCATCAAAGACCGTCATGCATCTTGGAACCCACTACAAGACAAGCATTCACAAGAGCAAGTCGATGAGCAAGTCCCTCGTCCTTGTGAGGAGTTTTCTTGGCCTTGCTGGATTCTATAGGCGTTTTGTGAGAGATTTCAGCACCATTGCTGCACCTCTCAATGAGCTTAGAAAGAAAGATGTGCCTTTTCTTTGGGGTACCGCACAGGAAGAAGCCTTCACGGTATTGAAAGATAAGTTGACACATGCTCCTTTACTCCAACTTCCTGATTTTAATAAGACTTTTGAGCTTGAATGTGATGCTAGTGGAATTGGATTAGGAGGTGTGTTATTACAAGATGGCAAACCTGTTGCATACTTTTCTGAAAAATTGAGTGGGCCTAGTCTGCATTATTCTACTTATGATAAAGAATTATATGCTCTTGTTCGGACTTTAGAAACATGGCAACATTATTTATGGCCCAAAGAATTTGTTATACATTCTGATCATGAATCTTTGAAACATATTAAAAGTCAAGCTAAACTGAATCGTAGACATGCTAAATGGGTTGAATTCATTGAGACTTTCCCTTATGTCATTAAACACAAGAAGGGAAAAGAAAATGTTATTGCTGATGCATTGTCTCGTCGCTATACTATGCTTTGACAACTTGACTTCAAAATATTTGGTTTGGAGACCATCAAAGATCAATATGTGCATGATGCTGATTTTAAAGATGTAATGCAGAATTGTAAAGAAGGTAGAATGTGGAACAAGTTTGTTGTTAACGATGGATTTGTGTTTCGTGCTAACAAGCTATGCATTCCAGCTAGCTCCGTTCGTCTTTTGTTGTTGCAGGAGGCGCATGGAGGAGGATTAATGGGACACTTTGGCACGAAGAAGACGGAGGACGTACTTGCTACACATTTCTTTTGGCCAAAGATGAGACGGGATGTTGAGCGTTTTATTGCTCGCTGCATTACATGTCAAAAAGCTAAGTCACGACTCAATCCTCATGGTTTATATATGCCTTTGCCTGTACCTAGTGTTCCTTGGGAGGATATATCTATGGACTTTGTTTTAGGTTTACCTCGAACAAAGAAGGGGAGGGATAGCATATTTGTTGTCGTGGATAGATTGTCGAAAATGGCACACTTTATACCATGTCATAAAAGCGATGATGCTGTTAATGTTGCTGATTTGTTCTTTCATGAAATTATTCCCTTGCATGGTGTGCCAAATACTATTGTTTCAGATCGTGATACTAAATTTCTTAGCCACTTTTGGAGATGTTTATGGGCTAAGTTGGGGACTAAACTGCTTTTTAGTACTACTTGTCACCCCCAAACTGATGGACAAACTGAAATAGTCAATAGAACGTTGTCTACTATGCTTAGGGCTGTTTTGAAGAATAATAAGAAAATGTGGGACGAATGCTTGCCTCATATTGAATTTTCTTATAATCGTTCATTGCATTCTACTACTAAGATGTGCCCTTTCGAAGTTGTGTATGGTTTCCTACCTCGTGCACCTATTGATTTGTTGCCTCTTCCATCTTCGGAGAAGGTTAATTTTGATGCTAAACAACGTGCTGAATTGATTTTAAAAATGCATGAGTTAACTAAGGAAAACATTGAGCGTATGAATGCTAAATATAAACTTGCTGGAGATAAGGGTAGAAAACATGTTGTGTTTGCACCTGGAGATCTTGTTTGGTTACATTTGCGTAAGGATAGATTTCCTGATTTGCGCAAATCAAAGTGATAGAGGCAAAGGTGTCCCGTCTTTCGATGAGATGGTGGATTTCGCTTTGGTGGAAGTCGACTTTGACGATCCGACTACGAACGAGCGAGGACGTCGCGCCTTAGCAATCGCTAAACCAACTCCGAGAGGTTATTGACCACACCGGAGCACGATCAACCTGACCACGAGGGTCTGTTTCCTGCGAGCAAACGAAGAACAAGCAAGAAACTAAGATTGCAATCTGGATATTGCGAATATAAGATGAAAGTTTTATTGATCAAGGTGGGGTTCTGTGACGCCTTTGTCTGGTCGTTGAACACAAACGAAGTACGCGAAGTTGCAGCTATGGCGAACTTTTAATCTAAACAAAACCCAAAGTCTAAACGATGCCCTAAGGGCTGTATATATGGAGGAAGAGGGGGGAATTTCGTGGCCCTTGGTGGAGGGGTCCGAAATCAACCCTATCTCTTGTTTCCCCACACATACGGACTCTAAAAATAGCCTATACTTATGTATTTCGAAATTACATGGGCCTGGCCCAATAATAAGGTGACGCAGCACCTAAAATAGCCTCGGGACGAAATTTAGGAAGTGGCATCTTGTATATTTCGTCCAAGGCTTCATGCACCCATTATGGTGGCTTCAAAGTCCTGAAATCATCATTTGTAACTCCGTTCTTGTTCCCCTTGCGCATGCCATCATCTCCATGCTTGTTCTTGCTCCAATGTTCATCCTTCTCCAAGCTAGGCCCTTCATTTGTAAGCAAAACAAATGTATCCAATTTAGGCAGCATCATATTCTCATGAACATTAGAATCATTACCAAGAAACGAAAGTACCTGGTAATTTAGTTGGCGTGCACGAGCTCTAGTAATTGGTCCAGTATGTATAGCAGCAGGGGCTGTGGGTGTAACAATTGTATTGATGTCCTCATCATCCTCCCCTTCTTGAAATGAAGTCGTCCTCGACGGAAGTTCATCTTCCTGACCCAAATAAGGCTTCAAATCTGCAATGTTAAAAGTGGGACTAACCCCAAAATCTGCAGGCAGCTCAAGTTTATATGCATTATCATTTATTTTCTCTAACACCTTAAAGGGACCATCAGCACGTGGCATTAGCTTTGATTTGCGCAAATCAGGAAATCTATCCTTACGCAAATGTAACCAAACAAGATCTCCAGGTGCAAACACAACATGTTTTCTACCCTTATCTCCAGCAAGTTTATATTTAGCATTCATACGCTCAATGTTTTCCTTTCTTAACTCATGCATTTTTAAAATCAATTCAGCACGTTGTTTAGCATCAAAATTAACCTTCTCCGAAGATGGAAGAGGCAACAAATCAATAGGTGCACGAGGTAGGAAACCATACACAACTTCAAAAGGGCACATCTTAGTAGTAGAATGCAATGAACGATTATAAGCAAATTCAATATGAGGCAAGCATTCCTCCCACATTTTCTTATTATTCTTCAAAACAGCCCTAAGCATAGTAGACAACGTTCTATTGACTACTTCAGTTTGTCCATCAGTTTGGGGGTGACAAGTAGTACTAAAAAGCAGTTTAGTCCCCAACTTGGCCCATAAACATCTCCAAAAGTGGCTAAGAAATTTAGTATCATGATCTGAAACAATAGTATTTGGCACACCATGCAAGCGAATAATTTCACGAAAGAACAAATCAGCAACATTAACAGCATCATCGCTTTTATGACATGGTATAAAGTGTGCCATTTTCGAGAATCTATCCACGACAACAAATATGCTATCCCTCCCCTTCTTTGTTCGAGGTAAACCTAAAACAAAGTCCATAGATATATCCTCCCAAGGAACACTAGGTACAGGCAAAGGCATATATAAACCATGAGGATTGAGTCGTGACTTAGCTTTTTGACATGTAGTGCAGCGAGCAATAAAACGCTCAACATCCCGTCTCATCTTTGGCCAAAAGAAATGTGTAGCAAGTACGCCCTCCGTCTTCTTCACGCCAAAGTGTCCCATTAATCCTCCTCCATGCGCCTCCTGCAACAACAAAAGACGAACGGAGCTAGCTGGAATGCATAGCTTGTTAGCACGAAACACAAATCCATCGTTAACAACAAACTTGTTCCACATTCTTCCTTCTTTACAATTCTGCATTACATCTTTAAAATCAACATCATGCACATATTGATCTTTGATGGTCTGCAAACCAAATATGTTGAAGTCAAGTTGTGAAAGCATAGTATAGCGACGAGACAATGCATCAGCAATAACATTTTCTTTTCCCTTCTTGTGTTTAATGACATAAGGGAAAGTCTCAATGAATTCAACCCATTTAGCATGTCTACGATTCAGTTTAGCTTGACTTTTAATATGTTTCAAAGATTCATGATCAGAATGTATAACAAATTCTTTGGGCCATAAATAATGTTGCCATGTTTCTAAAGTCCGAACAAGAGCATATAATTCTTTATCATAAGTAGAATAATTCAGACTAGACCCACTCAATTTTTCAGAAAAGTATGCAACAGGTTTGCCATCTTGTAATAACACACCTCCTAATCCAATTCCACTAGCATCACATTCAAGCTCAAAAGTCTTATTAAAATCAGGAAGTTGGAGTAAAGGAGCATGTGTCAACTTATCTTTCAATACCGTGAAGGCTTCTTCCTGTGCGGTACCCCAAACAAAAGGCACATCCTTCTTTGTAAGCTCGTTGAGAGGTGCAGCAATGGTGCTGAAATCTCTCACAAAACGCCTATAGAATCCAGCGAGGCCAAGAAAACTCCTCACCTGTGTGACCGTTTTGGGCTGCGGCCAACTCTCAATAGCTTCAATCTTGGCTTTGTCAACTTCAATTCCCTGTGGAGTAACAACATAGCCAAGAAAAGATACTCGGTCGGTGCAAAAGGTGCACTTCCCAAGGTTACCAAACAAACGTGCATCACATAGAGCAATAAAAACAACACGTAAATGTTCCAAATGTTCTTCCAAAGATCTGCTATAAATCAGTATATCATCAAAATAGACTACCACAAATCGTCCAATGAAAGCACGTAAAACTTCGTTCATTAATCTCATGAAAGTACTAGGTGCATTAGTTAAGCCAAAAGGCATGACTAACCACTCATATAATCCAAGCTTAGTTTTAAATGTTGTTTTCCATTCATCTCCCAATTTCATACGAATTTGATGGTAGCCACTACGCAAATCAACTTTGGAGAATATTGTAGAGCCACTCAATTCATCAAGCATATCATCTAGCCTAGGAATAGGATGACGATAACGAATAGTAATATTATTAATGCCTCTACAATCAACACACATACGTGATGTACCATCCTTTTTCGGCACTAGAATAATAGGAACAGCACAAGGACTAAGGGATTCGCGTATATAACCTTTGTCGAGAAGCTCTTGTACTTGACGCATAATCTCCTTCGTCTCCTCTGGATTGGTACGGTATGGTGCACGGTTTGGCAGTGAAGCACCGGGAATTAAGTCAATCTGATGCTCAATCCCTCGAATAGGCGGTAATCCCGGTGACACGTCTTGTGGAAAAACGTCAGCGAACTCCTGCAAAATGTTAGTGACAGCAGGAGGCAAAGAGGAAGGCACGTCCTCGAATGAAAATAATGCCTCTTTGCACTCAAAAGCATAGCAAACAGATTTGCTGAAATCTAGCTCATCAATATCAGATTTGGTGGCAAATAAACATGCACTTTTCAATTTAATTTCAGAAGCAACACTAGATGGTTTATTATTAGGCTTCATTTGTTGCTCAAATTCTTTTGCCACAATCTGATTTTCACTCTTATTCTTCTCCTGTTGTGCTTTATTAGCTCTATTAATATCATCTTTCAAAATGGAATCAGGAGTCATAGGAAGCAAAGTAATATTTTTATCCTTATGAACAAGAGTATAGTGATTGTTTCTACCATGGTGTACAAAATTTTTATCAAATTGCCATGGTCTACCAAGTAATAAGGAACATGCTTGCATAGGTACCACATCACAATCAACATAATCAGCATATGTAGAGATACTAAAATGCACACGAACAGTACGTGTTACCTTAACCTTGCCGCTGTTGTTGAACCATTGGATATAGTAAGGATGTGGATGTGGTCTTGTGGTGAGAGAAAGCTTCTCCACCATCTCCATGCTAGCCAAGTTGTTGCAGCTCCCTCCGTCTATTATGACGCGCACAGAACGTTCCTTCACAACTCCCTTGGTATGGAACAAATTGTGCCTCTGATTTTGCTCAGCTTGTGTGACCTGCACACTCAAAACACGTTGAGCAACTAAACATTCATACCTGTCAGCGTCTTCAGGAGCCATGTATTGCGTCTCATGATCAGAATCATCTCCACCATGTTCTTCACGTGTAATAAGAGCCAATGTTTCCTCATCATAGTCACTAGCGGACTCATATCCACCATCCGCGGTAGCAATCATCACACGCGGAGATTTGCATTCCCTCGCATAATGACCTCCTCCCTTACAACGACGACAAATAATATCACTTGTGTGCCCTGTTGATGCCATGGAAGAAGAAGAACGTTGTGCAGGCCCCGCAGGTGCGCTCTTGGCAGATAATGGTGGTTGTGCCTGTTTTCTTGTATTACGGCTGGAGGTGGGACCGGATGGAGGTGCTGGTGCAGTTGAAGTAGAAGATGCACGTGGTGTCCATGATGAAGGTCGGCCTGCAGAAAAGTTAGTTCGCCCCAATGCTTGTCGATCCTGCACTTCACGTTCAGCTTTACAAGCAAGATGGAATATATTAGTATACTCCTTATAGTCTAGAATGGTCTGAATCTCTCTATTTAATCCACCCAGAAAACGTGCAAGCATAGCTTCATTCTCCTCAACAATACCACATCTAATCATGCCAGTTTGTAATTCCTGATAATATTCTTCTACAGAATTTTTTCCTTGTCTTAAACGCTGCAATTTTTGAAGCAATTCACGTTGATAATATGGTGGAACCCAACGCGTACGCATAGCAGTTTTCAAAGCAGCCCAAGTAGTTGGAATAGGATATAATCTACAATGTTCAGACCACCATACACATGCAAAACTAGTGAAAGCACAAACAGCAGCAGCAACTCGTCTCTCCTCAGGATATTGTAAACATGTAAATCGTTGTTCAGTTTCTAACTCCCAAGTAAGATATATATCAGGAACATATCTACCCTCAAATGGTGGAATATTCAATTTCAGTTTAGGAATATGGACATCATCGCGTACCTGAGGTGGTGGTGCAGGCCTACCATTACGAATATATACCTGAGGTCGACCTGCTGGTGGTGGTACAGGTGGCTGCACATAGTGTTGATTTTGATCAACCTCATCCTCATAATCTCCCACATAATCATCCTCCTCCGCATCAGTAGCAGGAGCCACAGAAGTATCAACAGCAGCACCAACAGTTTGGCCAAACGCAAGAGGAACACGGCTTGCTCGGCGGAGGTCTGCTTCGCGACGTGGAGGTAGTCGTTGTTGTTGTTGTTGGAGAGGTGCGTTAGGTGCAGCGGGTGGTGGTGGTGGAAGACGCGCGAGCAATTCATTAAACTTGTTATCGAGCTTTGTTTCGAACGTCTTCTCAAGGCCAGTGATCTTCTCCATGGCCCCTTCAAAATTGTTCAGCACATCTTGCACCTGTTCAGTCATCATTTGCTGAAACTTATCATGAAGCTCCTTGTTCGATAAATTCTCCCAGTCAATCTCGTCGGCTTGTGATCCTAGCATGGTTAGCAGCAATAGAAACACACAAGAATATGATCCTACAGACTACGAACAAGTGGTGGTGGTGGGTGTCACAAATCCGTCAAGCAAATCTCAAATTCTTACCAGTTCTTACCCAGCAGCAGGCTGATAGAGGCAAAGGTGTCCCGTCTTTCGATGAGATGGTGGATTTCGCTTTGGTGGAAGTCGACTTTGACGATCCGACTACGAACGTGCGAGGACGTCGCGCCTTAGCAATCGCTAAACCAACTCCGAGAGGTTATTGACCACGCCGGAGCACGATCAACCTGACCACGAAGGTCTGTTTCCTGCGAGCAAACGAAGAACAAGCAAGAAACTAAGATTGCAATCTGGATATTGCGAATATAAGATGAAAGCTTTATTGATCAAGGTGGGGTTCTGTGACGCCTTTGTCTGGTCGTTGAACACAAACGAAGTACGCGAAGTTGCAGCTATGGCGAACTTTTAATCTAAACAAAACCCAAAGTCTAAACGATGCCCTAAGGGCTGTATATATGGAGGAAGAGGGGGGAATTTCGTGGCCCTTGGTGGAGGGGTCCGAAATCAACCCTATCTCTTGTTTCCCCACACATACGGACTCTAAAAATAGCCTATACTTAGGTATTTCGAAATTACATGGGCCTGCCCCAATAATAAGGTGACGCAGCACCTAAAATAGCCTCGGGACGAAATTTATGAAGTGGCATCTTGTATATTTCGTCCAAGGCTTCATGCACCCATTATGGTGGCTTCAAAGTCCTGAAATCATCACTTGTAACTCCGTTCTTGTTCCCCTTGCGCATGCCATCATCTCCATGCTTGTTCTTGCTCCAATGTTCATCCTTCTCCAAGCTAGGCCCTTCATTTGTAAGCAAAACAAATGTATCCAATTTAGGCAGCATCATATTCTCATGAACATTAGAATCATTACCAAGAAACGAAAGTACCTGGTAATTTAGTTGGCGTGCACGAGCTCTAGTAATTGGTCCAGTATGTATAGCAGCAGGGGCTGTGGGTGTAACAATTGTATTGATGTCCTCATCACGCTCTATCCAAGCTTTGAGAGTTTTTGACTACAACGGTTGCCGATCACCGCCTGCTGCTGGGTAAGAACTGGTAAGAATTTGAGATTTGCTTGACGGATTTGTGACACCCACCACCACCACTTGTTCGTAGTCTGTAGGATCATATTCTTGTGTGTTTCTATTGCTGCTAACCATGCCAGGATCACAAGCCGACGAGATTGACTGGGAGAATTTATCGAACAAGGAGCTTCATGATAAGTTTCAGCAAATGATGACTGAACAGGTGCAAGATGTGCTGAACAATTTTGAAGAGGCCATGGAGAAGATCACTGGCTTTGAGAAGACGTTCGAAACAAAGCTCGATAACAAGTTTAATGAATTGCTCGCGCGTCTTCCACCACCACCACCCGCTGCACCTAACGCACCTCTCCAACAACAACAACAACGACTACCTCCACGTCGCGAAGCAGACCTCCGCCGAGCAAGCCGTGTTCCTCTTGCGTTTGGCCAAACTGTTGGTGCTGCTGTTGATACTTCTGTGGCTCCTGCTGCTGATGCGGAGGAGGATGATTATGTGGGAGATTATGAGGATGAGGTTGATCAAAATCAACACTACGTGCAGCCACCTGTACCACCACCAGCAGGTCGACCTCAGGTATATATTCGTAATAGGGTAGATATGTTCCTGATATATATCTTACTTGGGAGTTAGAAACTGAACAACGATTTACATGTTTACAATATCCTGAGGAGAGACGAGTTGCTGCTGCTGTTTGTGCTTTCACTAGTTTTGCATGTGTATGGTGGTCTGAACATTGTAGATTATATCCTATTCCAACTACTTGGGCTGCTTTGAAAACTGCTATGCGTACGCGTTGGGTTCCACCATATTATCAACGTGAATTGCTTCAAAAATTGCAGCGTTTAAGACAAGGGAAAAATTCTGTAGAAGAATATTATCAGGAATTACAAACTGGCATGATTAGATGTGGTATTGTTGAGGAGAATGAAGCTATGCTTGCACGTTTTCTGGGTGGATTAAATAGAGAGATTCAGACCATTCTAGACTATAAGGAGTATACTAATATCACTCGTTTATTCCATCTTGCTTGTAAAGCTGAACGTGAAGTGCAGGATCGACAAGCATTGGGGCGAACTAACTTTTCTGCAGGCCGACCTTCATCATGGACACCACGTGCATCTTCTACTTCAACTGCACCAGCACCTCCATCCGATGCCACCTCCAGCCGTGATACAAGAAAACAGGCACAACCACCATTATCTTCCAAGAGCGCACCTGCGGGTCCTGCACAGCGTTCTTCTTCTTCCATGGCATCAACAGGGCACACAAGTGATATTATTTGTCGTCGTTGTAAGGGAGGAGGTCATTATGCGAGGGAATGCAAATCTCCGCGTGTGATGATTGCTACCGCGGATGGTGGATATGAGTCCGCTAGTGACTATGATGAGGAGACATTGGCTCTTATTACACGTGAAGAACATGGTGGAGATGATTCTGATCATGAGACGCAATACATGGCTCCTGAAGACGCTGACAGGTATGAATGTTTAGTTGCTCAACGTGTTTTGAGTGTGCAGGTCACACAAGCTGAGCAAAATCAGAGGCACAATTTGTTCCATACCAAGGGAGTTGTGAAGGAACGTTCTGTGCGCGTCATAATAGACGGAGGGAGCTGCAACAACTTGGCTAGCATGGAGATGGTGGAGAAGCTTTCTCTCACCACAAGACCACATCCACATCCTTACTACATCCAATGGTTCAACAACAACGGCAAGGTTAAGGTAACACATACTGTTCGTGTGCATTTTAGTATCTCTACATATGCTGATTATGTTGATTGTGATGTGGTACCTATGCAAGCATGTTCCTTATTACTTGGTAGACCATGGCAATTTGATAAAAATTCTGTACACCATGGTAGAAACAATCACTATACTCTTGTTCATAAGGATAAAAATATTACTTTGCTTCCTATGACTCCTGATTCCATTTTGAAAGATGATATTATAGAGCTAATAAAGCAAAACAGGAGACGAATAAGAGTGAAAATCAGATTGTGGCAAAAGAATTTGAGCAACAAATGAAGCCTAATAATAAACCATCTAGTGTTGCTTCTGAAATTAAATTGAAAAGTGCATGTTTATTTGCCACCAAATCTGATATTGATGAGCTAGATTTCAGCAAATCTGTTTGCTATGCTTTTGTGTGCAAAGAGGCATTATTTTCATTCGAGGACGTGCCTTCCTCTTTGCCTCCTGCTGTCACTAACATTTTGCAGGAGTTCGCTGACGTCTTTCCACAAGACGTGCCACCGGGATTACCGCCTATTCGAGGGATTGAGCATCAGATTGACTTAATTCCCGGTGCTTCACTGCCAAACCGTGCACCATACCGTACCAATCCAGAGGAGACGAAGGAGATTATGCGTCAAGTACAAGAGCTTCTCGACTAAGGTTATATACGTGAATCCCTTAGTCCTTGTGCTGTTCCTATTATTCTAGTGCCGAAAAAGGATGGTACATCACGTATGTGTGTTGATTGTAGAGGCATTAATAATATTACTATTCGTTATCGTCATCCTATTCCTAGGCTAGATGATATGCTTGATGAATTGAGTGGCTCTACAATATTCTCCAAAGTTGATTTGCGTAGTGGATACCATCAAATTCGTATGAAATTGGGAGATGAATGGAAAACAGCATTTAAAACTAAGTTTGGATTATATGAGTGGTTAGTCATGCCTTTTGGGTTAACTAATGCGCCTAGTACTTTCATGAGACTAATGAACGAAGTTTTACGTGCTTTCATTGGACGATTTGTGGTAGTCTATTTTGATGATATACTGATTTATAGCAGATCTTTGGAAGAACATTTGGAACATTTACTTGCTGTTTTTATTGCTCTACGTGATGCACGTTTGTTTGGTAACCTTGGGAAGTGCACCTTTTGCACCGACCGAGTATCTTTTCTTGGCTATGTTGTTACTCCACAGGGAATTGAAGTTGACAAAGCCAAGATTGAAGCTATTGAGAGTTGGCCGCAGCCCAAAACGGTCACACAAGTGAGGAGTTTTCTTGGCCTCGCTGGATTCTATAGGCGTTTTGTGAGAGATTTCAGCACCATTGCTGCACCTCTCAACGAGCTTACAAAGAAGGATGTGCCTTTTGTTTGGGGTACCGCACAGGAAGAAGCCTTCACGGTATTGAAAGATAAGTTGACACATGCTCCTTTACTCCAACTTCCTGATTTTAATAAGACTTTTGAGCTTGAATGATAGAGGCGAGGGTGTCCCGATCTTTCGATGAGATGATAACTATCGATTTGGTGGAGACGACTTTGACGATCCGACTACAAACGTGCACGACGTTGCGCCTTAGCAATCGCTAAACCAACTCCGAGAGGTTATTGACCATGCTAGAGCACGATCAACCTGACCACGAAGGTCTATTCCTGCAAGCAATCAAAGAACGAGCAAGAATATGATAAAGCAATCTGAATATTGCGAATATATATGAAGTATTGATAATGGTGGGGATCCGGAAGCGGTCTTGGTCTGGTCGTTGGACACAAACGAAGTACACGAAGTTGCAATGGCTAACTTTTAACTAAACAAATCCCAAGGAAAAGCTACTAGATGGATCTACTTATATAGGAGCAAGGGGTGGCGGCCAAGGAGGTGGGAGGACGTCCCAAGGCAGCCTAAAACTAAATCTAGGTCGTACAAGGCCAATGGGCCCAAGTGGAGGTGATGTAACACCTTTGGACTTGTAGTTTGACTCGGATTCTGCTGCAGCATCAGATTGTTTCGTCCACAACTCAACGCTCCGGACGAATTTGAAGGTGATTCCAATTAGGTTGGAAAGTGCACGAAATCTAGTTTCCAACAAAAAAAGAATCACCCAATTCGGAGTCCGTATGAAAAACTTGTGTGCGTTTTGAGTCAGGTGTGTCTGTGCAGTCCGAATCTGAATCCAGAACGTGAGAGACTTGGACTCTATCTTCTCTTGGGCCAAAAGTGATGTGAGAGAACTTTTTGGACAGCAAATAAACATCTCTTTCTTCCTTATCTTCATATGTGGATTATACAAATGTCCCATACACCTGCAATTAGACAAAACACAAAAGTGTGTGAAGTATTTTTGTTCTGGATAACATAAATAGATTATTGAATAGTTTGCACTAGAAATCACCTGACAAATATGCATATATGCAATATTTTTGGTCATATCCAAGGTAGTCATGTCCTCATCAGGACACCTTTGCCTCTATGACAACTCCACGGCGTTATCGACCGAGCCAACGACACGATCGACCTATCCACGAAGGATTTTTCCTGCAAGCAAATCGAAGAACATACAAGAAAATAATAGCCAAGCAATCTCAAAATTGCGAATATGCTAGATGGGATTAATCTCACAAGATGGGATTCCGATAGGATGTCTTGACGGTCGCACTAGCCGCTACGAGCGAAGACAAATAAAAGTAGCAATATAGCTAAACTTCTCTAAACAAAACCCGAACGTAAACCCTAAACACTACTAGCTATTTATTAGAGGACCCTCCGCCGGCGGCTGTCTCGTGTTATCCTGGGTTTCCTTGGCGCTGACGAAAGGTGGACAGGCCTCGGCCTTTGTGCATTGGACGTTGATGCTTATGGGCCAGCCCGTGCGTGCACATGCTCAGGGACCAACTTGTGCCATGCACGTGCACCTGCACGTAATGCAAACATGCATGTACTGGAGCTCCCTTGTATGATGTCTTGACTAGTATTGGTCTCCTGCATGCACGTACATGAGCCCCTCTTCCTTGGCTTGACCATATGGATTGACTTTTAGAATTTGTATACTCATATGCTTTGAAATCTTCAGTATAATCCCGCCATCTAATCCATAGTGTGTACGTATTTCTAATAATTCTGCATAAAGCACAAAAATATGTAGTATTTATGTGTCCAATAGTACAAATAATAATTGAATAGTTATTATTAGAAATCACCTGACAAATATGTCGTATAATATTTGTATATGTATCTATGGTGAGTATGTCCACATCATCCTCCCTTTCTTGAAAATAAAGCCGTCCTCGGCTTTCACCTATGTCGAACACATCATAGAACAAAGCAAAAATAGATGCAACATATATAGGCCGTTCGAAAGGCGTTAGCTCATGAGGGTCTGATAAATTTGTGATAGCACCATTCTCAAAATCGTGATAAATTTTCTCATGGCGGAGCATAACATCATGATAAATTGTATCCCATGCCAAGTGTATATATATATTATGGGGACGCAAATGAACTTTCTGACCACCCGGTATGTCCAGATCATAAGTTGAAACACTTAATGGAAATAATTCAGAATTGATAGCAAGCATACTATGTGTAGTACAATCCGTTGATTTAGCTTTCGCATCATTTATAATTTCATCGGGGGTCATAGGAAGCAAGTTAATGGTTTTTCTTTCAAACATGAGACTATACGAATTTGTTCTACCATGATGGATGACACTATTATCATATTGCCAAGGTCGGCCTAACAATAAAGAACAAGCTTGCATAGGTGCGACATCGTAGTCAACATAATCATGATATGAACCAAGTGTGAAATGAACCCTCACACGACATGTTACCTTACCATAGTCATTGAACCATTGAATATAATATGGATGGGGGTGCCGTGTAGTGGTGAGGCCAAGCTTCTCTACCATCTCAATACTCGCCAAATTATTGCAGCTTCCACCATCAATGATCACACGAACAGAATGCCCCTTGACAACAAACTTAGTTTGAAAAAGATTATGGCGTTGAGGCATCTCAGTATGCCCCACCTGGGCACTAAGTACTCGCATGGTTACAAGGCTTGGGTATTGATCTGCCATCTCAGCATTAATATGTATCTCCTCTGTGTCATGCTCCTTGGTGTCACCTGCATTATTAGTGGCAAGCATAGCACGTGTATCTTCATCCAAATCACTAGCAGAGGAGTACTCACCGTCTTCCCGCACAATGAATGTTTGTTTATTTGGGCAGTCCTTCATCAAGTGCCCGCCACCTTTGCATATATGACACTTCATGTCCCTTGTGCGTCCAGACGAAGTGGTGGGTGCTAGAGAAATTGCTTTTGAAGTCTCGGATGATTGTGGAGCTGATTTTGAACGTGATGGATGTGTACCATTGTTCAAGATAGGTGGTGTTGACTCAGTAGTGGACGGAACTATAGGAGAGGGTGTCCATGATGAGCGGCGACCTGCAGAAAAATTACCCCGTCCCTTGTTGTGTCGTCCCTGTACTTCCCTTTCAGCTTTACAAGCAAAATGAAACAAACGAGTAATAGAATTGTACTCCTTATAGTCCAATATATCCTGAATATCACGATTCAAACCACCTAAAAATCTAGCCATCATAGCATCTTCGGTTTCAACTAATCCACATCGCACTAAGCCAATTTGCAATTCTTGATAATAATCCTCTACAGAACTACTACATTGTTTTAAACGTTGCAATTCATTTAGCTTATCACGAGCATAATATGAAGGAACATAACGCTATCGCATAGCTCGCTTTAAAGCATCCCAAGTAGTAGGTATATTATTTGCATTAATACGACAATATTCACTCCACCACATGGAAGCAAAGTTTGTAAATTCACTAGTGGCTGCCCTAACTCTTTGGTTCTCAGGAATATCATGACATGCAAATTTTTGTTCAACTGAAAGTTCCCAATCAAGATAAACGTCTGGATTATATTTACCATTGAAAGAAGGCATAGTAAATTTAATTTTAGCACTAGAGTGGTCGTAATCTCGAACATCATACCTGTTTGGACCTCGTGCCATACCTTGACGGTTGAAACGCAGTTGTCGATGAGCACGGCCATTGTGGTGGTTGACCATTTGGTCATCCTCGGTGTCACCAGAATAATCCTCGTAGTTGTCCCCATGTCACTCATGGACGCGAGGAGGAATTTGTGGGTGCTGGTTTATGGTGTCAGCATCGGTGGCAGTAGCGGGGTGCTGTGGATGACCCATGGGCACACGTCGCGCTTGCGAAGTAGCGGCAACTCCCGTGGAATTGTGAGGAACGGCGTTGTTGTTGACGGGGAGTGCAGTCCGCAGCTCATCCAGACGTAACAAGATGTCTTGTAGTTGTGTGTTCGCAACACCCTGTGCATCCTCAATGGCCTTGAGCCTCTCTTCGGCCACAATCTGAGCACCCTCAAGTTGGGCGAGACGCTCGCTGGTGACTTTCACATCCGCAGTGAGACCCTCAAGTGTGGGTTGATCCTGTGCCATTGTTAGCGAAAGAGAAAAAACACACAGTGTATAATCCCTATCAACTAGTAGGACGTGGTGAAGAAAAAAAAGTCGCTCACACTCAAGCTTAGTATCAAATTCTTACTTGTTCTTACCAATGCAACAGGTGGTGATCGGCGCGTTGGTGTTGGCGTCAAACGACCGATGAAGATTGGATGGAGCGATAACCAGGAATCAGTAGAGCTGGAACCTGTACTTATTGGTAGAAAAAGTGTAGCTTGGCAAAGGCTTCTCAACTCACAATATCAGTGTCACAATTTAGCAAAAAGCAATGCAAGTTGAATAATTGCTCAAACTCCTAACTAGTGCTGGCAGTCGACTAGTAAGAGACAAAATAATCTAAGCCCAGATACTGAATCAAGCGAGTGAAAACCGAATGAAAATATGATAGCTCCAAGTAGCTAGATATAAGTGAGGTATATCCGCAATGTATGACAAAGCTCGAAAATATATGATAGATGGAGTGGCAATCAAGTAGCAGCAAAAATAATAGATGCTAGTCCAGAACAGAACAAAACAGCCCAGAATAGATGCTAGCCGGCCTGATTTGGTTTTTTTTCTATTTCTTTTTTTTTGCTCTTTTTTCTCCTCTGTTTTTTTCACTTTGTTTTCTTGGTTTTTTTTACCAGGCCGGTTACCAAAGTATACACACGATTGAAGAGGATAACAGGACTGAAACAAATGCTACTAGGAGCTACCGGTTGTACTACTGGATATTGGAAATTAATGAAATACCTGTGTCTAGGCAATTCCCAACTAGCAATAGTACAAGCAAGTAGAAAACGTACAAGGCAGGCACAGCAGACAACGATGGGTGCAATGATGGATGTTTACCCGCGTGAAGCAAAGGCGCCTGTAGATGGATGGACTCGTGGTGCAAGCGGACGACTAAAAAGAATGACGATACGAACAGGCGTGAGAGGCGGCGGCGGACGGAGCGATATTGACGCGGAGCATCCCTTGCTCATCCCCATGGACGTGCCTACATATCCCTCGACACCACTTGGACCCATGACACGAGCCCGAGCTAAGGCTATTGAAGATAAGGTGAACTCGCTCCTCTCCGAACTTCCTATTCCTACTCATGAGACATGGCTACTACCTCATTCAGAAACTCTGTGTGTTATCAGGTGCCTGGAAACGAGCCACGGAACAGCTACCTCCAAGAGCCAAGACGGCGAGGACCCCAATCATGATTAACAAGAAGAAGAGCTGCCGCGGAGCTACAGGCGTCGGACGACCGACAGTGTCCGGACATCCGACGAGTCCCAGGACACGGACGACCGGACCCCTCCGGACGTCCGACACGTCGCCACCCGAACCAAATCTACGGACGTCCGGAGCGGACCGGACGACCGGACGCCAAGCACCAGAACCGAAACTACGGACGTCCGAGCGCGCCCGGACGACCGGACCCTCCTGAAGCCCCGGACGACCGACCCCCTACGGACGACCGACGAGCCGACTGGACGACCGACCCCCTTCCGGACGTCCGACTCCTGAATGACCAAACCTGCGGGCTGGAGCCCTTGTACCCCTTCGTTTTGACTTCCATTTGCACTAAGACTATAAATAGGACACCCCCACCTCCTTGTACGGGCAGCATAGGTTTAGCTCATATTTTGTGTGAGAGCCTTGCTCATCCACTTGGCTACTTCTCCTCGGAGCTCAGGACCTCTTCGGAGAAGATCCCCCAAGCGGATTCAAGACCCCTCTTGAGGGAAGACCATCAAGACCTCCGTTAGGAGATGAACTATCCTTTGTATCCTTACCTTTGTTGATTGTGGATCATATGTTACTCTATGTTGTCGGTGATCTAGCACTCGTGTGATTGATTACTTGTCGGTTGAGTGTTTCTCTTGTTCTCCCCGTGTTTTCCCTCTAGTTCTTCCGCGTGTTCTTCGTGATTCCCCGTAGGATCCCTCCAAACGTGAAAGATCATCCACCTAGGGTTCTGCCCTACATCATCTTGGTATCATGAGCCACGTTGATCACGTTTTTGGAGCCCCTACCCCGTGTTTTCTAGCTTGATTTTGTTGTTTTCGTCCTAATTCCGAAAATTCCCCACCAAAAATAGCCCCAATTTTTTTTTTGTGATTTGTTTGTGAGTTGAGATTTTGTTGGATTTGGTCCATGGATTTGTATTGCTGCGTGTGGATCTAGCTTTTCCCACCCTCCCCACCCTTTTCCATCCACCAAAACCCTCGATTTCGACCTCATAATCTTTGTCTTCCTCGGAGTTTTTCGCAGTTCCTCTCCCTGAGCCCGATTTTCGCCCAGGCTCCGGACGACCGGAAAAGGCCGGACGTCCGACGAAGTCCGGACGACCGTAAAATCACGGACGTCCGTGAAACCCTGACGAAACTGAAGTTTGACAGTTCCCCACCTCCAAACCCACATACACAAACATCTTCCATGATACCTCCGATGACGATTTTGACACATTTTGGTCCTTGAGGTTTTGAGTTGTGGATTCCGTATCCTTTTGTGTTTCGGCTATCTAGGTACGGTTGACATCATCACCACCACGGCTCATGATAGAGGCGGGGGTGTCCCGATCTTTCGATGAGATGATAACTATCGATTTGGTGGAGACGACTATGACGATTCGACTACAAACATGCACGACGTTGCGCCTTAGCAATTGCTAAACCAACTCCGAGAGGTTATTGACCACGCCAGAGCACAATCAACCTGACCACGAAGGTCTATTCCTGCAAGCAATCGAAGAACAAGCAAGAATATGATAAAGCAATCTGAATATTGCGAATATAGATGAAGTATTGATAAAGGTGGGGATCCGTAAACGGTCTTGGTCTGGTCGTTGGACACAAACAAAGTACACGAAGTTGCAATGGCTAACTTTTAACTAAACAAATCCCAAGGAAAAGCTACTAGATGGATCTACTTATATAGGAGCAAGGGGTGGCGGCCAAGGAGGTGGGAGGACGTCCCAAGGCAGCCTAAAACTAAATCTAGGTCGTACAAGGCCAATGGGCCCAAGTGGAGGTGATGTAACACCTTTGGACTTGTAGTTTGACTCGGATTCTGCTGCAGCATCAGATTGTTTCGTCCACAACTCAACGCTCCGGACGAATTTGAAGGTGATTCCAATTGGGTTGGAAAGTGCATGAAATCTAGTTTCCAACAAAAAAAGAATCACCCAATTCAGAGTCCGTATGAAAAATTTGTGTGCGTTTTGAGTCAGGTATGTCTGTGCAGTCCAAATCTGAATCCAGAACGTGAGAGACTTGGACTCTATCTTCTCTTGGGCCAAAAGTGACGTGAGAGAACTTTTTGGACAGCAAATAAACATCTCTTTCTTCCTTATCTTCATATGTGGATTTTACAAATGTCCCATACACCTGCAATTAGACAAAACACAAAAGTGTGTGAAGTATTTTTGTTCTGGATAACATAAATAGATTATTGAATAGTTTGCACTAGAAATCACCTGACAAATATGCATATATGCAATATTTTTGGTCATATCCAAGGTAGTCATGTCCTCATCATCCTCCCCTTCTTGAAAATAAAGCCGTCCTCGGCGTTGCTTAATCTGAAATGTGGCTAACAAAAGAGACAAGGTGTACATGTTGTATATGTATATGTCATCCATTTTTACTTCCCTTAATTTTTGCATATATGACACATGAATAGATGAGTAACTTGCATAGTTCATAAAATCTAAAGCCAAAAAATTAGCACAAGAAGTAGAAGGCATGAAAATATTGCAACTCAGTTTGCACATATAAGTGAAGCTCTTATTCATTTCAAAAGATTGACAATGTTCATCATTAAACCATCCCAACATTGGTGAATAAACCTTACTTGCATCAAATTTACATGCTACAACATGCTTAAATAAGCAAACATGCAATAAGTCATTCAACACAGAATCATCACCAAGATTTGATAGAGGCGAGGGTGTCCCGATCTTTCGATGAGATGATAACTATCGATTTGGTGGAGACGACTTTGACGATCCGACTACAAATGTGCACGACGTTGCGCCTTAGCAATCGCTAAACCAATCTCCTGAGGTTACTGATGATGCCGGAAGCACGGTCAGCCTGACCACGAAGGTCTATTCCTGCAAGCAATCGAAGAACGAGCAAGAATATGATAAAGCAATCTGAATATTGCAAATATATATGAGGTATTGATAATGGTGGGGATCCGTAAGCGGTCTTGGTCTGGTCGTTGGACACAAACGAAGTACACGAAGTTGCAATGGCTAACTTTTAACTAAACAAATCCCAAGGAAAAGCTACTAGATGGATCTACTTATATAGGAGCAAGGGGTGGCGGCCAAGGAGGTGGGAGGACGTCCCAAGGCAGCCTAAAACTAAATCTAGGTCGTACAAGGCCAATGGGCCCAAGTGGAGGTGATGTAACACCTTTGGACTTGTAGTTTGACTCGGATTCTGCTGCAGCATCAGATTGTTTCGTCCACAACTCAACGCTCCGGACGAATTTGAAGGTGATACCAATTAGGTTGGAAAGTGCATGAAATCTAGTTTCCAACAAAAAAAGAATCACCCAATTCGGAGTCCGTATGAAAAACTTGTGTGCGTTTTGAGTCAGGTGTGTCTGTGTAGTCCGAATCTGAATCCAGAACGTGAGAGACTTGGACTCTATCTTCTCTTGGGCCAAAAGTGACGTGAGAGAACTTTTTGGATAGCAAATAAACATCTCTTTCTTCCTTATCTTCATATGTGGATTATACAAATGTCCCATACACCTGCAATTAGACAAAACACAAAAGTGTGTGAAGTATTTTTGTTCTGGATAACATAAATAGATTATTGAATAGTTTGCACTAGAAATCACCTGACAAATATGCATATATGCAATATTTTTGGTCATATCCAAGGTAGTCATGTCCTCATCATCCTCCCCTTCTTGAAAATAAAGCCATCCTCGGCGTTGCTTAATCTGAAATGTGGCTAACAAAAGAGACAAGGTGTACATGTTGTATATGTATATGTCATCCATTTTTACTTCCCTTGATTTTTGCATATATGACACATGAATAGATGAGTAACTTGCATAGTTCATAAAATCTAAAGCCAAAAAATTAGCACAAGAAGTAGAAGGCATGAAAATATTGCAACTCAGGTTGCACATATAAGTGAAGCTCTTATTCATTTCAAAAGATTGACAATGTTCATCATTAAACCATCCCAACATTGGTGAATAAACCTTACTTGCATCAAATTTACATGCTACAACATGCTTAAATAAGCAAACATGCAATAAGTCATTCAACACAGAATCATCACCAAGATTAGAGGTCATATCAAAATGATTAAACATTGGTTCTTTTGCATCAATAGTTAATTCCATGGGTGCACTCAAAATTGTTGGTATTTCAGTTGTTTGATCACATGGCAAAGTCAAATTATCAACGTAGTCCTCTAAAATAGGTGGTGTGATCAAAGTAGTGGGTAGCTCATCAGATGGTGCATTCAAATTGACAAGGCATTCATCATTCTCATGTAGAGATGGAAGATCAGTACCTTTGTCATTACCTCTTATGATCAACTCAGATGATGTAGCCACTCTCGGGGGCGATGTGTCACATGGTGGAGGTGATGTAGTCCTGACAACAACGGATGTGGTTGTCATAGTATGTGATAGAGGCAAAGGTGTCCCGTCTTTCGATGAGATGGTGGATTTCGCTTTGGTGGAAGTCGACTTTGACGATCCGACTACGAACGTGCGAGGACGTCGCGCCTTAGCAATCGCTAAACCAACTCCGAGAGGTTATTGACCACGCCGGAGCACGATCAACCTGACCACGAGGGTCTGTTTCCTGCGAGCAAACGAAGAACAAGCAAGAAACTGAGATTGCAATCTGGATATTGCGAATATAAGATGAAAGCTTTATTGATCAAGGTGGGGTTCTGTGACGCCTTTGTCTGGTTGTTGAACACAAACGAAGTACGCGAAGTTGCAGCTATGGCGAACTTTTAATCTAAACAAAACCCAAGGTCTAAACGATGCCCTAAGGGCTGTATATATGGAGGAAGAGGGGGTGGATTTCGTGGCCCTTGGTGGAGGGGTCCGAAATCAACCCTATCTCTTGTTTCCCCACACATACGGACTCTAAAAATAGCCTATACTTATGTATTTCGAAATTACATGGGCCTGGCCCAATAATAAGGTGACGCAGCACCTAAAATAGCCTTGGGACGAAATTTATGAAGTGGCATCTTGTATATTTCGTCCAAGGCTTCATGCACCCATTATGGTGGCTTCAAAGTCCTGAAATCATCACTTGTAACTCCGTTCTTGTTCCCCTTGCGCATGCCATCATCTCCATGCTTGTTCTTGCTCCAATGTTCATCCTTCTCCAAGCTAGGCCCTTCATTTGTAAGCAAAACAAATGTATCCAATTTAGGCAGCATCATATTCTCATGAACATTAGAATCATTACCAAGAAACGAAAGTACCTGGTAATTTAGTTGGCGTGCACGAGCTCTACTAATCATGACAGGATCCAGAGTCAATTCATGGGCTTTGTCGATCGCGGGAGACGTGCCACCACCTTTGCAAATACCACAACCGTCACGAGAGGTGCACAAACATCCAAATGCACATGATCAGGTTAATGTATCTATACCACCATTTAATGGCCGTTTTAAACCTGCTTTATATATTGAATGGGAGTTCGACATAAAAAATATATTTGCTTCCCATAATTTCGATGAACATAAAAAGGTTAAGGTTGCGGTTGGTTCTTTCACTGGTTATGCTTTGGTTTGGTGGAGTGAATATTGTCGGTTACACCCTGATTATATACCTACTACTTGGGATGATTTGAAACTTGCCATGCGACATACTTTCGTCCCTGCTTATTATACTCGTGACATGATTAAGAAGTTGCAACACTTAAAACAAGGTAGTGAAACTGTAACAAAATGTTATGATGATTTACAAACTACCTTGTTGCATTCCTCTTTAGAAGAAAGTGAAGATGATTTTATGGATAGATTTTGGGGAGGATTAAACCGTGATATTCAAGAGATACTAATTCATGAAGAGTGTTATCCTATGGACCATTTGTTTCATCTTGCTTGCAAAGCTGAACAGGAAATAAAACGACGTGTTGGCCACAAGGAGAACAAGCGCACGGTGCACATTCCAAGAGTTGATATGATTGTTCCTTCAACTACTAGGCATACTATGACAACCACATCCGTTGTTGTCAGGACTACATCACCTCCACCATGTGAGACATCGCCCCCGAGAGTGGCTACATCATCTAAGTTGATCATAAGAGGTAATGACAAAGGTATTGATCTTCCATCTCTACATGAGAATGATGAATGCCTTGTCAATTTGAATGCACCATCTGATGAGCTACCCACTACTTTGATCACACCACCTATTTTAGAGGACTACGTTGATAATTTGACTTTGCCATGTGATCAAACAACTGAAATACCAACAATTTTGAGTGCACCCATTGAATTAACTATTGATGCAAAAGAACCAATGTTTAATCATTTTGATATGACCTTTAATCTTGGTGATGATTCTGTGTTAAATGACTTATTGCATGTTTGCTTATTTAAGCATGTTCTAGCATGTAAATTTGATGCAAGTAAGGTTTATTCACCAATGTTGGGATGGTTTAATGATGGACATTGTCAATCTTTTGAAATGAATAAGAGCTTCACTTATATGTGCAAACTGAGTTGCAATATTTTCATGCCTTCTACTTCTTGTGCTAATTTTTTGGCTTTAGATTTTATGAACTATGCAAGTTACTCATCTATTCATGTGTCATATATGCAAAAATCAAGGGAAGTAAAAATGGATGACATATACATATACAACATGTACACCTTGTCTCTTTTGTTAGCCACATTTCAGATTAAGCAACGCCGAGGACGGCTTTATTTTCAAGAAGGGGAGGATGATGAGGACATGACTACCTTGGATATGACCAAAAATATTGCATATATGCATATTTGTCAGGTGATTTCTAGTGCAAACTATTCAATAATCTATTTATGTTATCCAGAACAAAAATACTTCACACACTTTTGTTTTTTGTCTAATTGCAGGTGTATGGGACATTTGTACAATCCACATATGAAGATAAGGAAGAAAGAGATGTTTATTTGCTGTCCAAAAAGTTCTCTCACGTCACTTTTGGCCCAAGAGAAGATAGAGTCCAAGTCTCTCACGTTCTGGATTCAGATTCGGACTGCACAGACATACCTGACTCAAAACGCACACAAGTTTTTCATACAGACTCCAAATTGGGTGATTCTTTTTTTTGGAAACTAGATTTCGTGCACTTTCCAACCCAATTGGAATCACCTTCAAATTCGTCCGGAGCGTTGAGTTGTGGACGAAACAATCTGATGCTGCAGCAGAATCCGAGTCAAACTACAAGTCCAAAGGTGTTACATCACCTCCACTTGGGCCCATTGACCTTGTACGACCTAGATTTAGTTTTAGGCTGCCTTGGGACGTCCTCCCACCTCCTTGGCCGCCACCCCTTGCTCCTATATAAGTAGATCCATCTAGTAGCTTTTCCGGGGGTTTTGTTTAGTTAAAAGTTAGCCATTGCAACTTCGTGTACTTCGTTTGTGTCCAACGACCAGACCAAGACCGCTTACGGATCGCCACCATTATCAATACCTCATATATATTTGCAATATTCAGATTGCTTTATCATATTCTTGCTCGTTCTTCGATTGCTTGCAGGAATAGACCTTCGTGGTCAGGCTAATCGTGCTTCCGGCATCATCAGTAACCTCAGGAGATTGCTTTAGCGATTGCTAAGGCGCAACGTCGTGCACGTTTGTAGTCGGATCGTCAAAGTCGTCTCCACCAAATCGATAGTTATCATCTCATCGAAAGATCGGGACACCCTCGCCTCTATCAGCAGGAGGCAAAGAGGAAGGCACGTCCTCGAATGAAAATAATGCCTCTTTGCACACAAAAGCATAGCAAACAGATTTGCTGAAATCTAGCTCATCAATATCAGATTTGGTGGCAAATAAACATGCACTTTTCAATTTAATTTCAGAAGCAACACTAGATGGTTTATTATTAGGCTTCATTTGTTGCTCAAATTCTTTTGCCACAATCTGATTTTCACTCTTATTCGTCTCCTGTTTTGCTTTATTAGCTCTATTAATATCATCTTTCAAAATGGAATCAGGAGTCATAGGAAGCAAAGTAATATTTTTATCCTTATGAACAAGAGTATAGTGATTGTTTCTACCATGGTGTACAGAATTTTTATCAAATTGCCATGGTCTACCAAGTAATAAGGAACATGCTTGCATAGGTACCACATCACAATCAACATAATCAGCTGATAGAGGCGAGGGTGTCCCGATCTTTCGATGAGATGATAACTATCGATTTGGTGGAGACGACTTTGACGATCCGACTACAAATGTGCACGACGTTGCGCCTTAGCAATCGCTAAACCAATCTCCTGAGGTTACTGACGATGCCGGAAGCACGGTCAGCCTGACCACGAAGGTCTATTCCTGCAAGCAATCGAAGAACGAGCAAGAATATGATAAAGCAATCTGAATATTGCAAATATATATGAGGTATTGATAATGGTGGGGATCCGTAAGCGGTCTTGGTCTGGTCGTTGGACACAAACGAAGTACACGAAGTTGCAATGGCTAACTTTTAACTAAACAAATCCCAAGGAAAAGCTACTAGATGGATCTACTTATATAGGAGCAAGGGGTGGCGGCCAAGGAGGTGGGAGGACGTCCCAAGGCAGCCTAAAACTAAATCTAGGTCGTACAAGGCCAATGGGTCCAAGTGGAGGTGATGTAACACCTTTGGACTTGTAGTTTGACTCGGATTCTGCTGCAGCATCAGATTGTTTCGTCCACAACTCAACGCTCCGGACGAATTTGAAGGTGATTCCAATTAGGTTGGAAAGTGCACGAAATCTAGTTTCCAACAAAAAAAGAATCACCCAATTCGGAGTTCGTATGAAAAACTTGTGTGCGTTTTGAGTCAGGTGTGTCTGTGCAGTCCGAATCTGAATCCAGAACGTGAGAGACTTGGACTCTATCTTCTCTTGGGCCAAAAGTGACGTGAGAGAACTTTTTTGACAGCAAATAAACATCTCTTTCTTCCTTATCTTCATATGTGGATTATACAAATGTCCCATACACCTGCAATTAGACAAAACACAAAAGTGTGTGAAGTATTTTTGTTCTGGATAACATAAATAGATTATTGAATAGTTTGCACTAGAAATCACCTGACAAATATGCATATATGCAATATTTTTGGTCATATCCAAGGTAGTCATGTCCTCATCAAGATTAGAGGTCATATCAAAATGATTAAACATTGGTTCTTTTGCATCAATAGTTAATTCAATGGGTGCACTCAAAATTGTTGGTATTTCAGTTGTTTGATCACATGGCAAAGTCAAATTATCAACGTAGTCCTCTAAAATAGGTGGTGTGATCAAAGTAGTGGGTAGCTCATCAGATGGTGCACTCAAATTGACAAGGCATTCATCATTCTCATGTAGAGATGGAAGATCAGTACCTTTGTCATTACCTCTTATGATCAACTCACATGATGTAGCCACTCTCGGGGGCGATGTGTCACATGGTGGAGGTGATGTAGTCCTGACAACAACGGATGTGGTTGTCATAGTATGCCTAGTAGTTGAAGGAACAATCATATCAACTCTTGGAATGTGCACCGTGCGCTTGTTCTCCTCGTGGCCAACACGTCGTTTTATTTCCTGTTCAGCTTTGCAAGCAAGATGAAACAAATGGTCCATAGGATAACACTCTTCATGAATTAGTATCTCTTGAATATCACGGTTTAATCCTCCCCAAAATCTATCCATAAAATCATCTTCACTTTCTTCTAAAGAGGAATGCAACAAGGTAGTTTGTAAATCATCATAATATTTTGTTACAGTTTCACTACCTTGTTTTAAGTGTTGCAACTTTTTAATCATGTCACGAGTATAATAAGCAGGGACGAAAGTATGTCGCATGGCAAGTTTCAAATCATCCCAAGTAGTAGGTATATAATCAGGGTGTAACCGACAATATTCACTCCACCAAACCAAAGCATAACCAGTGAAAGAACCAACCGCAACCTTAACCTTTTTATGTTCATCGAAATTATGGGAAGCAAATAATTTTTTTATGTCAAACTCCCATTCAATATATAAAGCAGGTTTAAAACGGCCATTAAATGGTGGTATAGATACATTAACCTGATCATGTGCATTTGGATGTTTGTGCACCTCTCGTGACGGTTGTGGTATTTGCAAAGGTGGTGGCACGTCTCCCGCGATCGACAAAGCCCATGAATTGACTCTGGATCCTGACATGATTAGTAGAACAAGAAACAAAACCCAAAAATAATGTTCCTCTAACTACTAGGATGTGGTGGTAAAACGCTCACAGTAAAGCAAATATCAATGTCTTACAAGTTCTTACCATGCAGCAGGCGGTGATCGGCAACCAGCGGTGTCAAGTAACTCCGAATATTGAGTAAAGCGATTGCCAGGGGAGCGTACGTATACACGGTGTAGAAATATGTGGAGCTGGGTTGGCTATATATGGTAGCAAAAGATTAGCAATAATCAATTCAAAAATGCAATGTTGAATAAACGCTCAACGACGGTATTATGCTGGTCCTAGGCTAGACCAGACTAGAGACGCGAGCCTAGAACACTAATAAGGTCTCGGCGTAGCACAACTAGCATCAATGAAGGATACTAAGTAGCTCTTGACAGCAAGATATAAGTGAAGATCACAACGGCAGTGAAGATAATTATGAAAAACAACTGCCAAGCAGGATATACAACAACTCTCTCTCCAACTTTCCTCTTGAAAAGTTTGAGACAATTTTCTGATAAATTCTTTCAAAGAATGCTACTAACTCAAGCTTTCCAATGCAAAAAGAATCACTCAATTCCGAGTTGATATGAGGAGTCAAAGAATTCTAAAACTGGCCTGAAAAATTGGAACAAGCTGTGTTCATGAACTTCGGAGGGCAAAAAGACCTATTTAGAAGCCGATTTTGAGGTGTCAAATATTGAACTTGCTTCTGCAACTATTTAGATGCGGCTCGTCGCTATCTTCAATTTGAGTACTCATGGAGCCAAAACGGATTTCGTATGAGGAAGATACACCTGTTTTACTGAACAGTGCGCAAAACAGATTCCAATCCGAATTCAGGTACGAGATTGATTCTAGATAGATCCAATTTTTTTTCTTCTCTCTTTTTTTTTCTCACGCTTTTTTTTTCTTTTTCTTCTCCCTCTTTCCAAAACAAACTAGATAAGATGTAGATTGGATCAAGCGAAGATGGGAACGATCTCAACTATGATTATGACAATGAACGGTGGGTAGCACGTGGAGGAAATTGATGGATGGTTGGTGGACAGCGGAAGGGATAACGATGCAGCGGCGACGTGACTAATGTGAACAGAACTCGAAATTCTAAACGAACTAGACACTAAGACCAGCAACTCGACACGACGATGCAACCGATAATTCAACTATGCAAGCAATGAAAAGAAAATTGCAAAGGCTCAGACTGGCTTGGACCAAGGATGAATAGATCTAACTCTTTTTTGTGGCTTTTTCTTGGACAATAGGTAATAAAATAAATCTAATCTAGGAAAACTGGAAATTCTCACCGAGCAACCTGAAAACTGATACCACTTGATAGAGGCGGGGGTGTCCCGATCTTTCGATGAGATGATAACTATCGATTTTGTGGAGACGACTTTGACGATTCGACTACAAACGTGCACGACGTTGCGCCTTAGCAATCGCTAAACCAACTCCGAGAGGTTATTGACCACGCCAGAGCACAATCAACCTGACCACGAAGGTCTATTCCTGCAAGCAATCGAAGAACAAGCAAGAATATGATAAAGCAATCTGAATATTGCGAATATAGATGAAGTATTGATAAAGGTGGGGATCCGTAAACGGTCTTGGTCTGGTCGTTGGACACAAACAAAGTATACGAAGTTGCAATGGCTAACTTTTAACTAAACAAATCCCAAGGAAAAGCTACTAGATGGATCTACTTATATAGGAGCAAGGGGTGGCGGCCAAGGAGGTGGGAGGACGTCCCAAGGCAGCCTAAAACTAAATCTAGGTCGTACAAGGCCAATGGGCCCAAGTGGAGGTGATGTAACACCTTTGGACTTGTAGTTTGACTCGGATTCTGCTGCAGCATCAGATTGTTTCGTCCACAACTCAACGCTCCGGACGAATTTGAAGGTGATTCCAATTGGGTTGGAAAGTGCACGAAATCTAGTTTCCAACAAAAAAAGAACCACCCAATTCGGAGTCCGTATGAAAAACTTGTGTGCGTTTTGAGTCAGGTATCTCTGTGCAGTCCAAATCTGAATCCAGAACGTGAGAGACTTGGACTCTATCTTCTCTTGGGCCAAAAGTGACGTGAGAGAACTTTTTGGACAGCAAATAAACATCTCTTTCTTCCTTATCTTCATATGTGGATTGTACAAATGTCCCATACATCTGCAATTAGACAAAACACAAAAGTGTGTGAAGTATTTTTGTTCTGGATAACATAAATAGATTATTGAATAGTTTGCACTAGAAATCACCTGACAAATATGCATATATGCAATATTTTTGGTCATATCCAAGGTAGTCATGTCCTCATCAGCTCATCTTCGCAAGGATCCCATCATCGCAAGGACGGTAACTTCGACGACAACTTTGTCATACCTTGCAATTGCATTAATACCCACATGTCCCTACTTTTGCGTATCTTACCCATCGAGACTAGCCGTTGAGTATTGCTGGCAACGCGACTTGTGCACATTAGTGATCATACTCCATATAGCATACATATTATACCATAGTGGTGCATATCTTGAGATCAACTTGTGTGTCACAAAGTTGTCATCGCATACGCAATTGCTACCTTGGTTCGTGAAGTGTTGCATGAGAAAAGAGCTCAAAAGTGAAAGAGCCACCCAAGCTTTTAAGCAAAGAGGAAATATAAGCAAAGAGCTTATAAGCAAGAACCATAGCATCATACTACATTAAGATTGTCATATCCGATCATCTTGGATCATCGCACTGAAATACCATACATATAGCTTAATTGAGATAGAGATAGTTGCATTTTTGCCTAGTAGGTTGTGCACAAGTTTGCGTATCCGCCTATTGTGCAATCGTGCTAGCGTCTCTCTAGTATTGTGCAACAAGAGCATTTTCGTGGTTTCCACATTTTGGCTCACTTTTGGATTGCACAATCCCACTTATCTATTTGCGTGTGTGTTTCCGTGTACCCATACTTGCTTGGTATACTTGTTGCATTTGCAAATTTCTGAATCTTTTCCAACATTATTGAAGCTCACTTACTATTGCATCAAATTTTGTGCCACCATCCTAACCAAACTCCACCAAAACCTTTTAATTGTGTAGGTGTGAGAACCGACAAGAATTGGTACCAACAGTGCTATTTCATTGTCTGCATTTGAGTGAATTTGATTCATCTTCAACATCGGTCAAGGTACATTTGGTACATGTTCTTTTCCTTCTTCCACTTACAGTTTACTTGGTATGATGGATAGGCCAAGTTCTTCTACAAATCCACCTCTCATCGAGCACGGCGACGACATGTCATCATTCGTCACAAAGAGTCACCTCTTTGGTGCTCAAAGGGCGTTACACCAAGAGCAACAAGCTATGAGCGACCGCATCGACAACCTCGCCACCGACTTGCGACTCTCCGAGCAACGTACAAGAGACTACTTCGACGACAAGTTCGACTCTCACAAGCAAGAAAATGATGCAAAAATGGACGAGATCCGCGCCTTGATGAGGAACCGGCATCATTCCACTTCTTCCTCCTCAAGACGGAGCCACTCGAGTCGACACTTCGATGACACCTTCTCCGGCTCAAGTACACCGTCATCGACCATTCTTCGACGAGCCGCGCGTCAAGACCGTCATGCATCTCGGACCCCACTACAAGACAAGCATTCACAAGAGCAAGTCGATGAGCAAGTCCCTCGTCCTCAATCAAACCAAGTGGCTTTTGCTCAAGCTCAAGAACGACAACGACTACGGCGATAAGAAGAAGAACGAGCGCGTCTACACCAAAAAGAACAAGACGCCGAGGCTCAACATCTTCAACAACAACAACGTGAAGCGCAAGCTCTTGAGGCGCAGCGTGCCCTTCAAGAATCAAGTCGAGCCATCGCCAACCGCAACCGCGAACGGCGCAATCAAGAGGAAGCTCTTCGAGAAGAAATCCAAGAGAGGAACTACCTACCACAAGTGCAACGTCAAGCGCCACAAATTCCTCCACAACCTCATCAAGCTCCACTTCAACCTCAAGTTCAACAAGAGCAAGTTGATCATAGACTTCCTCTGCGCCAAGAGCAACATGAGAATGACTATCCCCCACGTCAAGGACGTCATCATCACCATCGCCAACAACACAATGAAGAGCAACGCTATGGCAAGCTCAAGTTCACAATGCCCAAGTTCAAAGGAAGCAATGATCCGGAAGAGTACCTCTCATGGGCATTGAAGGTCGACAAAATCTTTTGTTTGCACAACTATAAGGAAGAGAAGAAGATTGCTATGGCATCACTTGAGTTCCAAGACTATGTGCTCATATGGTGGGAACAAGTCCTTGAACGCCGTGAAGCAAGAGGTGAACCTCCAATCACCACTTGGGCTCAAATGAAGGATGTCATGCGGGCACGCTTTGTACCAACCTACTACAACCGCGATCTCTTCAAGAAGCTACAACTCCTCAAGCAAGGAACAAAGAGTGTTGAAGAATACTACAAGGAAATGGAGTTAGCCATGATTCGAGCCAATGTCAAGGAAGATGATGAGCAAACAATGGCACGTTTCTTGAATGGACTCAATCATCCCATCAAGAAGATCGCCGACTTCCAACCATATTCCAACCTCATTGAGCTCGTGCATCAAGCAACCAAGGCGGAACGTCAAGTGCAAGATGACTTCAAGTACGCCAAGTACTCATCCAAGACCTATGGCTTCTCCAACATCCAAGCTTCAACGACTCCTCCAACATCTATGTCAACAAAACCTTCTCCAAACAACGACGACAAGTCAAGTTACAAGAAAAATCCGACAAGTTCAAATCGTCTTTGATAGAGGCGGGGGTGTCCCGATCTTTCGATGAGATGGTAACTATCGATTTGGTGGAGACGACTTTGACGATCCGACTACAAACGCGCACGACGTTGCGCCTTAGCAATCGCTAAACCAATCTCCAGAGGTTATTGACCACCCCGGTGCACGATCAACCTGACCACGAAGGTCTATTCCTGCAAGCAATCGAAGAACGAGCAAGAATATGATAAAAGCAATCTGAATATTGCAAATATGTATGAAGTATTGATAATGGTGGGTATCCGAAAGCGGTCTTGGTCTGGTCGTTGGACACAAACGAAGTACACGAAGTTGCGTTGGCTAACTTTTAACTAAACAAATCCCAAGGAAAAGTTACTAGATGGATCTACTTATATAGGAGCAAGAGGTGGCGGCCAAGGAGGTGGGAGGACGTCCCAAGGCAGCCTAAAACTAAATCTAGGTCGTACAAGGCCAATGGGCCCATGTGGAGGTGATGTAACACCTTTGGACTTGTAGTTTGACTCGGATTCTGCTGCAGCATCAGATTGTTTCGTCCACAACTCAACGCTCCGGACGAATTTGAAGGTGATTCCAGTTGGCTTGGAAAGTGCACGAAATCTAGTTTCCAACAAAAAAATAATCACCCAATTCGGAGTCCGTATGAAAAACTTGTGTGCGTTTTGAGTCAGGTATGTCTGTGCAGTCCGAATCTGAATCCAGAACGTGAGAGACTTGGACTCTATCTTCTCTTGGGCCAAAAGTGATGTGAGAGAACTTTTTGGACAGCAAATAAACATCTCTTTCTTCCTTATCTTCATATGTGGATTTTACAAATGTCCCATACACCTGTAATTAGACAAAACACAAAAGTGTGTGAAGTATTTTTGTTCTGGATAACATAAATAGATTATTGAATAGTTTGCACTAGAAATCACCTGACAAATATGCATATATGCAATATTTTTGGTCATATCCAAGGTAGTCATGTCCTCATCATCCTCCCCTTCTTGAAAATAAAGCCGTCCTCGGCGTTGCTTAATCTGAAATGTGGCTAACAAAAGAGACAAGGTGTACATGTTGTATATGTATATGTCATCCATTTTTACTTCCCTTGATTTTTGCATATATGACACATGAATAGATGAGTAACTTGCATAGTTCATAAAATCTAAAGCCAAAAAATTAGCACAAGAAGTAGAAGGCATGAAAATATTGCAACTCAGTTTGCACATATAAGTGAAGCTCTTATTCATTTCAAAAGATTGACAATGTTCATCATTAAACCATCCCAACATTGGTGAATAAACCTTACTTGCATCAAATTTACATGCTAGAACATGCTTAAATAAGCAAACATGCAACAAGTCATTTAACACAGAATCATCACCAAGATTAGAGGTCATATCAAAATGATTAAACATTGGTTCTTTTGCATCAATAGTTAATTCAATGGGTGCACTCAAAATTGTTGGTATTTCAGTTGTTTGATCACATGGCAAAGTCAAATTATCAACGTAGTCCTCTAAAATAGGTGGTGTGATCAAAGTAGTGGGTAGCTCATCAGATGGTGCATTCAAATTGACAAGGCATTCATCATTCTCATGTAGAGATGGAAGATCAGTACCTTTGTCATTACCTCTTATGATCAACTCAGATGATGTAGCCACTCTCGGGGGCGATGTGTCACATGGTGGAGGTGATGTAGTCCTGACAACAACGGATGTGGTTGTCATAGTATGCTTAGTAGTTGAAGGAACAATCATATCAACGCTTGGAATGTGCACCGTGCGCTTGTTCTCCTCGTGGCCAAAACGTCGTTTTATTTCCTGTTCAGCTTTGCAAGCAAGATGAAACAAATGGTCCATAGGATAACACTCTTCATGAATTAGTATCTCTTGAATATCACGGTTTAATCCTCCCCAAAATCTATCCATAAAATCATCTTCACTTCTTCTAAAGAGGAATGCAACAAGGTAGTTTGTAAATCATCATAATATTTTGTTACAGTTTCACTACCTTGTTTTAAGTGTTGCAACTTCTTAATCATGTCACGAGTATAATAAGCAGGGACGAAAGTATGTCGCATGGCAAGTTTCAAATCATCCCAAGTAGTAGGTATATAATCAGGGTGTAACCGACAATATTCACTCCACCAAACCAAAGCATAACCAGTGAAAGAACCAACCGCAACCTTAACCTTTTTATGTTCATTGAAATTATGGGAAGCAAATATATTTTTTATGTCGAACTCCCATTCAATATATAAAGCAGGTTTAAAACGGCCATTAAATGGTGGTATAGATACATTAACCTGATCATGTGCATTTGGATGTTTGTGCACCTCTCGTGACGGTTGTGGTATTTGCAAAGGTGGTGGCACGTCTCCCGCGATCGACAAAGCCCATGAATTGACTCTGGATCCTGTCATGATTAGTAGAACAAGAAACAAAACCCAAAAATAATGTTCCTATAACTACTAGGATGTGGTGGTAAAACGCTCACACTAAAGCAAATATCAACGTCTTACAAGTTCTTACCATGCAGCAGGCGGTGATCGGCAACCAGCGGTGTCAAGTAACTCCGAATATTGAGTAAAGCGATTGCCAGGGGAGCGTACGTATACACGGTGTAGAAATATGTGGAGCTGGGTTGGCTATATATGGTAGCAAAAGATTACCAATAATCAATTCAAAGATGCAATGTTGAATAAACGCTCAACGACGGTACTGTGCTGGTCCTAGGCTAGACCGGACTAGAGACGCGAGCCTAGAACACTAATGAGGTCACGGTGTAGCACAACTAGCATCAATGAAGGATACTAAGTAGCTCTTGACAGTAAGATATAAGTGAAGATCACAACGGCAGTGAAGATAATGATGAAAAACAACTGCCAAGCAGGATATACAACAACTCTCTCTCCAACTTTCCTCTTGAAAAGTTTGAGACAATTTTCTGATAAATTCTTTCAAAGATTGCTACTAACTCAAGCTTTCCAATGCAAAAAGAATCACTCAATTCCGAGTTGATATGAGGAGTCAAAGAATTCTAAAACTGGCCTGAAAAATTGGAACAAGTTGTGTTCACGAACTTCGGAGGGCAAAAAGACCTATTTAGAAACCGATTTTGAGGTGTCAAATATTGAACAAGTTTCTGCAACTATTTAGATGCGGCTCGTCGCTATCTTCAATTTGAGTACTCACGGTGCCAAAACTGACTTCGTATGAGGAAGATACACCTGTTTTACTAAACAGTGCGCAAAAGAGATTCCAATCCGAATTCAGGTACGAGATTGATTCTAGATAGATTCGATTTTTTTTCTCTCCTTTTTTTTCTCACGCTTTTTTTTCTTTTTCTTCTCTCTCTTTTTCTTTTTTTTTTTGTTTCCTTTTTTCTCTTTTTTTTTCTCTCTCTTTTTTTTCTCCCTCTTTCCAAGACAAACTAGATAAGATGGAGATTGGATTAGGCGAAGATGTGAATGACCTCAACTATGATTATGACAATGAACAGTGCGTAGCACGTGGTGGAAATTAATAGATGGGATGGTGGACGGCGGAAGGGATAATGATGCAGCGGCGGCGTGACTAATGTGAACAGAACTCGAAACTCTAAAGGAACTAGACACTAAGACCAGCAACTGACACGACGATGCAACCGATAATTCAACTATGCAAGCAATGAATAGAAAATTGCAAAGGCTCAGACTGGCTTGGATAAAGGATGAACAGATCTAACTTTTTTTTGTGGCTTTTTCTTGGACAATAGGTAAGAAAAAAAATCTAATCTAGGAAAAACTGGAAATTCTCACCGAGCAACCTGAAAACTGATACCACTTGATAGAGGCGGGGGTGTCCCGATCTTTCGATGAGATGGTAACTATCGATTTGGTGGAGACGACTTTGACGATCCGACTACAAACGCGCACGACGTTGCGCCTTAGCAATCGCTAAACCAATCTCCAGAGGTTATTGACCACCCCGGTGCACGATCAACCTGACCACGAAGGTCTATTCCTGCAAGCAATCGAAGAACGAGCAAGAATATGATAAAAGCAATCTGAATATTGCAAATATGTATGAAGTATTGATAATGGTGGGGATCCGAAAGCGGTCTTGGTCTGGTCGTTGGACACAAACGAAGTACACGAAGTTGCGTTGGCTAACTTTTAACTAAACAAATCCCAAGGAAAAGTTACTAGATGGATCTACTTATATAGGAGCAAGAGGTGGCGGCCAAGGAGGTGGGAGGACGTCCCAAGGCAGCCTAAAACTAAATCTAGGTCGTACAAGGCCAATGGGCCCATGTGGAGGTGATGTAACACCTTTGGACTTGTAGTTTGACTCGGATTCTGCTGCAGCATCAGATTGTTTCGTCCACAACTCAACGCTCCGGACGAATTTGAAGGTGATTCCAGTTGGCTTGGAAAGTGCACGAAATCTAGTTTCCAACAAAAAAAGAATCACCCAATTCGGAGTCCGTATGAAAAACTTGTGTGCGTTTTGAGTCAGGTATGTCTGTGCAGTCTGAATCTGAATCCAGAACGTGAGAGACTTGGACTCTATCTTCTCTTGGGCCAAAAGTGACGTGAGAGAACTTTTTGGACAGCAAATAAACATCTCTTTCTTCCTTATCTTCATATGTGGATTGTACAAATGTCCCATACACCTGTAATTAGACAAAACACAAAAGTGTGTGAAGTATTTTTGTTCTGGATAACATAAATAGATTATTGAATAGTTTGCACTAGAAATCACCTGACAAATATGCATATATGCAATATTTTTGGTCATATCCAAGGTAGTCATGTCCTCATCAGTCTTCCTCCTACTACAAGCAAATTCAAGCCGCGTGCTTCATCATCTACTCCGACCGATGAGACCGTCAAAACAAGCTCCTTCAAGTGTTTCACTTGCGGCGGCCGAGGCCACAAGTCCTATGAATGCACGAATAAGCGCACCATGATCCTCAACGACGACGGCACATATGACTCAATGAGTGAAGAGGAGATGGAAGCCCTTGAGCAAGTGGCCATGCACCGGCACGTGAACGAAGATGAAGATGATCAAGTCTTTTGTGATGAGGATTCGAGCCCCGCTCTCGTTGTCTCCAAAGTCTTGACACTTCAACATCAACAAGAAGAAGACCAAAGATGCCACATCTTCCACACAAAGGCCGGCATCGATGGAAGGTCCGTCAAGGTCATCATCGATGGAGGTAGTTGCCACAACTTGGCAAGTGAAGAACTATGTTCAAAGCTTCAATTAGTCAAGAGGAAGCACCCGCACCCCTACAAGGTTCAATGGCTAAGTGACTCCGGCACTATACGAGTCGAGCATACGGTCCAAGTCTCTTTCAAAATAGGTGCTTATGAAGACACTTTGGAATGTGATGTGGTCCCAATGACCGTTTGCCACCTCCTTCTTGGTCGACCATGGCAATTCGACCGTGGTGTCATCCACAATGGGCGCACCAATCACTATAGCTTCAAGATGAAAGGGAAGGAGTATGTGCTACGACCTATGTCTCCTAGTCAAGTGAGAGCCGACAAGCAAACCACCCACCATGGCGAGAAGAGTGAGAAAGTGACCCACCCAAAAGCGAGTGAGAGCCACGAGCCAAATGATGAGGACATCAATACCATTGTTACACCCACAGCCCCTACTGCTACATATACGGGACCAATTACTAGAGCTCGCGCACGCCAATTAAATTATCAGGTACTTTCGTTTCTTGGTAATGATTCTAATGTTCATGAGAATATGATGCTGCCTAAATTGGATACATTTGTTTTGCTTACAAATGAAGGGCCTAGCTTGGAGAAGGATGAACATTGGAGCAAGAACAAGCATGGAGATGATGCCATGCGCAAGGGGAACAAGAACGGAGTTACAAGTGATGATTTCAGGACTTTGAAGCCACCATAATGGGTGCATGAAGCCATGGACGAAATATACAAGATGCCACGTCATAAATTTCGTCCCGAGGCTATTATAGGTGCTGCGTCACCTTTTTATTGGGCCAGGCCCATGTAATTTCGAAATACATAAGTATAGGCTATTTTTAGAGTCCGTATGTGTGGGGAAACAAGAGATAGGGTTGATTTCGGACCCCTCCACCAACTGCCACGAAATTCCCCCTCTCTTCCTCCATATATATAGCCCTTAGGGCACCGTTTAGACTTTGGGTTTTGTTTAGATTAAAAGTTCGCCATAGCTGCAACTTCGCGTACTTCGTTTGTGTTCAACGACCAGACAAAGGCGTCACAGAACCCCACCTTGATCAATAAAGCTTTCATCTTATATTTGCAATATCCAGATTGCAATCTTAGTTTCTTGCTTGTTCTTCGTTTGCTCGCAGGAAACAGACCCTCGTGGTCAGGTTGATCATGCTCCGGCGTGGTCAATAACCTCTCGGAGTTGGTTTAGCGATTGCTAAGGCGCGACGTCCTCACACGTTCGTAGTCGGATCGTCAAAGTCGACTTCCACCAAAGCGATATCCATCATCTCATCGAAAGACGGGACATCTTTGCCTCTATCAAGTGGTATCAGATTTCCAGGTTGCTTGGTGAGATTTTACAGTTTTTCGTAGTTTAGATCGAGTCTGTACTTCATACCTATAGTCCACGAAAAAGCCAAAAAAAATTAGGGTTAGTTCATCCCATCCGAACCAATCTGAGCCTTGCATAATCTTTTCTGTATTTGCTTTGTTGAATTTGCGGTTGCATCGTCGTGTCCAGTTGCTGGTCTTAGCGTCAAGTCTTTTAGAGTTTCGAGTTTTGTTCATAGGTTGTCACGTCGCCGCTGCCATATATCACCATCGCATCATCATCGTCGCTGTTGCCATATACCACCACCACATATTCACCGCCAATCCGAATCCATATACGCCACCACATATCCGCCGCCATCACGCCAATCCGAGTTCACCTGCAACATATATCCGCCACCTGTCCGTGTTCCACCAGATTCATCTCCGCCACCAGTCCGAGTTCCACCAGATTCATCTCCGCCACCAGTCCTAGTCCGAGTCCAGTAATTGTTGCATTGTTCTCGATTTCCAGATCACGCGATACTCCGAGTCGTGAAAGAGAAGGACTCCCCAACTTCCGAGCCATCCGTAGAAGAAAAATAGTTCCAATTTCAAAAAAAAAACTAAGTCTGGAAAATTCTGGCTAGGCAGTTTTTAGACCATTTGTAGACTTTTTCGAAATAAATTTGTTGCGGAGCAAAAAAAAAGAGGAAAAAAAGTGCAAAAAAAAAGAGAAAAAAAAATTTCAGAGTGTGCTCCTCCCTTGTTTACGTGCCGCGCCGTGATTTTGTTGGTGTTCTAGGCTCGCGTCTCTAGCACAGTCTAGCCTAGGACCAGCACAGTACCGTCGTTGAGCGTTTATTCAACTTTGCATCTCTGAATTGATTATTGCTGACCCTTTTTGCTACCATATTATAAGCCTTCCCAGCTCCACATACATCTACGTCGTGCATTTGACTCTCCCTGGTAATCGCTCTATCCAAGCTTTGAGAGTTTTGACTACAACGATTGCCGATCACCGCCTGTTGCTGGGTAAGAACTGGTAAGAATTTGAGTTTTGCTTGACGGATTTGTGACACCCACCACCACCACTTGTTCGTAGTCTGTAGGATCATATTCTTGTGTGTTTCTATTGCTGCTAACCATGCCAGGATCACAAGCCGATGAGATTGACTGGGAGAATTTATCGAACAAGGAGCTTCATGATAAGTTTCAGCAAATGATGACTGAACAGGTGCAAGATGTGCTAAACAATTTTGAAGAGGCCATGGAGAAGATCACTGGCCTTGAGAAGACGTTCGAAACAAAGCTCGATAACAATTTTAATGAATTGCTCGCGCGTCTTTCACCACCACCACCCGCTGCACCTAACGCACCTCTCCAACAACAACAACAACGACTACCTCCACATCGCGAAACAGACCTCCGCCGAGCAAGCCGTGTTCCTCTTGCGTTTGGCCAAACTGTTGGTGCTGCTATTGATACTTCTGTGGCTCCTGCTGCTGATGCGGAGGAGGATGATTATGTGGGAGATTATGAGGATGAGGTTGATCAAAATCAGCACTACATGCAGCCACCTGTACCACCACCAGCAGGTTGACCTCAGGTATATATTCGTAATGGTAGGCCTGCACCACCACCTCAGGTACGAGATGATGTCCATATTCCTAAACTGAAATTGAATATTCCACCATTTGAGGGTAGATATGTTCCTGATATATATCTTACTTGGGAGTTAGAAACTGAACAACGATTTACATGTTTACAATATCCTGAGGAGAGACGAGTTGCTGCTGCTGTTTGTGCTTTCACTAGTTTTGCATGTGTATGGTGGTCTGAACATTGTAGATTATATCCTATTCCAACTACTTGGGCTGCTTTGAAAACTGATATGCGTACGCGTTGGGTTCCACCATATTATCTACGTGAATTGCTTCAAAAATTGCAGCGTTTAAGACAAGGGAAAAATTATGTAGAAGAATATTATCAGGAATTACAAACTGGCATGATTAGATGTGGTATTGTTGAGGAGAATGAAGCTATGCTTGCACGTTTTCTGGGTGGATTAAATAGAGAGATTCAGACCATTCTAGACTATAAGGAGTATACTAATATCACTCGTTTATTCCATCTTGCTTGTAAAGCTAAACGTGAAGTGCAGGATCGACAAGCATTGGGGCGAACTAACTTTTCTGCAGGCCGACCTTCATCATGGACACCACGTGCATCTTCTACTTCAACTGCACCAGCACCTCCATCTGGTGCCACCTCCAGCCGTGATACAAGAAAACAGGCACAACCACCATTATCTGCCAAGAGCGCACCTGCGGGGCCTGCACAGCGTTCTTCTTCTTCCATGGCATCAACAGGGCACACAAGTGATATTATTTGTCGTCGTTGTAAGGGAGGAGGTCATTATGCGAGAGAATGCAAATCTCCGCGTGTGATAATTGCTACCGCGGATGGTGGATATGAGTCTGCTGGTGACTATGATGAGGAGACTTTGGCTCTTATTACACGTGAAGAACATGGTGGAGATGATTCTGATCATGAGACGCAATACATGGCTCCTGAAGACGCTGACAGGTATGAATGTTTAGTTGCTCAACGTGTTTTGAGTGTGCAGATCACACAAGTTGAGCAAAATCAGAGGGACAATTTGTTCCATACCAAGGGAGTTGTGAAGGAACGTTCTGTGCGCGTCCTCATAGACGGAGGGAGCTGCAACAACTTGGCTAGCATGGAGATGGTGGAGAAGCTTTCTCTCACCACAAGACCACATCCACATCCTTACTACATCCAATGGTTCAACAACAGCGGCAAGGTTAAGGTAACACGTACTGTTCGTGTGCATTTTAGTATCTCTACATATGCTGATTATGTTGATTGTGATGTGGTACCTATGCAAGCATGTTCTTTATTACTTGGTAGACCATGGCAATTTGATAAAAATTCTGTAGACCATGGTAGAAACAATCACTATACTCTTGTTCATAAGGATAAAAATATTACTTTGCTTCCTATGACTCCTGATTCCATTTTGAAAGATGATATTAATAGAGCTAATAAAGCAAAACAGGAGACGAATAAGAGTGAAAATCAGATTGTGGCAAAAGAATTTGAGCAACAAATGAAGCCTAATAATAAACCAACTAGTGTTGCTTCTGAAACTAAATTGAAAAGTGCATGTTTATTTGCCACCAAATCTGATATTGATGAGCTAGATTTCAGCAAATCTGTTTGCTATGCTTTTGTGTGCAAAGAGGCATTATTTTCATTCGAGGACGTGCCTTCCTCTTTGCCTCCTGCTGTCACTAACATTTTGCAGGACTTCGCTGACGTCTTTCCACAAGACGTGCCACCGGGATTACCGCCTATTCGAGGGATTGAGCATCAGATTGACTTAATTCCCGGTGCTTCACTGCCAAACCGTGCACCATACCGTACCAATCCAGAGGAGACGAAGGAGATTATGCGTCAAGTACAAGAGCTTCTCGACAAAGGTTATATACGCGAATCCCTTAGTCCTTGTGCTGTGCCTATTATTCTAGTGCCGAAAAAGGATGGTACATCACGTATGTGTGTTGATTGTAGAGGCATTAATAATATTACTATTCGTTATCGTCATCCTATTCCTAGGCTAGATGATATGCTTGATGAATTGAGTGGCTCTACAATATTCTCCAAAGTTGATTTGCGTAGTGGATACCATCAAATTCGTATGAAATTGGGAGATGAATGGAAAATAGCATTCAAAACTAAGTTTGGATTATATGAGTGGTTAGTCATGCCTTTTCGGTTAACTAATGCACCTAGTACTTTCATGAGATTAATGAACGAAGTTTTACGTGCTTTCATTGGACGATTTGTGGTAGTTTACTTTGATGACATATTGATTTATAGCAGATCTTTGGAAGAACATTTGGAACATTTACGTGCTGTTTTTATTGCTCTACGTGATGCACGTTTGTTTGGTAACCTTGGGAAGTGCACCTTTTGCACCGACCGAGTATCTTTTCTTGGCTATGTTGTTACTCCACAGGGAATTGAAGTTGATAAAGCCAAGATTGAAGCTATTGAGAGTTGGCCGCAACCCTAAACGGTCACACAAGTGAGGAGTTTTCTTGGCCTCGCTGGATTCTATAGGCGTTTTGTGAGAGATTTCAGCACCATTGCTGCACCTCTCAATGAGCTTACAAAGAAAGATGTGCCTTTTCTTTGGGGTACCGCACAGGAAGAAGCCTTCTCGGTATTGAAAGATAAGTTGACACATGCTCCTTTACTCCAACTTCCTGATTTTAATAAGACTTTTGAGCTTGAATGTGATGCTAGTGGAATTGGATTAGGCGATGTGTTATTACAAGATGGCAAACCTGTTGCATTCTTTTCTGAAAAATTGAGTGGGCCTAGTCTGAATTATTCTACTTATGATAAAGAATTATATGCTCTTGTTTGGACTTTAGAAACATGGCAACATTATTTATGGCCCAAAGAATTTGTTATACATTCTGATCATGAATCTTTGAAACATATTAGAAGTCAAGCTAAACTGAATCGTAGACATGCTAAATGGGTTGAATTCATTGAGACTTTTCCTTATGTCATTAAACACAAGAAGGGAAAAGAAAATGTTATTGCTGATGCATTGTCTCGCCGCTATACTATGCTTTCACAACTTGACTTCAAAATATTTGGTTTGGAGACCATCAAAGATCAATATGTGCATGATGCTGATTTTAAAGATGTAATGCAGAATTGTAAAGAAGGAAGAATGTGGAACAAGTTCGTCATTAACGATGGATTTGTGTTTCGTGCTAACAAGCTATGCATTCCAGCTAGCTCCGTTCGTCTTTTGTTGTTGAAGGAGGCGCATGGAGGAGGACTAATGGGACACTTTGGTGTGAAGAAGACGGAGGACGTACTTGCTACACATTTCTTTTGGCCAAAGATGAGACGGGATGTTGAGCGTTTTATTGCTCGATGCACTACATGTCAAAAAGCTAAGTCACGACTCAATCCTCATGGTTTATATATGCCTTTGCCTGTACCTAGTGTTCCTTGGGAGGATATATCTATGGACTTTGTTTTAGGTTTACCTCGAACAAAGAAGGGGAGGGATAGCATATTTGTTGTCGTGGATAGATTCTCAAAAATGGCACACTTTATACAATGTCATAAAAGCGATGATGCTGTTAATGTTGCTGATTTGTTCTTTCGTGAAATTATTCGCTTGCATGGTGTGCCAAATACTATTGTTTCAGATCGTGATACTAAATTTCTTAGCCACTTTTGGAGATGTTTATGGGCTAAGTTGGGGACTAAACTGCTTTTTAGTACTACTTGTCACCCCCAAACTGATGGACAAACTGAAGTAGTCAATAGAACGTTGTCTACTATGCTTAGGGCTGTTTTGAAAAATAATAAGAAAATGTGGGAGGAATGCTTGCCTCATATTGAATTTGCTTATAATCGTTCATTGCATTCTACTACTAAGATGTGCCCTTTTGAAGTTGTGTATGGTTTCCTACCTCGTGCACCTATTGATTTGTTGCCTCTTCCATCTTCGGAGAAGGTTAATTTGATGCTAAACAACGTGCTGAATTGATTTTAAAAATACATGAGTTAACTAAGGAAAACATTGAGCGTATGAATGCTAAATATAAACTTGCTGGAGATAAGGGTAGAAAACATGTTGTGTTTGCACCTGGAGATCTTGTTTGGTTATATTTGCGTAAGGATAGATTTCCTGATTTGTGCAAATCAAAGCTAATGCCACGTGCTGATGGTCCCTTTAAGGTGTTAGAGAAAATAAATGATAATGCATATAAACTTGAGCTGCCTGCAGATTTTGGGGTTAGTCCCACTTTTAACATTGCAGATTTGAAGCCTTATTTGGGTGAGGAAGATGAGTTTCCGTCGAGGACGACTTCATTTCAAGAAGGGGAGGATGATGAGGACATCAATACCATTGTTACACCCACAGCCCCTACTGCTACATATACGGGACCAATTACTAGAGCTCGCGCACGCCAATTAAATTATCAGGTACTTTCGTTTCTTGGTAATGATTCTAATGTTCATGAGAATATGATGCAGCCTAAATTGGATACATTTGTTTTGCTTACAACTGAAGGGCCTAGCTTGGAGAAGGATGAACATTGGAGCAAGAACAAGCATGGAGATGATGCCATGCGCAAGGGGAACAAGAACGGAGTTACAAGTGATGATTTCAGGACTTTGAAGCCACCATAATGGGTGCATGAAGCCATGAACGAAATATACAAGATGCCACGTCATAAATTTCGTCCCGAGGCTATTATAGGTGCTGCGTCACCTTTTTATTGGGCCAGGCCCATGTAATTTCGAAATACATAAGTATAGGCTATTTTTAGAGTCCGTATGTGTGGGGAAACAAGAGATAGGGTTGATTTCGGACCCCTCCACCAAGGGCCACGAAATTCCCCCCCTCTTCCTCCATATATACAGCCCTTAGGGCACCGTTTAGACTTTGGGTTTTGTTTAGATTAAAAGTTCGCCATAGCTGCAACTTCGCGTACTTCGTTTGTGTTCAACGACCAGACAAAGGCGGCATAGAACCCCACCTTGATCAATAAAGCTTTCATCTTATATTCGCAATATCCAGATTGCAATCTTAGTTTCTTGTTCTTTGTTTGCTCGCAGGAAACAAACCCTCGTGGTCAGGTTGATCGTGCTCCGGCGTGGTCAATAACCTCTCGGAGTTGGTTTAGCGATTGCTAAGGCGCGACGTCCTCACATGTTCGTAGTCGGATCGTCAAAGTCGACTTCCACCAAAGCGATATCCATCATCTCATCGAAAGACGGGACACCTTTGCCTCTATCACCAAATATGAGCGCCTCTTCACCTAGAGAGAAAAACCTCATCCTATTTGCCACCAAAAGTGAGATAAGAGAGGTGTGTGAGAACCCATCAAGTGTGATACACTTCGTCCTCGTGTGCAAAGATGGAGAGCAAACAACTAACACCTCTCACGAGCTACCTTTAGTGTTTCAATCTCTTTTGCAGGAATTCCAAGATGTTTTCCCTGATGAGCTACCTCCGGGTCTACCTCCACTTCGAGGTATTGAGCATCGAATCGACCTCATCCCCGGAGCGCCACTTCCAAACAAAGCTCCATACCGTGTCAACCCCGAAGAGACAAGGGAAATCCAACGGCAAGTACAACAACTCATCGACAACGGTCATGTACGTGAAAGCTTAAGCCCTTGTGTCGTTCCCGTTATACTTGTGCCTAAGCCCGATGGAAGTTTCCGCTTGTGTTCCGATTGTAGACCTATAAATGCTATTACCGTTCGCTATAGGCATCCCATTCCTCGCTTAGATGATATGCTTGATGAACTTAGCGGAGCCAACTTTTTCTCAAAAATTGACCTTAAAAGTGGCTATTATCAAATTCACATTCAAGAAGGTGATGAATGGAAAACCGCTTTCAAAACCAAATTTGGCTTATATGAGTGGTTAGTGATGCCTATGGGTTTGTCCGAAGCTCCCGGAACTTTCGTGCGTCTTATGCATCATGTGCTTAGACCTTACATAGGAGTCTTCATTGTGGTTTACTTTGATGATATTCTTGTGTTTAGCAAAACAATGAAAGACCATATTAATCATGTTAAATCTGTTTTGCAAACCCTTCGCAAGGAAAGCCTTTATGCAAACTTGAAAAAATGCACGTTTGGTGTTGACAAAGTGGTTTTCTTGGGATTTGTTGTCTCTTCAAAAGGTGTTCATGTTGACGAAACTAAAATTGAGGCAATTAAAACTTGGCCCCAACCAACCAATTTGCAACATGATAGAGCCAAAGGTGTCCCGTCTTTCGATGAGACGATGGATATCGCTTTGGTGGCAGTCGACTTTGACGATCCGACTACGAACGTGCGAGGACGTCGCGCCTTAGCAATCGCTAAACCAACTCCTAGAGGTTATTGACCACGCCGGAGCACGATCAACCTGACCACGAGGGTCTGTTTCCTGCGAGCAAACGAAGAACAAGCAAGTAACTGAGATTGCAATCTAGATATTGCGAATATAAGATGAAAGCTTTATTGATCAAGGTGGGGTTCTGTGACGCCTTTGTCTGGTCCTTGAACACAAACGAAGTACACGAAGTTGCAGCTATGGCGAACTTTTAATCTAAACAAAACCCAAAGTCTAAACGATGCCCTAAGGGCTGTATATATGGAGGAAGAGGGGGGAATTTCGTGAACCTTGATGGAGGGGTCCGAAATCAACCCTATCTCTTGTTTCCCCACACATACGGACTCTAAAAATAGCCTATACATATGTATTTCGAAATTACATGGGCCTGGCCCAATAATAAGGTGACGCAGCACCTATAATAGCCTCGGGATGAAATTTATGAAGTGGCATCTTGTATATTTCGTCCAAGGCTTCATGCACCCATTATGGTGGCTTCAAAGTCCTGAAATCATCACTTGTAACTCCGTTCTTGATGAGGACATGACTACCTTGGATATGACCAAAAATATTGCATATATGCATATTTGTCAGGTGATTTCTAGTGCAAACTATTCAATAATCTATTTATGTTATCCAGAACAAAAATACTTCACACACTTTTATATTTTGTCTAATTGCAGGTGTATGGGACATTTGTACAATCCACATATGAAGATAAGGAAGAAAGAGATGTTTATTTGCTGTCCAAAAAGTTCTCTAACGTCACTTTTGGCCCAAGAGAAGATAGAGTCCAAGTCTCTCACGTTCTGGATTCAGATTCGGACTGCACAGACATACTTGACTCAAAACGCACACAAGTTTTTCATACGGACTCCGAATTGGGTGATTCTTTTTTTGTTGGAATCTAGATTTCGTGCACTTTCCAACCCAATTGGAATCACCTTCAAATTCGTCCGGAGCGTTGAGTTGTGGACGAAACAATCTGATGCTGCAGCAGAATCCGAGTCAAACTACAAGTCCAAAGGTGTTACATCACCTCCACTTGGGCCCATTGGCCTTGTACGACCTAGATTTAGTTTTAGGCTGCCTTGGGACGTCCTCCCACCTCCTTGGCCTCCACCCCTTGCTCCTATATAAGTAGATCCATCTAGTAGCTTTTCCTTGGGATTTGTTTAGTTAAAAGTTAGGCATTGCAACTTCCTGTACTTCGTTTGTGTCCAACGACCAGACCAAGACCGCTTACGGATCCCCGCCATTATTAATATTTCATATATATTCGCAATATTCAGATTGCAATCTTAGTTTCTTGCTTGTTCTTCGTTTGCTCGCAGGAAACAGACCCTCGTGGTCAGGTTGATCGTGCTCCGGCGTGGTCAATAACCTCTCGGAGTTGGTTTAGCGATTGCTAAGGCGCGACGTCCTCGCACGTTCGTAGTCGGATCGTCAAAGTCGACTTCCACCAAAGCGATATCCATCATCTCATCGAAAGACAGGACACCTTTGCCTCTATCAAGTGGTATCAGTTTTCAGGTTGCTCGGTGAGAATTTCCAGTTTTTCCTAGATTAGATTTATTTTCTTACCTATTGTCCAAGAAAAAGCCACAAAACAAAAGTTAGATCTATTCATCCTTTGTCCTAGCCAGACTGAGCCTTTGCAATTTTCTTTTCATTGTTTGCATTATTGAATTATCGGTTGCATCGCCGTGTCGTGTTGCTGGTCTTAGTGTCTAGTTCCTTTAGAGTTTCGAGTTCTGTTCACATTAGTCACGCAGCTGCTGCATCATTATCCCATCCGCTGTCCACCATCCCATCCACCAATTTTCACCACGTGCTACGCACTGTTTATTGTCATAATCATAGTTGAGGTCACTCACATCTTCGCCAGATCGCATCTGCATCTTATCTAGTTTGTCTTGGAAAGAGGGAGAAAAAGAAGATAAAGAAAAAAAAGAGAGAAAAAAGGAAAGAAAAAAAAGAAAAAGAGGGAGAAGAAAAAGGAAAAAAAAGCGTGAGAAAACAGGTGTATGGGAAGAAAAAAAAGAGAGAAGAAAAAAAATTGGATCTATCTAGAATCAATCTCGTACCTGAATTCGGATTGGAATCTGTTTTGCGCACTGTTCAGTAAAACAGGTGTATCTTCCTCATACGAAGTCCGTTTTGGCTCCGTGAGTACTCAAATTGAAGATAGCGACGAGCCGCATCTAAATAGTTGCAGAAGCAAGTTCAATATTTGACACCTCAAAATCAGCTTCTAAATAGGTCTTTTTGCCCTCCGAAGTTTGTGAACACAGCTTGTTCCAATTTTTCAGGCCAGCTTTAGAATTCTTTGACTCCTCATATCAACTCGGAATTGAGTGATTCTTTTTGCATTGGAAAGCTTGAGTTAGTAGCATTCTTTGAAAGAATTTATCAGAAAATTGTCTCAAACTTTTCAAGAGGAAAGTTGGAGAGAGAGTTGTTGTATATCCTGCTTGACAGTTGTTTTTCATCATTATCTTCACTGCCGTTGTGATCTTCACTTATATCTTGCTGTCAAGAGCTACTTAGTATCCTTCATTGATGCTAGTTGTGCTACGCCGTGACCTTATTAGTGTTCTAGGCTCGCGTCTCTAGTCCGGTCTAGCCTAGGACCAGCACAGTACCGTCGTTGAGCGTTTATTCAACATTGCATCTTTGAATTGATTATTGCTAATCGTTTGCTACCATATATAGCCAACCCAGCTCCACATATTTCTACACCGTGTATACGTACGCTCCCCTGGCAATCGCTTTACTCAATATTCGGAGTTACTTGACACCGCTGGTTGCCGATCACCGCCTGCTGCATGGTAAGAACTTGTAAGACATTGATATTTGCTTTACTGTGAGCGTTTGACCACCACATCCTAGTAGTTATAGGAACATTATTTTTGGGTTTTGTTTCTTGTTCTACTAATCATGACAGGATCCAGAGTCAATTCATGGGCTTTGTCGATCGCGGGAGACGTGCCACCACCTTTGCAAATACCACAATCGTCACGAGAGGTGCACAAACATCCAAATGCACATGATCAGGTTAATGTATCTATACCACCATTTAATGGCTGTTTTAAACCTGCTTTATATATTGAATGGGAGTTCGACATAAAAAATATATTTGCTTCCCATAATTTCAATGAACATAAAAAGGTTAAGGTTGCGGTTGGTTCTTTCACTGGTTATGCTTTGGTTTGGTGGAGTGAATATTGTCGGATACACCCTGATTATATACCTACTACTTGGGATGATTTGAAACTTGCCATGCGACATACTTTCGTCCCTGCTTATTATACTCGTGACATGATTAAGAAGTTGCAACACTTAAAACAAGGTAGTGAAACTGTAACAAAATATTATGAGGATTTACAAACTACCTTGTTGCATTCCTCTTTAGAAGAAAGTGAAGTTGATTTTATGGATAGATTTTGGGGAGGATTAAACCGTGATATTCAAGAGATACTGAGTGTTATCCTATGGACCATTTGTTTCATCTTGCTTGCAAAGCTGAACAGGAAATAAAACGACGTGTTGGCCACGAGGAGAACAAGCGCACGGTGCACATTCCAAGAGTTGATATGATTGTTCCTTCAACTACTAGGCATACTATGACAACCACATCCGTTGTTGTCAGGACTACATCACCTCCACCATGTGACACATCGCCCCCGAGAGTGGCTACATCATCTGAGTTGATCATAAGAGGTAATGACAAAGGTACTGATCTTCCATCTCTACATGAGAATGATGAATGCCTTGTCAATTTGAATGCACCATCTGATGAGCTACCCACTACTTTGATCACACCACCTATTTTAGAGGGCTACGTTGATAATTTGACTTTGTCATGTGATCAAACAACTGAAATACCAACAATTTTGAGTGCACCCATTGAATGAACTATTGATGCAAAAGAACCAATGTTTAATCATTTTGATATGACCTCTAATCTTGGTGATAATTCTGTGATAAATGACTTATTGCATGTTTGCTTATTTAAGCATATTGTAGCATGTAAATTTAATGCAAGTAAGGTTTATTCACCAATGTTGGGATGGTTTAATGATAAACATTGTCAATCTTTTGAAATGAATAAGAGCTTCACTTATATGTGCAAACTGAGTTGCAATATTTTCATGCCTTCTACTTCTTGTGCTAATTTTTTGGCTTTAGATTTTATGAACTATGCAAGTTACTCATCTATTCATGTGTCATATATGCAAAAATCAAGGGAACTAAAAATGGATGACATACACATATACAACATGTACACCTTGTCTCTTTTGTTAGCCACATTTCAGATTAAGCAACACCGAGGACGGCTTTATTTTCAAGAAGGGGAGGATGATGAGGACATGACTACCTTGGATATGACCAAAAATATTGCATATATGCATATTTGTCAGGTGATTTCTAGTGCAAACTATTCAATAATCTATTTATGTTATCCAGAACAAAAATACTTCACACACTTTTATGTTTTGTCTAATTGCAGGTGTATGGGACATTTGTACAATCCACATATGAAGATAAGGAAGAAAGAGATATTTATTTGCTGTCCAAAAAGTTCTCTCACGTCACTTTTGGCCCAAAAGAAGATAGAGTCCAAGTCTCTCACGTTCTGGATTCAGGTTCGGACTACACAGACATACCTGACTCAAAACGCACACAAGTTTTTCATACGGACTCCGAATTGGGTGATTCTTTTTTTGTTGGAAACTAGATTTCGTGCACTTTCCAACCCAATTGGAATCACCTTCAAATTCGTCCGGAGCGTTGAGTTGTGGACGAAACAATCTGATGCTGCAGCAGAATATGAGTCAAACTACATGTCCAAAGGTGTTACATCACCTCCACTTGGGCCCATTGGCCTTGTACGACCTAGATTTAGTTTTAGGCTGCCTTGGGACGTCCTCCCACCTCCTTGGCCGCCACCCCTTGCTCCTATATAAGTAGATCCATCTAGTAGCTTTTCCTTGGGATTTGTTTAGTTAAAAGTTAGCCATTGCAACTTCGTGTACTTCGTTTGTGTCCAACGACCAGACCAAGACCGCTTACGGATCCCCACCATTATTAATATTTCATATATATTCGCAATATTCAGATTGCTTTATCATATTCTTGCTCGTTCTTCGATTGCTTGCAGGAATAGACCTTCGTGGTCAGGTTGATTGTGCTCCAGCGTGGTCAATAACCTCTCGGAGTTGGTTTAGGGATTGATAAGGCGCAACGTCGTGCACGTTTGTAGTCGGATCGTCAAAGTCATCTTCACCAAATCGATAGTTATCATCTCATCGAAAGATCGGGACCCTCGCCTCTATCAGTTCTTGTTCCCCTTGCGCATGCCATCATCTCCATGCTTGTTCTTAATCCAATGTTCATCCTTCTCCAAGCTAGGCCCTTCATTTGTAAGCAAAACAAATGTATCCAATTTAGGCAGCATCATATTCTCATGAACATTAGAATCATTACCAAGAAACGAAAGTACCTGGTAATTTAGTTGGCGTGCGCGAGCTCTAGTAATTGGTCCCATATATATAGCAGTAGGGGCTGTGGGTGTAACAATGGTATTGATGTCCTCATCATCCTCCCCTTCTTGAAATGAAGTCGTCCTCGACGGAAGCTCATCTTCCTCACCCAAATAAGGCTTCAAATCTGCAATGTTAAAAGTGGGACTAACCCCAAAATCTGCAGGCAGCTCAAGTTTATATGCATTATCATTTATTTTCTCTAACACCTTAAAGGGACCATCAGCACGTGGCATTAGCTTTGATTTGCGCAAATCAGGAAATCTATCCTTACGCAAATGTAACCAAACAAGATCTCCAGGTGCAAACACAACATGTTTTCTACCCTTATCTCCAGCAAGTTTATATTTAGCATTCATACGCTCAATGTTTTCCTTAGTTAACTCATGCATTTTTAAAATCAATTCAGCACATTGTTTAGCATCAAAATTAACCTTCTTCGAAGATGGAAGAGGCAACAAATCAATAGGTGCACGAGGTAGGAAACCATACACAACTTCAAAAGGGCACATCTTAGTAGTAGAATGCAATGAACGATTATAAGCAAATTCAATATGAGGCAAGCATTCCTCCCACATTTTCTTATTATTCTTCAAAACAGCCCTAAGCATATTAGACAACGTTCTATTGACTACTTCAGTTTGTCCATCAGTTTGGGGGTGACAAGTAGTACTAAAAAACAGTTTAGTCCCCAACTTAGCCCATAAACATCTCCAAAAGTGGCTAAGAAATTTAGTATCATGATCTGAAACAATAGTATTTGGCACACCATGCAAGCGAATAATTTCACGAAAGAACAAATCAGCAACATTAACAACATCATCGCTTTTATGACATGGTATAAAGTGTGCCATTTTCGAGAATCTATCCACGACAACAAATATGCTATCCCTCCCCTTCTTTGTTCGAGGTAAACCTAAAACAAAGTCCATAGATATATCCTCCCAAGGAACAGTAGGTACAGGCAAAGGCATATATAAACCATGAGGATTGAGTCGTGACTTAGCTTTTTGACATGTAGTGCATCGAGCAATAAAACGCTCAACATCCCGTCTCATCTTTGGCCAAAAGAAATGTGTAGCAAGTACGTCCTCCGTCTTTTTCACGCCAAAGTGTCCCATTAATCCTCCTCCATGCGCCTCCTGCAACAACAAAAGACGAACGGAGCTAGCTGGAATGCATAGCTTGTTAGCACGAAACACAAATCCATCGTTAACGACAAACTTGTTCCACATTCTACCTTCTTTACAATTCTGCATTACATCTTTAAAATCAGCATCATGCACATATTGATCTTTGATGGTCTCCAAACCAAATATTTTGAAGTCAAGTTGTGAAAGCATAGTATAGCGACGAGACAATGCATCAGCAATAACATTTTCTTTTCCCTTCTTGGTGTTACATCACCTCCACTTGGGCCCATTGGCCTTGTACGACCTAGATTTAGTTTTAGGCTGCCTTGGGACGTCCTCCCACCTCCTTGGCCGCCACCCCTTGCTCCTATATAAGTAGATCCATCTAGTAGCTTTTCCTTGGGATTTGTTTAGTTAAAAGTTAGCCATTGCAACTTCGTGTGCTTCGTTTGTGTCCAACGACCAGACCAAGACCACTTTTCGGATCCCACCATTATCAATACTTCATACATATTCGCGATATTCAGATTGCTTTTATCATATTCTTGCTTGTTCTTCGATTGCTTGCAGGAATAGACATTCGTGGCCTGGTCAATTTGAATGCACCATCTGATGAGCTACCCACTACTTTGATCACACCACCTATTTTAGAGGACTACGTTGATAATTTGACTTTGCCATGTGATCAAACAACTGAAATACCAACAATTTTGAGTGCACCCATTGAATTAACTATTGATGCAAAAGAACCAATGTTTAATCATTTTGATATGACCTCTAATCTTGGTGATGATTCTGTGTTGAATGACTTATTGCATGTTTGCTTATTTAAGCATGTTGTAGCATGTAAATTTGATGCAAGTAAGATTTATTCACCAATGTTGGGATGGTTTAATGATGAACATTGTCAATCTTTTGAAATGAATAAGAGCTTCACTTATATGTGCAAACTGAGTTGCAATATTTTCATGCCTTCTACTTCTTGTGCTAATTTTTTGGCTTTAGATTTTATGAACTATGCAAGTTACTCATCTATTCATGTGTCATATATGCAAAAATCAAGGGAAGTAAAAATGGATGACATATACATATACAACATGTACACCTTGTCTCTTTTGTTAGCCACATTTCAGATTAAGCAACGCCGAGGACGGCTTTATTTTCAAGAAGGGGAGGATGATGAGGACATGACTACCTTCGATATGACCAAAAATATTGCATATATGCATATTTGTCAGGTGATTTCTAGTGCAAACTATTCAATAATCTATTTATGTTATCCAGAACAAAAATACTTCACACACTTTTGTGTTTTGTCTAATTGCAGGTGTATGGGACATTTGTACAATCCACATATGAAGATAAGGAAGAAAGAGATGTTTATTTTCTGTCCAAAAAGTTCTCTCACGTCACTTTTGGCCCAAGAGAAGATAGAGTCCAAGTCTCTCACGTTCTGGATTCAGATTCGGACTGCACAGACACACCTGACTCAAAACGCACACAAGTTTTTCATACGGACTCCGAATTGGGTGATTCTTTTTTTGTTGGAAACTAGATTTCGTGCACTTTCCAACCCAATTGGAATCACTTTCAAATTCGTCCGGAGCATTGAGTTGTGGACGAAACAATCTGATGCTACAGCAGAATCCAAGTCAAACTACAAGTCCAAAGGTGTTACATCACCTCCACTTGGGCCCATTGACCTTGTACGACCTAGATTTAGTTTTAGGCTGCCTTGGGACGTCCTCCCACCTCCTTGGCCGCCACCCCTTGCTCCTATATAAGTAGATCCATCTAGTAGCTTTTCCTTGGGATTTGTTTAGTTAAAAGTTAGCCATTGCAACTTCGTGTACTTCGTTTGTGTCCAACGACCAGACCAAGACCGCTTACGGATCCCCACCTTTATCAATACTTCATACATATTTGCAATATTCAGATTGCTTTTATCATATTCTTGCTCGTTCTTCGATTGCTTGCAGGAATAGACCTTCGTGGTCAGGTTGATCGTGCACCGGCGTGGTCAATAACCTCTGGAGATTGGTTTAGCGATTGCTAAGGCGCAACGTCGTGCACGTTTGTAGTCGGATCGTCAAAGTCATCTCCACCAAATCGATAGTTACCATCTCATCGAAAGATCGGGACACCCCGCCTCTATCAAGTGGCACCCATTGAATTAACTATTGATGCAAAAGAACCAATGTTTAATCATTTTGATATGACCTCTAATCTTGGTGATGATTCTGTGTTGAATGACTTATTGCATGTTTGCTTATTTAAGCATGTTGTAGCATGTAAATTTGATGCAAGTAAGGTTTATTCACCAATGTTGGGATGGTTTAATGATGAACATTGTCAATCTTTTGAAATGAATAAGAGCTTCACTTATATGTGCAAACTGAGTTGCAATATTTTCATGCTTTCTACTTCTTGTGCTAATTTTTTGGCTTTAGATTTTATGAACTATGCAAGTTACTCATCTATTCATGTGTCATATATGCAAAAATCAAGGGAAGTAAAAATGGATGACATATACATATACAACATGTACACCTTGTCTTTTTTGTTAGCCACATTTCAGATTAAGCAACGCCGAGGACGGCTTTATTTTCAAGAAGGGGAGGATGATGAGGACATGACTACCTTGGATATGACCAAAAATATTGCATATATGCATATTTGTCAGGTGATTTCTAGTGCAAACTATTCAATAATCTATTTATGTTATCCAGAACAAAAATACTTCACACACTTTTGTGTTTTGTCTAATTGCAGGTGTATGGGACATTTGTACAATCCACATATGAAGATAAGGAAGAAAGAGATGTTTATTTGCTGTACAAAAAGTTCTCTCACGTCACTTTTGGCCCAAGAGAAGATAGAGTCCAAGTCTCTCACGTTCTGGATTCAGATTCGGACTGCATAGAGACACCTGACTCAAAACGCACACAAGTTTTTCATACGGACTCCGAATTGGGTGATTCTTTTTTTGTTGGAAACTAGATTTCGTGCACTTTCCAACCCAATTGGAATCACCTTCAAATACGTCCGGAGCGTTGAGTTGTGGACGAAACAATCTGATGCTGCAGCAGAATCCGAGTCAAACTACAAGTCCAAAGGTGTTACATCACCTCCACTTGGGCCCATTGGCCTTGTATGACCTAGATTTAGTTTTAGGCTGCCTTGGGACGTCCTCCCACCTCCTTGGCCGCCACCCCTTGCTCCTATATAAGTAGATCCATCTAGTAGCTTTTCCTTGGGATTTGTTTAGTTAAAAGTTAGCCATTGCAACTTCGTGTGCTTCGTTTGTGTCCAACGACCAGACCAAGACCACTTTTCGGATCCCCACCATTATCAATACTTCATACATATTCGCGATATTCAGATTGCTTTTATCATATTCTTGCTTGTTCTTCGATTGCTTGCAGGAATAGACCTTCGTGGTCAGGTTGATCGTGTTCCGGCGTGGTCAATAACCTCTCGGAGTTGGTTTAGCGATTGCTAAGGCACAACGTCGTTGCACGTTTGTAGTCGGATCGTCAAAGTCGTCTCCACCAAATCGATAGTTATCATCTCATCGAAAGATCGGGCACCCCGCCTCTATCACTTCTTGTGTTTAATGACATAAGGAAAAGTCTTAATGAATTCAACCCATTTAGCATGTCTACGATTCAGTTTAGCTTGACTTTTAATATGTTTCAAAGATTCATGAGCAGAATGTATAACAAATTCTTTGGGCCATAAATAATGTTGCCATGTTTCTAAAGTCCGAACAAGAGCATATAATTCTTTATCATAAGTAGAATAATTCAGACTAGGCCCACTCAATTTTTCAGAAAAGTATGCAACAGGTTTGCCATCTTGTAATAACACACCTCCTAGTCCAATTCCACTAGCATCACATTCAAGCTCAAAAGTCTTATTAAAATCAGGAAGTTGGAGTAAAGGAGCATGTGTCAACTTATCTTTCAATACCGAGAAGGCTTCTTCCTGTGCGGTACCCCAAAGAAAAGACACATCTTTCTTTGTAAGCTCATTGAGAGGTGCAGCAATGGTGCTGAAATCTCTCACAAAACGCCTATAGAATCCAGCGAGGCCAAGAAAACTCCTCACTTGTGTGACCGTTTTGGGCTTCGTCCAACTCTCAATAGCTTCAATCTTGGCTTTATCAACTTCAATTCCCTGTGGAGTAACAACATAGCCAAGAAAAGATACTCGGTCGGTGCAAAAGGTGCACTTCCCAAGGTTACCAAACAAACGTGCATCACGTAGAGCAACAAAAACAGCACGTAAATGTTCCAAATGTTCTTCCAAAGATCTGCTATAAATCAATATGTCATCAAAGTAAACTACCACAAATCGTCCAATGAAAGCACGTAAAACTTCGTTCATTAATCTCATGAAAGTACTAGGTGCATTAGTTAACCCAAAAGGCATGACTAACCACTCATATAATCCAAACTTAGTTTTAAATGCTGTTTTCCATTCATCTCCCAATTTCATACGAATTTGATGGTATCCACTACGCAAATCAACTTTGGAGAATATTGTAGAGCCACTCAATTCATCAAGCATATCATCTAGCCTAGGAATAGGATGACAATAACGAATAGTAATATTATTAATGCCTCTACAATCAACACACATATGTGATGTACCATCCTTTTTCGGCACTAGAATAATAGGAACAACACAAGGACTAAGGGATTCGCGTATATAACCTTTGTCGAGAAGCTCTTGTACTTGACGCATAATCTCCTTCGTCTCCTCTGGATTGGTACGGTATGGTGCACGGTTTGGCAGTGAAGCACCGGGAATTAAGTCAATCTAATGCTCAATCCCTCGAATAGGCGGTAATCCCGGTGGCACGTCTTGTGGAAAGACGTCAGCGAACTCCTGCAAAATGTTAGTGACAGCAGGAGGCAAAGAGGAAGGCATGTCCTGGAATGAAAATAATGCCTCTTTGCACACAAAAGCATAGCAAACAGATTTGCTGAAATCTAGCTCATCAATATCAGATTTGGTGGCAAATAAACATGCACTTTTCAATTTAATTTCAGAAGCAACACTAGATGGTTTATTATTAGGCTTCATTTGTTGCTCAAATTCTTTTGCCACAATCTGATTTTCACTCTTATTCTTCTCCTGTTTTGCTTTATTAGCTCTATTAATATCATCTTTCTAAATGGAATCAGGAGTCATAGGAAGCAAAGTAATATTTTTATCCTTATGAACAAGAGTATAGCGATTGTTTCTACCATGATGTACAGATTTTTTATCAAATTGCCATGGTCTACCAAGTAATAAGGAACATGCTTGCATAGGTACGACATCACAATCAACATAATCAGCATATGTAGAGATACTAAAATGCACACGAACAGTATGTGTTACCTTAACCATGCCGCTGTTGTTGAACCATTGGATGTAGTAAGGATGTGGATGTGGTCTTGTGGTGAGAGAAAGCTTCTCCACCATCTCCATGCTAGCCAAGTTGTTGCAGCTCCCTCCGTCTATTATGACGCGCACAAAACGTTCCTTCACAACTCCCTTGGTATGGAACAAATTGTGCCTCTGATTTTGCTCAGCTTATGTGACCTGCACACTCAAAACACGTTAAGCAACTAAACATTCATACCTGTCAGCGTCTTCAGGAGCCATGTATTGCGTCTCATGATCAGAATCATCTCCACCATGTTCTTCACGTGTAATAAGAGCCAAAGTCTCCTCATCATAGTCACTAGCGGACTCATATCCACCACCCTCGGTAGCAATCATCACACGCGGAGATTTGCATTCTCTCGCATAATGACCTCCTCCCTTACAACGACGACAAATAATATCACTTGTGTGCCCTGTTGATGCCCTGGAAGAAGAAGAACTCTGTGCAGGCCCGGCAGGTGCGCTCTTGGCAGATAATGGTGGTTGTTCCTGTTTTCTTGTATCACGGCTGTAGGAGGCACCTGATTGAGGTGCTGGTGCAGTTGAAGTAGAAGATGCACGCGGTGTCCATGATGAAGGTCGGCCTGCAGAAAAGTTAGTTCGCACCAATGCTTGTCGATCCTGCACTTCACGTTCAGCTTTACAAGCAAGATGGAATAAACGAGTGATATTAGTATACTCCTTATAGTCTAGAATGGTCTGAATCTCTCTATTTAATCCACCCAGAAAACGTGCAAGCATAGCTTCATTCTCCTCAACAATACCACATCGAATCATGCCAGTTTGTAATTCCTGATAATATTCTTCTACAGAATTTTTTCCTTGTCTTAAACGCTGCAATTTTTGAAGCAATTCACGTTGATAATATGGTGGAACCCAACGCGTACGCATAGCAGTTTTCAAAACAGCCCAAGTAGTTGGAATAGGATATAATCTACAATGTTCAGACCACCAGACACATGCAAAACTAGTGAAAGCACAAACAGCAGCAGCAACCCGTCTCTCCTCGGGATATTGTAAACATGTAAAACGTTGTTCAGTTTCTAACTCCCAAGCAAGATATATATCAGGAACATATCTACCCTCAAATGGTGGAATATTCAATTTCAGTTTAGGAATATGGACATCATCTCGTACCTGAGATGGTGGTGCAGGCCTACCATTACGAATATATACCTGAGGTCGACCTGCTGGTGGTGGTGCAGGTGGCTGCACGTAGTGCTGATTTTGATCAACCTCATCCTCATAATCTGCCACATAATCATCCTCCTCCGCATCAGTAGCAGGAGCCACAGAAGTATCAACAGCAGCACCAACAGTTTGGCCAAACGCAAGAGGAACACGGCTCGCTCGGCGAAGGTTTGTTTCGCGACGTGGAGGTAGTTGTTGTTGTTGTTGTTGGAGAGGTGCGTTAGGTGCAGCGGGTGGTGGTGGTGGAAGACGCGCGAGCAATTCATTAAACTTGTTATCGAGCTTTGTTTCGAACGTCTTCTCAAGGCCAGTGATCTACTCCATGGCCTCTTCAAAATTGTTCAGCACATCTTGCACCTGTTCAGTCATCATTTGCTGAAACTTATCATGAAGCTCCTTGTTCGATAAATTCTCCCAGTCAATCTCGTCGGCTTGTGATCCTTGCATGGTTAGCAACAATAGAAACACATAAGAATATGATCCTACAGACTACGAACAAGTGGTGGTGGTGGGTGTCACAAATCCGTCAAGCAAAACTCAAATTCTTACCAGTTCTTACCCAGCAACAGGCGGTGATCAGCAACCGTTGTAGTCAAAACTCTCAAAGCTTGGATAGAGCGATTTCCAGGGAGAGTCAAACGCACGACGTAGATGTATGTGGAGCTGGGAAGGCTTATAATATGGTAGCAAAAAGGGTCAGCAATAATCAATTCAGAGATGCAAAGTTGAATAAACGCTCAACGACGGTACTGTGCTGGTCCTAGGCTAGACTGTGCTAGAGACGCGAGCCTAGAACACCAACAAAATCACGGCACGGCATGTAAACAAGGGAGGAGCACACTCTGAATTTTTTTTTCTCTTTTTTTTGCACTTTTTTTTTGCACTTTTTTTTGCACTTTTTTTTCCTCTTTTTTTTTGCTCTGCAACAAATTTTTTTCGAAAAAGTCTACAAATGGTCTAAAAACTGCCTAGCTAGAATTTTCCAGACTTAGTTTTTTTTTTGAAATTGGAACTATTTTTCTTCTGCGGATGGCTCGGAAGTTGGGGAGTCCTTCTCTGTCACGACTCGGAGTATCGCGTGATCTAGAAATCGAGAACAATGCAACAATTACTGGACTCGGACTAGGACTGGTGGCGGAGATGAATCTGGTGGAACTCGGACTGGTAGCGGAGATGAATCTGGTGGAACACGGACAGGTGGCAGATATATGTTGCAGGTGAACTCGGATTGGCGTGATGGCGGTGGATATGTGGTGGCGTATATGGATTTGGATTGGCGGTGAATATGTGGTGGTGGTATATGGCAACAGCGACGATGATGATGTGGTGGTGATATATGGCAGCGGCGACGTGACAACCTGTGAACAGAACTCGAAACTCTAAAAGACTAGACGCTAAGACCAGCAACTGCACACGATGATGCAACGGCAAATTCAACAAAGCAAATACAGAAAAGATTATGCAAGGCTCAGATTGGTTCGGATGGGATGAACTAACCCTAATTTTTTTTGGCTTTTTCGTGGACTATAGGTATGAAGAACAGACTCGATCTAAACTACGAAAAACTGTAAAATCTCACCGAGCAACCTGGAAATCTGATACCACTTGATAGAGGCAAAGGTGTCCCGTCTTTCGATGAGATGATGGATATCGCTTTGGTGGAAGTCGACTTTGACGATCCGACTACGAACGTGCGAGGACGTCGCGCCTTAGCAATCGCTAAACCAACTCCGAGAGGTTATTGACCACGCCGGAGCACGATCAACCTGACCACGAGGGTCTGTTTCCTGCGAGCAAACGAAGAACAAGCAAGAAACTAAGATTGCAATCTGGATATTGCGAATATAAGATGAAAGCTTTATTGGTCAAGGTGGGGTTCTGTGACGCCTTTGTCTGGTCGTTGAACACAAACGAAGTACCGAAGTTGCAGGTATGGCGAACTTTTAATCTAAACAAAACCCAAAGTCTAAACGGTGCCCTAAGGGCTGTATATATGGAGGAAGAGAGGGGGAATTTCGTGGCCCTTGGTGTAGGGGTCCGAAATCAACCCTATCTCTTGTTTCCCCACACATACGGACTCTAAAAATAGCCTATACTTATGTATTTCGAAATTACATGGGCCTGGCCCAATAAAAAGGTGATGCAGCACCTATAATAGCCTCGGGACGAAATTTATGAAGTGGCATCTTGTATATTTCGTCCATGGCTTCATGCACCCATTATGGTGGCTTCAAAGTCCTGAAATCATCACTTGTAACTCCGTTCTTGTTCCCCTTGCGCATGGCATCATCTCCATGCTTGTTCTTGCTCCAATGTTCATCCTTCTCCAAGCTAGGCCCTTCATTTGTAAGCAAAACAAATGTATCCAATTTGGGCAGCATCATATTCTCATGAACATTAGAATCATTACCAAGAAACGAAAGTACCTGATAATTTAATTGGCGTGCGCGAGCTCTAGTAATTGGTCCCGTATATGTAGCAGTAGGGGCTGTGGGTGTAACAATGGTATTGATGTCCTCATCAGTCTCGTCGGCTTGTGATCCTGGCATGGTTAGCAGCAATAGAAACACACAAGAATATGATCCTACAGACTACTAACAAGAGGTGGTGGTGGGTGTCACAAATCGGTCAAGCAAATCTCAAATTCTTACCAGTTCTTACCCAGCAGCAGGCGGTGATCGGCAACCGTTGTAGTCAAAAACTCTCAAAGCTTGGATAAAGCGATTACCAGGGAGAGTCAACCGCACGACGTAGATGTATGTGGAGCTGGGAAGGCTTATAATATGGTAGCAAAAAGGGTCAGCAATAATCAATTCAGAGATGCAAAGTTGAATAAACGCTCAACGACGGTACTGTGCTGGTCCTAGGCTAGACTGTGCTAGAGACGCGAGCCTAGAACACCAACAAAATCATGGCGCGGCACGTAAACAAGGGAAAAGCACACTCTAGAAAAAAAAATTCGCTTTTTTTTGCGCTGCTTTTTTTTTGCGAAAAATCACTATAATGGCGAGTGTCTCAAAACTCTTCCTAGCTCAAACTGATAGGATGGGCACGAAATTTTTTCGACCAAATTTTTTTTTTCGACTGCCCGGACCCAAAAACTGGAAACGGGTCAAAAAAACTTCCTATAATGGCACCTGTCTCAAAACACTCAGAAACACTCAAATTTTTTTTTCCGAAACCTACTCCGGCAAGGAAACACGAATCGGAATCTAGATGGATCTCGAAAACAAACCTAATATGACAAGAACTCGGATTGGTGGTGGATATATGTTGGTAGATGGCAGCGTTGGTGGTATATGACAGCGGTGGTGGTATATGGATACGGATTCGAAGCGGTGGCAGATAAGCGGTGGTGATAGATGGCAGGGGCGATGATGATGGTGCGGCGGCGGCGTGACAACTTATGACCAGAACTCGAAACTCTAAAAGACTAGACTCTAAGACCAGCAACTAGACACGACGATGCAACCGCAAATTCAACAAAGCAAAACCCTAAAAAGATTATGCAAAGGCTCAGATTGGTTCGGATATGATGAACTAACCCTAATTTTTTTTGTGGCTTTTTCGTGGACTGTAGGTATGAAGAACAGACTCGATCTAAACTACGAAAAACTGTAAAATCTCACCGAACAACCTGGAAATATGATACCACTTGATAGAGGCAAAGGTGTCCCGTCTTTCGATGAGATGATGGATATCGCTTTGGTGGCAGTCGACTTTGACGATCCGACTACGAACGTGCGAGGACGTCGCGCCTTAGCAATCGCTAAACCAACTCCGAGAGGTTATTGACCATGCCGGAGCACGATCAACCTGACCACGAGGGTCTGTTTCCTGCGAGCAAATGAAGAACAAGCAAGAAACTGAGATTGCAATCTGGATATTGCGAATATAAGATGAAAGCTTCATTGATCAAGGTGGGGTTCTGTGACGCCTTTGTCTGGTCGTTGAACACAAACGAAGTACGCGAAGTTGCAGCTATGGCGAACTTTTAATCTAAACAAAACCCAAAGTCTAAACGATGCCCTAAGGGCTGTATATATGGAGGAAGAGGGGGGAATTTCGTGACCCTTGGTGGAGGGGTCTGAAATCAACCCTATCTCTTGTTTCCCCACACATACGGACTCTAAAAATAGCCTATACTTATGTATTTCGAAATTACATGGGCCTGGCCCAATAATAAGGTGACGCAGCACCTATAATAGCCTCGGGACGAAATTTATGAAGTGGCATCTTGTATATTTCGTCCAAGGCTTCATGCACCCATTATGGTGGCTTCAAAGTCCTGAAATCATCACTTGTAACTCCGTTCTTGTTCCCCTTGCGCATGCCATCATCTCCATGCTTGTTCTTAATCCAATGTTCATCCTTCTCCAAGCTAGGCCCTTCATTTGTAAGCAAAACAAATGTATCCAATTTAGGTAGCATCATATTCTCATGAACATTAGAATCATTACCAAGAAACGAAAGTACCTGGTAATTTAGTTGGCGTGCGCGAGCTCTACTAATTGGTCCCGTATATGTAGCAGTAGGGGCTGTGGGTGTAACAATGGTATTGATGTCCTCATCACAACAAGTGCGTAGTTTCCTTGGCCTTGCAGGATTTTATCGCCGATTTGTGAAAAACTTTAGCACAATTGCCGCTCCTTTGCATGCCTTGAGTAAGAAGAATGCTCCTTTTGTTTGGGGATCTTTGCAATCCACCGCTTTTGATGAACTCAAGTCTTTGCTTACTCATGCCCCGATTCTTGCTTTGCCCAATTTTGACAAAACTTTTGAGGTTCATTGTGATGCAAGTGGTACCGGAATTGGCGGAGTTTTGATGCAAGAAAAACGAGCCATTGCTTATTTTAGTGAAAAACTCTCCGGTGCTCAACTTAATTATCCCATCTATGACAAAGAATTGTATGCTTTAGTGCGTGTGCTACATGTTTGGGAACATTATCTTAGACCTCATGAGTTTGTCATCCATACCGATCATGAAACGCTTAAGTACCTAAAAGGTCAAACTAAATTGAACAAGCGTCATGCCAAATGGAGTGAATTCATTGAATCTTGTCCTTATGTGATCAAGTACATTAAGGGTAAAGAAAATGTTGTTGCGGATGCACTTTCACGCATATGCATGCTTGTCACTCAACTTGAGTTGAATGTTATTGGTTTTGAGCATATAAAAGACTTGTATGAGCATGATCCTTCTTTTGCTAATCCTTACACTAAGTGTTTGACACACACGTCTTGGGAACGATACTACCTAAAGGATGATTATCTTATGAGAGCTAACAAGCTTTGCATTCCCGAGTCTTCTCTTCGTTTGCTCCTTTTGCAAGAGGCTCATGGAGGCGGACTCATGGGACACTTTGGACGAGACAAGACTTTCGCCACGCTCTCCAAGAACTACTTTTGGCCCAAGATGTTTCGTGATGTCTCACGCTTCACCAACCGTTGCTCTACATGTCGCAAAGCTAAGTCAAAAGCTCAATCCCATGGTCTTTACATGCCACTTCCTATTCCTTATCAACCTTGGGAAGACATTAGCATGGATTTTGTACTTGGTTTGCCTAGAACTCAAAATGGCAAGGATTCCGTCTTTGTTGTTGTGGACAGATTTTCTAAGATGGCACATTTCATTCCTTGCAACAAGATAGACGATGCTTCACATATTGCTAATCTCTTTTGTAGGGAAATCTTGCGACTTCATGGATTGCCAAAGACGATTGTCTCCGATCGTGACGTCAAGTTCTTGAGTTACTTTTGGAAGACACTATGCACCAAGCTCGGCATCAAGCTATTGTTCTCTTCGGCATACCATCCTCAAACCGACGGCCAAACGGAGGTGACGAACCGTACACTCTCGACTCTACTTCGCGTGTTGATCAAGAAGAACATCAAGGAGTGGGAAGAGTGTCTACCCATCACCGAGTATGCCTACAACCGTGCAAGACATTCCACGACCGGCAAGTCCCCCTTCGAGGTCGTCTACGGCTTCAACCCTTTGTCCCCATTGGACATTCTACCTCTTCCTCTACAAGAGCGAACCAACCTCGACGCAAGCGCTCGTGCACGCTCCATCAAGAAGATGGCACACCATCGAGCGCCAAGTACAACGACTAACGACCAAGCTCAACATCAACAAACAACCCATGGTATTCAACATTGGGGATCTAGTATGGCTACATCTTTGCAAGGACCGCTTCCCCAACGAACGCAAGTCCAAACTTCTACCACGCGCCGATGGACCTTTCAAGGTTCTAGCACGCTACAACGACAACGCCTACAAGATCGACCTACCACGAGACAAGTACAACGTGAGCGACATCTTCAACGTCAAGGACCTCGCACCTTTCCATGGTGATGCACCTTTTGATCTGAGGTCGGATCTCTCCCAAGGGGGGGAGATGATGCGGAGCATCCCTCGCTCATCCCCATGGACGTGCCTACATATCCCTCGACACCACTTGGACCCATGACACGAGCCCGAGCTAAGGCCATTGAAGATAAGGTGAACTCGCTCCTCATCGAACTTCCTATTCCTACTCACGAGACATGGCTACTACCTCATTCAGAAACTCTGTGTGTTATCAGGTCCCTGGAAACGAGCCACGGAACAGCTACCTCCAAGAGCCAAGACGGCGAGGACCCCAATCATGATGAACAAGAAGAAGAGCTGCCGCAAAGCTACAGGCGTCGGACGACCGACAGTGTCCGGACGTCCGACGAGTCCCAGGACACGGACGACTGGACCCCTCCGGACGTCCGACACGTCGCCACCCGAACCAAATCTACGGACGTCCGAAGCGGACCGGACGACTGGACGCCAAGCACCAGAACCGAAACTACGGACGTCTGAGCGCGCCCGGACGACCGGACCGTCCCGAAGCCCCGGACGACCGACCCCCTACGGACGACCGACGCGCCTACACCCGAGCTGAAACAACGGACGTCCCAGCCCGCCCGGACGACCAGACCGTCACGAGCCTCCGGACGTCCGACGCCTTCCGAACGTCCGACTCCTGAGTGACCAAACCTGCGGGCTGGAGCCCTTGTACCCCTTCGTTTTGACTTCCATTTGCACTAAGACTATAAATAGGACACCCCCCACCTCCTTGTACGGGCAGCATAGGTTTAGCTCATATTTTGTGTGAGAGCCTTGCTCATCCACTTGGCTACTTCTCCTCGGAGCTCAGGACCTCTTCGGAGAAGATCCCCCAAGCGGATTCAAGACCCCTCTCGAGGGAAGACTATCAAGACCTCCGTTAGGAGATGAACTGTCCTTTGTATCCTTACCTTTGTTGATTGTCGATCATATGTTACTCTATGTTGTCGGTGATCTAGCACTCGTGTGATTGATTACTTGTCGGTTGAGTGTTTCTCTTGTTCTCCCCGTGTTTTCCCTCTAGTTCTTCCGCGTGTTCTTCGTGATTCCCCGTAGGATCCCTCCAAACGTGAAAGATCATCCACCTAGGGTTCTGCCCTACATTAAAGGGCCATCCCCTTCGACCACGGCGACGAGCGCGAACCTCTTCAACAACATGAAGATGATGCCCACATTGGGCTCCTCCTCCGAGTCAAGCTACGCGACCGCGCATGAAGACATTTGCACCAACATCTCTTCGACACCCACATATGAAGAGATGCCCCAGGTGCGATGTGAGGAGAGCCACCACCACATGAGTGACATGAGTGACTCCACCATACGTGACATTGAGAGCATTTCCTATGAGAGGATGAGTGTGACCACCACTAGCCCCACACATGAGATCATGCCACACATCCTATGTGAGGTTGAGCCCCATTTGAGTGACTCCACCAACCATATGAGTGAGAGCATCCTTGAGGGAGTGAGTGAGCCACAACACTTAGTGAGTGAGGTAGTTGACACGGCATGTGAAACCACTATGATTCCTAACGACTTAACCTCTACTCCTAGTGTGTTTTCTTCTTTGGTACTAGGTCTTCTACATGACGACATGTGTAACGCCCGGATGATCTTGCTACAGTAATCCCCGCTAATGGTGCCACGTCACCTCGGTTACTGTGGATAAACTCGCGTTAGTTCGGAACCTAGTTCGAATTTCAAATTTAAAACGAAAACAAACAATAAAAGTTTTCAGAAACGAAAACTAAATTGTTCGGGGGTTGTCTAAAATAGCAAACCTAATTATGGTGGGGTGCACAAATTTTTGTAAAATGTTTTGGCATTTTAATTAAACTAAAACAGAAAGCAGAAAAAGAAAAATAATAAAAGAAAAGAAAGGAAGAAGAAAAGAGGGAGGGAACCTCCCCTGGCCCATCTGGGCCAGCCCTTCCCCCGGCCCAACCGGCGCCCCC
>NC_041391.1:311419444-311422774 GCF_002162155.2 Triticum dicoccoides
GTCGTGCTCCTTTCATTATGCATGTTTCATCATGAATGACTCTTGTCTATGCAAATTTCTCAATACTGAACTACCCCTGTTATATATTAGCAGGATGGTTAGACCAGCTGGTCGTGGTCGTGGTGGCAACTTCCCACCACCGCCTGAGTACATGGCTGGTATGATCCAACAGCTTGAGATGAATCGCCAGTTCATGGAAAACATGATGGCTCAGTTTCCTCGCCCCAATATGAACCAGCATCCAAACACAACAACTCTGCAGGATTTCATACGCCTCAACCCAAGTGTGTACCGCAGCTCAACCCAGCCGCTGGATGCTGATGACTGGCTCCGTGACATCACCTATGAGATGGAGTCTGCTGATGTAGCCCCTGCCAGCTATGTCACTTTTGCTTCCTTCTTCCTGAAGGGGCCCGCAGCTCAATGGTGGGATAGCCATAGGCGTACTCTGCCAGTTGGGACAATCATCTCCTGGCCAGACTTTCAGGCTGCCTTCCGTGCCCGCTTCATTCCTCAGGGAATCATGGACAGGAAGAAGCGTGAGTTTCGCAACCTCACCCAAGGCAACAAGACTGTTGAAGCTTATCAGCGGGAGTTTCTGGAATTATCCCGCTATGCTGAAGAAGACATTGCAACTGATGCTCGCAGACAGGAAAAGTTCCGTGAAGGCCTTCAAGCTGACATCAAGCTCACACTTCTAGTGCATGACTTTGCCGATTTCGCCACCTTGGTGAACAAGGCCATCAATGTCGAGACTGGTCTGCAAGAACACCAGAGCTCTCAAAGGCGCAACCGTGACACGGGCTCATCTTCGGGCCCGCCCTCGCAGAAGCGTAAGATATGGATCCCGAACAGCATGTACCGTCCAACTGCACCTGCCCCAAGGCAGTCTTATGCTGCACCTCGTCTGCCGGCTGCTCCAACTAGGCAGCCGAGGCTTCCAGCTCCACCACCCCAAGCTCCTGTTCCTACCCCCGAGAATGGGTTGTGCTTCAGGTGCGGACAACCAGGGCACCGTGCTAGGGAATGCAACCAGAGACAGAATCAACTGGCCCTTCCAGCAACTGGCCGTGGGAACAACCAGGCCCACAACAACATTGCCAAGTCTTATGGCCGTGTTCATGCCAACCACATTGATCTGAATGAAGCTCAAGACCAGCCTGCTACTGTGATGGGTACACTCCTCGTAAATTCAGTACCAGCATCCGTTTTATTTGATACAGGTGCATCGCATTCATTCATGTCAGAAGATTTTGCATACAAGCACGATGTTAAATTTGAGCAGATGAACACTTCGGTAGTGGTAAAAAACCCCGCGGGACAATGTCAGACCTCCATGGTTGGCATTGACGTCCCTGTGGAAATCGAAGGGTTGGAGTTTCGTGCCTCGCCCATTATACTGAAGTCGTCTAACATTGACCTCATTCTGGGAATGGATTGGTTAAAGGCGCATACTGCTTCTATCGTTTGCGCCACTAAGACCGTCCATCTGCTACACCCTTCTGATGAAATAATTAGCTACGATGCTCATCTGGTTCGGAATGCCGAGGCCAGGCTTTATGCCTTAAACGCATTGAACGTTGCACCACTCAAGGGCATTGAAAACATTCCCGTCGTGCGTGAATTCCTAGACGTCTTTCCTGAAGAACTCCCAGGGATTCCCCCTGCTAGAGCTGTCGAATTCGTCATCGACTTGAAACCAGGCACCACTCCTATAGCCAAGCGACCCTACAAGATGCCGCCGCATGAACTCCTTGAGCTTAAGGAGGAAATCGATAATTCTCTTCGAAGTGGTTTCATTCGCCCAAGTTGCTCTCCTTGGGGAGCACCTTCTCTCTTTGTCAAGAAGAAAGATGGGACAAACCGATTGGTCCAAGACTACCGTCCTATAAATCAAGCTACCATTCAGAATAAGTATCCTCTTCCTCGGATCAATGATCTGTATGATCAATTGGCTGGATCATCGGTGTTCTCTAAACTCGACTTGAGGTTGGGTTACCATCAGATCCGTGTTCGTGAGGAAGATATCCCCAAGACCGCCTTTGTGACACGTTATGGTTCATACGAGTACACCGTCATGTCTTTCGGCTTAACCAATGCTCCAGCCACCTTCTCTCGCCTGATGAACTATATATTCATGGATTACCTCGACAAGTTCGTCGTGGTTTATCTGGATGATATTCTGGTATTTTCCAAGAACGAAGAGGAGCATGCTGAACATCTTCGCCTCGTGCTGGAAAAGCTACGAGAGCATCAGCTTTATGCCAAGTTCTCCAAATGTGAATTCTGGCTTCCCGAAGTAACCTATCTTGGGCATGTCATCTCTAAGGATGGTATTGCCGTCAACCCTGAACGAGTTCAGGCTATTCTCGATTGGACTCCTCCGAAGAACGTTAAGCAAGTCAGAAGTTTTCTCGGTCTCGCCAGCTACTGCCGTCGATTCGTCGAGAACTTCTCCAAGATTGCCAGGCCTCTGACTAACCTATTGCATAAGGGCGTCAAGTTCCAATGGACAGATAAATGTCAGGAAAGTTTCCAGGCACTCAAGGACAAGTTGACTTCTGCCCCAGTACTAGTTCCTCCTGATACTAAGAAGGACTTCGTCATTTACTGCGACGCTTCCCGTCAAGGACTAGGCTGTGTCCTAATGCAAGAGCGCAAAGTGGTTGCTTATGCCTCTCGGCAATTGCGCCCTCACGAGGAGAACTACCCAGTTCACGACCTCGAACTTGCTGCTGTCATCCATGCGCTAAAACAGTGGCGACATTACCTACTCGGTAATCGTTGCGAGATCTTCACTGACCACCAAAGTCTGAAGTATCTGTTTACTCAGCCAGACCTGAACCTCTGTCAGCAGAGATGGATGGAGACTGTTGCAGACTTTGATTTGGGTATTTCCTATACCCCAGGCAAGGCTAATGTAATGGCTGATGCCTTGAGCCGCAAGTCTTACTGCAACCACCTCCAGGTTCACAAAGTTCAGCCTTCACTTGTTGAAGAATTCAGAAAGCTAAACCTCCATATTGTTCCTCCGGGTGCACTCGCTCCCCCTCCCCCGGAGTTCCGCAAGATGAATCTCCGTGTTGTTTCCCAGGGTTCCCTCTATACCCTGGCTGTTGAACCCGATCTCGTGGGCACCATAAAGACAATGCAGGGATTTGACTCTGAAGTCTACAAGATTAAGCAAGACCTCAAAGAAGGAGGTTCCTCATCCTTCACTATTGCTGATGATGGCGCCTTGTACTTCAAAGGCCGCCTAGTGGTGCCGTGTAAGAAGGAAAACCTGAATATGACTCAGGAGGTTATGAAAGAAGCTCATGATACGCCTCT
>NC_041391.1:311425636-311559523 GCF_002162155.2 Triticum dicoccoides
TGACATCATGCTGACGTCATAAATACATTTTTTTCGAATTAATTAAATAACTAATTAAATTCCAAAATTATTAAAATCTTTTAAAAATCATATCTTTTAATCCGTAACTCGGATTAAAATATTTTCAACATGAAAGTTGCTCAGAACGACGTGGCGAACCCGGATACGCAGTCCGTTCGTCCACCACACCCCCCTAACCTATCGAACCCGCAACTTTCCCCCTCCGGCTCCTCTGCCCGAAAACACGAAACACCGGGAATACTTTCCCGGATGATTCCCCCTTGACCAGTACCACCTTATACCACGTTAGGGCACGCCTAGCATCGCTTCTTGACATGTCATGCATCGATATGCATCTGTTTACTTGGTATTCATTGTTTCTTCCCCCTCTTCTCTCCGGTAGACTACGAGGCCTACGCTGCTGCTGCCCAGTTCGATATGCATCTGTTTACTTTTATTGTTTGTTTTCGTTTTAAATTTGAAATTCGAACTAGGTTCCGAACTAACGCGAGTTTATCCACAGTAACCGAGGTGACGTGGCACCATTAGCGGGGATTACTGTAGCAAGATCATCCGGGCGTTACAACATGCCTATCCTTGACGAGTCTATTCCTCCATTGAAGACGACGATGGCCATGGTGGACGATGATACACCCCCCACATGGTTCCATCAAGATGAAGATGACAACGAGACGATCTTCAACACCTCACCTACAACACATGAGCGACACTTCAAAGGTAACATAGGTGATGGTTCTTCTCTTGTCCCACTAGTGGACTATCTTACCAATGATTGCTTGCATGATGTTGATCCACCTATTCCCATGCTTCATGCTAGTGAGACTTGTTCATGCCTTGAATTACCTATTTATGATGAATATGATGATGAGCATGTTGAGTTGCCTAGTTGTGATGCTATGCTTCATAGGATATCTTGTGAAAATTCTATTGGTCACTTCATGTTTGACAATCCATTGACCTTGTCATATGCTATGAGTGAGATCTCCCATATTGCATCATTACAATCTCAACATAGTAACTATGCATGCCCCATTAAGATAAATCCTATTTGCACATATGGCATAGATGACAAGCCCATGGTTATTGGCATTTGTTTTTCATGTGGATATTGCCATGCTTCCTTTACATGACTTGTGCAATTCATCTACTATGCCATGCCATGATCACATTGTTCCAAATATGCATTGTTTTGGATGTTGTCAATATTCTCCATGTGATGTTTCCATTAATGCTCATGAGGAGACACCCATAGTTTCCTCATACATATTAGGAGATTTTGATGCATCTCATACTTTGCATGATTCTCATAATTGTGTGCACCATATGCATTCCATGAATAACAATGCTCTAGATATTGCTCGTGATGCATTACACAATTTGAGTCTCCATTATGCTATACATAATAACAAACCTATCATGATGGATGACATGTTTCTATATCGCAAATCTCATTTATTTGAGCATTGGCTATTTTGCGCTAACCGACACATGCCCGTGCGCATCATGATGGATGATGTGTACATATACCATGCACACACAATTTTCTCTTTGTCTTTGTTTTGTGTAGGTACTTATGAACACTCGTCAACCTCACAATCCCATGAGTTGACGAAACGAGCTCTTGAGAGCAACGACGACTTGGGATCCCGTGGACTATCCTTACCACCGTTCCCTTTGCGCAAGGACTACGCGCATCTCTTCTACTTGGCTCTCACACAGCTATGGGCTATTTACCACTTGTCACCTTATGCCCATACTATCGTGTTCACTTTGCATGTTATTCGGGCTTCTATGCCTTTGCCATGCAATTGTGACCCTTGCTTGCATCTACCCATGATTGACCCTATGTGTATTTGCATGCTTGGTGGAGATCCTTGTTGCTATTGCCATGTTTATCATGTGCCCCATGCTATCGTTGTTTGTTGTGTTGGGAGAGTCATGATGACCCATTGCTATTTACATATGGCTTCTCACCAATACATTCATGCTATGTTCCTCACATCTTGCTTTCATGCTTGTGCTATGACATGTGAATTATTCATGCCCACTATTTGCACACATGACATGCTTGCCATGATTCCTTCTAGTATGTTGCATCTTCGCACTACTAGCATGTTTGACTTGATCGCTATGATTGCTTGCTATGTTGCATCACCCATGTTCCACTATTGCTTGCTTTCTTGGGTTGATGACATAGATGTTGATGCCTCTCACTTGATTTGTCATGATCATTGCCTCTTGTCTCCATTAGTTGCATCTCTCATATCACCTTGTATTGAGTGCCAACTTGCTATGCTTATTGATCTTGGAGACTTGGACACTTTACTTGTGATGCATGCTTGTTTGATTGAGCCTATTGCATTTGGTTGTAATCGCATCATATGCCTCCATACTATGAAATGCTTCCTTGTCCTTTCTTATGATGAGCATGGTGCATACACTTGTTGGGTATATTACCACTCGAATGATAGGTTTTGCATGTCCGCTAACCTCATTTGTTTAGGCATATATAAACCATGAGGATTGAGTCGTGACTTAGCTTTTTGACATGTAGTGCATCGAGCAATAAAACGCTCAACATCCCGTCTCATCTTTGGCCAAAAGAAATGTGTAGCAAGTACGTCCTCCGTCTTTTTCACGCCAAAGTGTCCCATTAATCCTCCTCCATGCGCCTCCTGCAACAACAAAAGACGAACGGAGCTAGCTGGAATGCATAGCTTGTTTGCACGAAACACAAATCCATCGTTAACGACAAACTTGTTCCACATTCTTCCTTCTTTACAATTCTGCATTACATCTTTAAAATCAGCATCATGCACATATTGATCTTTGATGGTCTCCAAACCAAATATTTTGAAGTCAAGTTGTGAAAGCATAGTATAGCGACGAGACAATGCATCAGCAATAGCATTTTCTTTTCCCTTCTTGTGTTTAATGACATAAGGGAAAGTCTCAATGAATTCAACCCATTTAGCATGTCTACGATTCAGTTTAGCTTGACTTTTAATATGTTTCAAAGATTCATGATCAGAATGTATAACAAATTCTTTGGGCCATAAATAATGTTGCCATGTTTCTAAAGTCCGAAGAAGCGCATATAATTCTAAGATGGTTATATTTGTCATTAGAAGTCCGTATCCGACCCATAATTACTCAAACTGCTCGCGAGGAGCGTGAAAATCCAAAAAAATACTCCCCACTTGCGCCAGGAGGCCCGAAGTACCCTCAAATTCAGCCTTAAGCAGGACTTTTGGCCCTGAAAGTCAAAGAATATCATTCGTCGCTGTTTTTCAGACAAGTTTCTGAACCCATTGGAACTTCCTTTTGAAGGAAATTCGAGGGATTATGTTGCTTATAGACATTAGCCCCCCTGGTAGGGACAAACATACCTTTCTGCAGATGCTCTATGATACGGGGAATCTCATTTGGCCGTAAATTGAAGAAAATCCAGCGGCTATATGCCTTATTCTCCTTGTTTTCGACGGATGGTATGCTGTAACTCATGCGCGTGAAAGCCAAGAACAAAAGGGCATTCCTGGCATCGCTCAATATATATGTGGAAACGATATCTTCACTGATAGAGGCAGAGGTGTCCCGTCTTTCGATGAGATGATGGATTTCGCTTTGGTGGAAGTCGACTTTGACGATCCGACTACGAACGTGCGAGGACGTCGCGCCTTAGCAATCGCTAAACCAACTCCGAGAGGTTATTGACCACGCCGGAGCACGATCAACCTGACCACGAGGGTCTGATTCCTGCGAGCAAACGAAGAACAAGCAAGAATCTGAGATTGCAATCTGGATATTGCGAATATAAGATGAAAGCTTTATTGATCAAGGTGGGGTTCTGTGACGCCTTTGTCTGGTCGTTGAACACAAACGAAGTACGCGAAGTTGCAGCTATGGTGAACTTTAATCTAAAAAAACCCCAAAGTCTAAATGGTGCCCTAAGGGCTGTATATATGGAGGAAGAGGGGGGGGGGATTTCGTGGCCCTTGGTGGAGGGGTCCGAAATCAACCCTATCTCTTGTTTCCCCACACATACGGACTCTAAAAATAGCCTATACTTATGTATTTCGAAATTACAAGGGCCTGGCCCAATAATAAGGTGACGCAGCACCTAGAATAGCCTCGGGACGAAATTTATGAAGTGGCATCTTGTATATTTCGTCCAAGGCTTCATGCACCCATTATGGTGGCTTCAAAGTCCTGAAATCATCACTTGTAACTCCGTTCTTGTTCCCCTTGCGCATGGCATCATCTCCATGCTTGTTCTTGCTCCAATGTTCATCCTTCTCCAAGCTAGGCCCTTCATTTGTAAGCAAAACAAATGTATCCAATTTAGGCAGCATCAAATTCTCATGAACATTAGAATCATTACCAAGAAACGAAAGTACCTGATAATTTAATTGGCGTGTGCGAGCTCTAGTAATTGGTCCCGTATATGTAGCAGTAGGGGCTGTGGGTGTAACAATGGTATTGATGTCCTCATCATTCACTATAGAGGACAAGAAATTTTGGGGCCGTCAGGCAAAACGCGCACGAGAAAATGAAGTACTTTCAGGGACTGCCATAGGTTGCACAGATGCTCACTAAAACGGTCATAATTTTTTCATTCGGAGTTTGTGTCGGACCCATAAGTACTCAAACTTCTCACGGCGAGTGCGTGAATCCAAAAAAGGCTCCCCGCTTGCGTCAGGAGGCCCGGAGTACCCTCAAATTCAGCCTTAAGCAGGACTTTTTGGCCCTGAAAGTCAACGAACATCGTTGCTGTTTTTCAGACATGTTTCTAAATCCATTGGCACTTCCTTTTGAAGGAAATTCGAGAGATTATGTTGCTTATAGACATTAGCCCCCCTGGTAGGGACAAACGTACCTTTCTGCAGATGCTCTATGATCCGGGCAATCTCATTTGGTCGTAAATTGAAGAAAATCCAGCGGCTATATGCCTTATTCTCCTCGTTTTTGCCGGATGGCATGGTGTAACTCATGCGCGTGAAAGCCAAGAACAAAAGGGCATTCCTGGCATCGGTCAATATATATTTAGAAATGATATCTCCACTATAGAGGACAAGAAATTTTGGGGCAGTTAGGCAAAAAGCACACAAGAAAATGAAGTACTTTCAAGGACTGCCATAGAATGGACAGATGCTCACTAAGACGGTCATATTTTGTCATTAGGAGTCCGTGTTGGACCCATAAGTACTCAAATTGCTCGCGGCGAGCGCAAAAATCCAAAAAAATACTCCCCGCTTGCGCCAGGAGGCCCGGAGTTCCCTCAAATTCAGCCTTAAGCAGGACTTTTGCCCTGAAATTCAAAGAACATCATTCGCCGTTGTTTTTCGGACAAGTTTCTGAACCCATTGGCACTTCCTTTTGAAGGAAATTCGAGGGATTATGTTGCTTATAGACATTAGCCCCCTAGGTAGGGACAAACGTACCTTTGTGCAGATGCTCTATGATCCGGGCAATCTCATTTGGCCGTATATTGAAGAAAATCCACCGGTTATATGCCTTATTCTCCTTGTTTTCGCCGGATGGCATGCTGTAACTCATGCGCGTCAAAGCCAAGAACAAAACGACATTCCTGGCATCAGTCAATATATATGTGGAAATGATATCTCCACTATAGAGGACAAGAAATTTTGGGGCCGTCAGGCAAAACGCGCACGAGAAAATGAAGTAATTTCAAGGACTGCCATAGAATGGACAGATGTTCACTAAAACGGTCATAATTTTGTCATTAGGAGTCCGTGTCGGACCCATAAGTACTCAAACTGCTCGCGGCGAGTGCGCGAATCCAAAAAATACTCCCTGCTTGCGCTAGGAGGCCCGGAGTACCCTCAAATTCAGTCTTAAGCAGGACTTTTTGGCCTTGAAAGTCAAAGAATATCATTCGTTGCTGTTTTTCAGACAAGTTTCTGAACTCATTGGCACTTCCTTTTCAAGGAAATTCGTGAGATTATGTTGCTTATAGACATTAGCCCCCGTGGTAGGGACAAATGTACCTTTCTGCAGATGCTCTATAATCCGGGCAATCTCATTTGGTCGTAAATTGAAGAAAATCCAGCGGCTATATGCCTTATTCTCCTCGTTTTTGCCGGATGGCATGGTGTAACTCATGCACGTGAAAGCCAAGAACTAAAGGGCATTCCTGGCATCGGTCAATATATATGTGGGAACGATATCTCCACTATAGAGGACAAGAAATTTTTGGGCAGTTAGGCAAAAAGCGCACGAGAAAATGAAGTACTTTCAAGGACTGCCATAGAATGGACAGATGCTCACTAAGACGGTTATATTTGTCATTAGAAGTCCGTATCGGACCCATAATTACTCAAACTGCTCGCGAGGAGCGTGAAAATCCAAAAAAATACTCCCCACTTGCGCCAGGAGACTCGGAGTACCCTCAAATTCAGCCTTAAGCATGACTTTTGGCCCTGAAAGTCAAAGAACATCATTCGTCGCTGTTTTTCAGACAAGTTTCTGAACCCATTGGCACTTCCTTTTGAAGGAAATTCGAGGGATTATGTTGCTTATAGACATTAGCCCCCCTGGTAGGGACAAACATACCTTTCTGCAGATGCTCTATGATCCGAGCAATCTCATTTGGCCGTAAATTGAAGAAAATCCAGCGGCTATATGCCTTATTCTCCTTGTTTTTGCCGGATGGCATGCTGTAACTCATGCGCGTGAAAGCCAAGAACAAAAGGGCATTCCTGGCATCGCTCACTATATATGTGGAAACGATATCTTCACTATAGAGGACAAGAAATTTTGGGGCAGTCAGGCAAAAAGCGCACGAGAAAATGAAGTACGTTCAAGGACTGCCATAGATTGGACAGATGCTCACTAAAACGGTCATAAGTTTTTCATTCGGAGTCTGTGTTGGACCCATAAGTACTCAAACTTCTCGCGGCGAGTGCGCGAATCCAAAAAAGGCTCCCCGCTTGCGTCAGGAGGCTCGGAGTACCCTCAAATTCAGCCTTAAGCAGGACTTTTTGGCCCTGAAAGTCAAAGAACATCATTTGTCGCTGTTTTTCAGACATGTTTCTGAACCCATTGGCACTTCCTTTTGTAGGAAATTCGAGAGATTATGTTGCTTATAGACATTAGCCCCCCTGGTTGGGACGAAGGTACCTTTCTGCAGATGCTCTATGATCCGGGCAATCTCATTTGGTCGTAAATTGAAGAAAATCCAGCGGCTATATGCCTTATTCTCCTCGTTTTTGCCGGATGGCATGGTGTAACTCATGCACGTGAAAGCCAAGAACTAAAGGGCATTCCTGGCATCGGTCAATATATATGTGGGAACGATATCTCCACTATAGAGGACAAGAAATTTTTGGGCAGTTAGGCAAAAAGCGCACGAGAAAATGAAGTACTTTCAAGGACTGCCATAGAATGGACAGATGCTCACTAAGACGGTTATATTTGTCATTAGAAGTCCGTATCGGACCCATAATTACTCAAACTGCTCGCGAGGAGCGTGAAAATCCAAAAAAATACTCCCCACTTGCGCCAGGAGGCTCGGAGTACCCTCAAATTCAGCCTTAAGCAGGACTTTTGGCCCTGAAAGTCAAAGAACATCATTCGTCGCTGTTTTTCAGACAAGTTTCTGAACCCATTGGCACTTCCTTTTGAAGGAAATTCGAGGGATTATGTTGCTTATAGACATAGCCCCCCTGGTAGGGACAAACATACCTTTCTGCAGATGCTCTATGATCCGGGCAATCTCATTTGGCCGTAAATTGAAGAAAATCCAGCGGCTATATGCCTTATTCTCCTTGTTTTTGCCGGATGGCATGCTGTAACTCATGCGCGTGAAAGCCAAGAACAAAAGGGCATTCCTGGCATCGCTCAATATATATGTGGAAACGATATCTTCACTATAGAGGACAAGAAATTTTGGGGCAGTCAGGCAAAAAGCGCACGAGAAAATGAAGTACGTTCAAGGACTGCCATAGATTGGACAGATGCTCACTGAAACGGTCATAATTTTTTCATTCGGAGTCTGTGTCGGACCCATAAGTACTCAAACTTCTCGCGGCGAGTGCGCGAACCCAAAAAAGGCTCCCCGCTTGCGTCAGGAGGCTCGGAGTACCCTCAAATTCAGCCTTAAGCAGAACTTTTTGGCCCTGAAAGTCAAAGAACATCATTCGTCGCTGTTTTTCAAACATGTTTCTGAACCCATTGGCACTTCCTTTTGTAGGAAACTCGAGAGATTATGTTGCTTATAGACATTAGCCCCCCTGGTTGGGACAAACGTACCTTTCTGCAGATGCTCTATGATCCGGGCAATCTCATTTGGTCGTAAATTGAAGAAAATCCAGCGGCTATATGCCTTATTCTCCTCGTTTTTGCCGGATGGCATGGTGTAACTCATGCGCGTGAAAGCCAAGAACTAAGGGCATTCCTAGCATCGGTCAATATATATTTGGAAATGATATCTCCACTATACAGGACAAGAAATTTTGGGGTAGTTAGGCAAAAAGCACACGAGAAAATGAAGTACTTTCAAGGACTGCCATAGAATGGACAGATGCTCACTAAGACGGTCATATTTTGTCATTAGGAGTCTGTGTTGGACCCATAAGTACTCAAACTGCTCGTGGCGGGCGCGAAAATCTAAAAAAATACTCCCAGTTTGCGCCAGGAGGCCCGGAGTTCCCTCAAATTCAGCCTTAAGTAGGACTTTTGGGCCTGAAATTCAAAGAACATCATTCGCCGCTGTTTTTTAGACAAGTTTCTGAACCCATTGGCACTTCCTTTTGAAGGAAATTCGAGGGATTATGTTGCTTATTGATAGAGGCAAAGGTGTCCCGTCTTTCGATGAGATGATGGATGTCGCTTTGGTGGCAGTTGACTTTGACGATCCGACTACGAACGTGCGAGGACGTCGCACCTTAGCAATCGCTAAACCAACTCCGAGATGTTATTGACCACGCCGGAGCACGATCAACCTGACCACGAGGGTCTGTTTCCTGCGAGCAAACGAAGAACAAGCAAGAAACTGAGATTGCAATCTGGATATTGCGAATATAAGATGAAAGCTTTATTGATCAAGGTGGGGTTCTGTGACGCCTTTGTCTGGTCGTTGAACACAAACGAAGTACGCGAAGTTGCAACTATGGCGAACTTTTAATCTAAACAAAACCCAAAGTCTAAACGATGCCCTAAGGGCTGTATATATGAAGGAAGAGGGGGGAATTTCGTGGCCCTTGGTGGAGGGGTCCGAAATCAACCCTATCTCTTGTTTCCCCACACATACGGACTCTAAAAATAGCCTATACTTATGTATTTCGAAATTACATGGGCCTGGCCCAATAATAAGGTGACGCAGCACCTATAATAACCTCGGGACGAAATTTATGAAGTGGCATCTTGTATATTTCGTCCAAGGCTTCATGCGCCCATTATGGTGGCTTCAAAGTCCTGAAATCATCACTTGTAACTCCGTTCTTGTTCCCCTTGCGCATGCCATCATCTCTATGCTTGTTCTTGCTCCAATGTTCATCCTTCTCCAAGCTAGGCCCTTTATTTGTAAGCAAAACAAATGTATCCAATTTAGGCAGCATCATATTCTCATGAACATTAGAATCATTACCAAGAAACGAAAGTACCTGGTAATTTAGTTGGCGTGTGCGAGCTCTAGTAATTGGTCCAGTATGTATAGCAGCAGGGGCTGTGGGTGTAACAATTGTATTGATGTCCTCATCATCCTCCCCTTCTTGAAATGAAGTCATCCTCGACGGAAGTTCATCTTCCTCACCCAAATAAGGCTTCAAATCTGCAATGTTAAAAGTGGGACTGACCCCAAAATCTGCAGGCAGCTCAAGTTTATATGCATTATCATTTATTTTCTCTAACACCTTAAAGGGACCATCAGCACGTGGCATTAGCTTTGATTTGCGCAAATCAGGAAATCTATCCATACGCAAATGTAACCAAACAAGATCTCCAGGTGCAAACACAACATGTTTTCTACCCTTATCTCCAGCAAGTTTATATTTAGCATTCATACGCTCAATGTTTTCCTTAGTTAACTCATGCATTTTTAAAATCAATTCAGCACGTTCTTTAGCATCAAAATTAACCTTCTCCGAAGATGGAAGAGGCAACAAATCAATAGGTGCATGAGGTAGGAAACCATACACAACTTCAAAAGGGCACATCTTAGTAGTAGAATGCAATGAACGATTATAAGCAAATTCAATATGAGGCAAGCATTCCTCCCACATTTTCTTATTATTCTTCAAAACAGCCCTAAGCATAGTAGACAACGTTCTATTGACTACTTCAGTTTGTCCAGCAGTTTGGGGGTGACAAGTAGTACTAAAAAGCAGTTTAGTCCCCAACTTAGCCCATAAACATCTCCAAAAGTGGCTAAGAAATTTAGTATCACGATCTGAAACAATAGTATTTGGCACACCATGCAAGCGAATAATTTCACGAAAGAACAAATCAGCAACATTAACAGCATCATCGCTTTTATGACATGGTATAAAGTGTGCCATTTTCGAGAATCTATCCACGACAACAAATATGCTATCCCTCCCCTTCTTTGTTCGAGGTAAACCTAAAACAAAGTCCATAGATATATCCTCCCAAGGAACACTAGGTACAGGCAAAGGCATATATAAACCATGAGGATTGAGTCGTGATAGAGGCGGAGGTGTCCCGTCTTTCGATGAGATGATGGATATCGCTTTGGTGGAAGTCGACTTTGACGATCCGACTACGAACGTGCGAGGACGTCGCGCCTTAGCAATCGCTAAACCAACTCTGAGAGGTTATTGACCACGCCGGAGCACGATCAACCTGACCACGAGGGTCTGTTTCCTGCGAGCAAACGAAGAACAAGCAAGAAACTGAGATTGCAATCTGGATATTGCGAATATAAGATGAAAGCTTTATTGATCAAGGTGGGGTTCTGTGACGCCTTTGTCTGGTCGTTGAACACAAACGAAGTACGCGAAGTTGCAGCTATGGCGAACTTTTAATCTAAACAAAACCCAAAGTCTAAACGATGCCCTAAGGGCGGTATATATGGAGGAAGAGGGGGGAATTTCGTGGCCCTTGGTGGAGGGGTCCGAAATCAACCCTATCTCTTGTTTCCCCACACATACGGACTCTAAAAATAGCCTATACTTATGTATTTCGAAATTACATGGGCCTGGCCCAATAATAAGGTGACGCAACACCTAAAATAGCCTCGGGACGAAATTTATGAAGTGGCATCTTGTATATTTCGTCCAAGGCTTCATGCACCCATTATGGTGGCTTCAAAGTCCTGAAATCATCACTTGTAACTCCGTTCTTGTTCCCCTTGCCCATGGCATCATCTCCATGCTTGTTCTTGCTCCAATGTTCATCCTTCTCCAAGCTAGGCCCTTCATTTGTAAGCAAAAAAAATGTATCCAATTTAGGCAGCATCATATTCTCATGAACATTAGAATCATTACCAAGAAACGAAAGTACCTGGTAATTTAGTTGGCGTGCACGAGCTCTAGTAATTGGTCCAGTATGTATAGCAGCAGGGGCTGTGGGTGTAACAATTGTATTGATGTCCTCATCATCCTCCCCTTCTTGAAATGAAGTCGTCCTCGACGGAAGTTCATCTTCCTCACCCAAATAAGGCTTCAAATCTGCAATGTTAAAAGTGGGACTAACCCCAAAATCTGCAGGCAGCTCAAGTTTATATGCATTATCATTTATTTTCTCTAACACCTTAAAGGGACCATCAACACGTGGCATTAGCTTTGATTTGCGCAAATCAGGAAATCTATCCTTACGCAAATGTAACCAAACAAGATCTCCAGGTGCAAACACAACATGTTTTCTACCCTTATCTCCAGCAAGTTTATATTTAGCATTCATACGCTCAATGTTTTCCTTAGTTAACTCATGCATTTTTAAAATTAATTCAGCACGTTGTTTAGCATCAAAATTAACCTTCTCCGAAGATGGAAGAGGCAACAAATCAATAGGTGCACGAGGTAGGAAACCATACACAACTTCAAAAGGGCACATCTTAGTAGTAGAATGCAATGAACGATTATAAGCAAATTCAATATGAGGCAAGCATTCCTCCCACATTTTCTTATTATTCTTCAAAATAGCCCTAAGCATAGTAGACAACGTTCTATTGACTACTTCAGTTTGTCCATCAGTTTGGGGTGACAAGTAGTACAAAAAGCAGTTTAGTCCCCAACTTAGCCCATAAACATCTCCAAAAGTGGCTAAGAAATTTAGTATCACGATCTGAAACAATAGTATTTGGCACACCATGCAAGCGAATAATTCCACGAAAGAACAAATCAGCAACATTAACAGCATCATCGCTTTTATGACATGGTATAAAGTGTGCCATTTTCGAGAATCTATCCACGACAACAAATATGCTATCCCTCCCCTTCTTTGTTCGAGGTAAACCTAAAACAAAGTCCATAGATATATCCTCCCAAGGAACACTAGGTACAGGCAAAGGCATATATAAACCATGAGGATTGAGTCGTGACTTAGCTTTTTGACATGTAGTGCATCGAGCAATAAAACGCTCAACATCCCGTCTCATCTTTGGCCAAAAGAAATGTGTAGCAAGTACGTCCTCCGTCTTCTTCACGCCAAAGTGTCCCATTAATCCTCCTCCATGCGCCTCCTGCAACAACAAAAGACGAATGGAGCTAGCTGGAATGCATAGCTTGTTAGCACGAAACACAAATCCATCGTTAACGACAAACTTGTTCCACATTCTTCCTTCTTTACAATTCTGCACTACATCTTTAAAATCAGCATCATGCACATATTGATCTTTGATGGTCTCCAAACCAAATATTTTGAAGTCAAGTTGTGAAAGCATAGTATAGCGACGAGACAATGCATCAGCAATAACATTTTCTTTTCCCTTCTTGTGTTTAATGACATAAGGGAAAGTCTCAATGAATTCAACCCATTTAGCATGTCTACGATTCAGTTTAGCTTGACTTTTAATATGTTTCAAAGATTCATGATCAGAATGTATAACAAATTCTTTGGGCCATAAATAATGTTGCCATGTTTCTAAAGTCCGAACAAGAGCATATAATTCTTTATCATAAGTAGAATAATTCAAACTAGGCCCACTCAATTTTTCAGAAAAGTATGCAACAGGTTTGCCATCTTGTAATAACACACCTCCTATCCACTAGCATCACATTCAAGCTCAAAAGTCTTATTAAAATCAGGAAGTTGGAGTAAAGGAGCATGTGTCAACTTATCTTTCAATACCGTGAAGGCGTCTTCCTGTGCGGTACCCCAAACAAAAGGCACATCCTTCTTTGTAAGCTCGTTGAGAGGTGCAGCAATGGTGCTGAAATCTCTCACAAAACGCCTATAGAATCCAGCGAGGCCAAGAAAACTCCTCACTTGTGTGACCGTTTTGGGCTGCGGCCAACTCTCAATAGCTTCAATCTTGGCTTTGTCAACTTCAATTCCCTGTGGAGTAACAACATAGCCAAGAAAAGATACTCGGTCGGTGCAAAAGGTGCACTTCCCAAGGTTACCAAACAAACGTGCATCACGTAGAGCAATAAAAACAGCACGTAAATGTTCCAAATGTTCTTCCAAAGATCTGCTATAAATCAATATGTCATCAAAATAGACTACCACAAGTCGTCCAATGAAAGCACGTAAAACTTCGTTCATTAGTCTCATGAAAGTACTAGGCGCATTAGTTAACCCAAAAGGCATGACTAACCACTCATATAATCCAAACTTAGTTTTAAATGCTGTTTCCCATTCATCCCCAACTTCATACGAATTTGATGGTATCCACTACGCAAATCAACTTTGGAGAATGTTGTAGAGCCACTCAATTCATCAAGCATATCATCGAGCCTAGGAATAGGATGACGATAACGAATAGTAATATTATTAATGCCTCTACAATCAACACACATACGTGATGTACCATCCTTTTTCGGCACTAGAATAATAGGAACATCACAAGGACTAAGGGATTCGCGTATATAACCTTTGTCGAGAAGCTCTTGTACTTGACGCATAATCTCCTTCGTCTCCTCTGGATTGGTACGGTATGGTGCACGGTTTGGCAGTGAAGCACCGGGAATTAAGTCAATCTGATGCTCAATCCCTCGAATAGGCGGTAATCCCGGTGGCACGTCTTGTGGAAAGACGTCAGCGAACTCCTGCAAAATGTTAGTGACAGCAGGAGGCAAAGAGGAAGGCACGTCCTCGAATGAAAATAATGCCTCTTTGCACACAAAAGCATAGCAAACAGATTTGCTGAAATCTAGCTCATCAATATCAGATTTGGTGGCAAATAAACATGCACTTTTCAATTTAATTTCAGAAGCAACACTAGATGGTTTATTATTAGGCTTCATTTGTTGCTCAAATTCTTTTGCCACAATCTGATTTTCACTCGTATTCTTCTCCTGTTTTGCTTTATTAGCTCTATTAATATCATCTTTCAAAATGGAATCAGGAGTCATAGGAAGCAAAGTAATATTTTTATCCTTATGAACAAGAGTATAGTGATTGTTTCTACCATGGTGTACAGAATTTTTATCAAATTGCCATGGTCTACCAAGTAATAAGGAACATGCTTGCATAGGTACCACATCACAATCAACATAATCAGCATATGTAGAGATACTAAAATGCACACGAACAGTACGTGTTACCTTAACCTTGCCGCTGTTGTTGAACCACTGGATGTAGTAAGGATGTGGATGTGGTCTTGTGGTGAGAGAAAGCTTCTCCACCATCTCCATGCTAGCCAAGTTGTTGCAGCTCCCTCCGTCTATTATGACGCGCACAGAACGTTCCTTCACAACTCCCTTGGTATGGAACAAATTGTGCCTCTGATTTTGCTCAGCTTGTGTGACCTGCACACTCAAAACACGTTGAGCAACTAAACATTCATACCTGTCAGCGTCTTCAGGAGCCATGTATTGCGTCTCATGATCAGAATCATCTCCACCATGTTCTTCACATGTAATAAGAGCCAAAGTCTCCTCATCATAGTCACTAGCGGACTCATATCCACCATCCGCGGTAGCAATCATCACACGCGGAGATTTGCATTCTCTCGCATAATGACCTCCTCCCTTACAACGACGACAAATAATATCACTTGTGTGCTGATGAGGACATCAATACAATTGTTACACCCACAGCCCCTGCTGCTATACATACTGGACCAATTACTAGAGCTCGTGCACGCCAACTAAATTACCAGGTACTTTCGTTTCTTGGTAATGATTCTAATGTTCATGAGAATATGATGCTGCCTAAATTGGATACATTTGTTTTGCTTACAAATGAAGGGCCTAGCTTGGAGAAGGATGAACATTGGAGCAAGAACAAGCATGGAGATGATGGCATGCGCAAGGGGAACAAGAACGGAGTTACAAGTGATGATTTCAGGACTTTGAAGCCACCATAATGGGTGCATGAAGCCTTGGACGAAATATACAAGATGCCACTTCATAAATTTCTTCCCGAGGCTATTTTAGGTGCTGCGTCACCTTATTATTGGGCCAGGCCCATGTAATTTCGAAATACATAAGTATAGGCTATTTTTAGAGTCCGTATGTGTGGTGAAACAAGAGATAGGGTTGATTTCGGACCCCTCCACCAAGGGCCACGAAATTCCCCCCTCTTCCTCCATATATACAGCCCTTAGGGCATCGTTTAGACTTTGGGTTTTGTTTAGATTAAAAGTTCGCCATAGCTGCAACTTCGCGTACTTCGTTTGTGTTCAACGACCAGACAAAGGCGTCACAGAACCCCACCTTGATCAATAAAGCTTTCATCTTATATTCGCAATATCCAGATTGCAATCTTAGTTTCTTGCTTGTTCTTCGTTTGCTCGCAGGAAACAGACCCTCGTGGTCAGGTTGATCGTGCTCCGGCGTGGTCAATAACCTCTCGGAGTTGGTTTAGCGATTGCTAAGGCGCGACGTCCTCGCACGTTCGTAGTCGGATCGTCAAAGTCGACTTCCACCAAAGCGAAATCCACCATCTCATCGAAAGACGGGACACCTTTGCCTCTATCATCATCAATATCAGATTTGGTGGCAAATAAACATGCACTTTTCAATTTAATTTCAGAAGCAACACTAGATGGTTTATTATTAGGCTTCATTTGTTGCTCAAATTCTTTTGCCACAATCTGATTTTCACTCATATTCTTCTCCTGTTTTGCTTTATTAGCTCTATTAATATCATCTTTCAAAATGGAATCAGGAGTCATAGGAAGCAAAGTAATATTTTTATCCTTATGAACAAGAGTATAGTGATTGTTTCTACCATGGTGTACAGAGTTTTTATCAAATTGCCATGGTCTACCAAGTAATAAGGAACATGCTTGCATAGGTACCACATCACAATCAACATAATCAGCATATGTAGAGATACTAAAATGCACACGAACAGTACGTGTTACCTTAACCTTGCCGCTGTTGTTGAACCATTGGATGTAGTAAGGATGTGGATGTGGTCTTGTGGTGAGAGAAAGCTTCTCCACCATCTCCACGCTAGCCAAGTTGTTGCAGCTCCCTCCGTCTATGATGACGCGCACAGAATGTTCCTTCACAACTCCCTTGGTATGGAACAAATTGTGCCTCTGATTTTGCTCAACTTGTGTGATCTGCACACTCAAAACACGTTGAGCAACTAAACATTCATACCTGTCAGCGTCTTCAGGAGCCATGTATTGCGTCTCATGATCAGAATCATCTCCACCATGTTCTTCACGTGTAATAAGAGCCAAAGTCTCCTCATCATAGTCACTAGCAGACTCATATCCACCATCCGCGGTAGCAATCATCACACGCGGAGATTTGCATTCCCTCGCATAATGACCTCCTCCCTTACAACGACGACAAATAATATCACTTGTGTGCCCTGTTGATGCCATGGAAGAAGAAGAACGCTGTGCAGGCCCCGCAGGTGCGCTCTTGGCAGATAATGGTGGTTGTGCCTGTTTTCTTGTATCACGGCTGGAGGTGGCACCGGATGGAGGTGCTGGTGCAGTTGAAGTAGAAGATGCACGTGGTGTCCATGATGAAGGTCGGCCCGCAGAAAAGTTAGTTCGCCCCAATGCTTGTCGATCCTGCACTTCACGTTCAGCTTTACAAGCAAGATGGAGTAAACGAGTGATATTAGTATACTCCTTATAGTCTAGAATGGTCTGAATCTCTCTATTTAATCCACCCAGAAAACGTGCAAGCATAGCTTCATTCTCCTCAACAATACCACATCTAATCATGCCAGTTTATAATTCCTGATAATATTCTTCTACAGAATTTTTCCCTTGTCTTAAACGCTGCAATTTTTGAAGCAATTCACGTTGATAATATGGTGGAACCCAACGCGTACGCATAGCAGTTTTCAAAGCAGCCCAAGTAGTTGGAATAGGATATAATCTTCAATGTTCAGACCACCATACACATGCAAAACTAGTGAAAGCACAAACAGCAGCAGCAACTCGTCTCTCCTCAGGATATTGTAAACATGTAAATCGTTGTTCAGTTTCTAACTCCCAAGTAAGATATATATCAGGAACATATCTACCCTCAAATGGTGGAATATTCAATTTCAGTTTAGGAATATGGACATCATCTCGTACCTGAGGTGGTGGTGCAGGCCTACCATTACGAATATATACCTGAGGTCGACCTGCTGGTGGTGGTGCTGGTGGCTGCTCGTAGATCTGATTTTGATCAACCTCATCCTCATAATCGCCCGCATACGCATCATCCTCCTGGGTACCAGCAGCAGCAGTAGCAGGAGCCAAAGAAACACCAATAGCAGTAGCAGCGGCACCAGAATTTTGTCCTGGCTCAATAGGAACACGCTGTGCTCGTCCATACTGATTCGGAAGGGGGCGTAGTTGTTGTTGTTGCAGAGGTGCGACAGGTGCAGCCGGTGGTGGAAGACGCGCAAGCAGTTCATTAAATCTGTTATCGAGCTTTGTTTCGAACGTCTTCTCAAGGCCAGTGATCTTCTCCATGGCCTCTTCAAAATTGTTCAGCACATCTTGTACCTGTTCAGTCATCATTTGCTGAAACTTATCATGAAGCTCCTTGTTCGATAAGTTCTCCCTGTCAATCTCGTCGGCTTGTGATCCTGGCATGGTTAGCAGCAATAGAAACACACAAGAATATGATCCTACAGACTACTAAGAAGTGGTGGTGGTGTATCACAAATCCGTCAAGCAAATCTCAAATTCTTACCAGTTCTTACCCAGCAGCAGGCGGTGATCGGCAACCATTGTAGTCAAAAACTCTCAAAGCTTGGATAGAGTGATTACCAGGGAGAGTCAAACACACGACGTAGATGTATGTGGAGCTGGGAAAGCTTATAGTATGGTAGCAAAAAGGGTCAGCAATAATCAATTCAGAGATGCAAAGTTGAAAAAAACGCTCAACGACGGTACTGTGCTGGTCCTAGGCTAGACTGTGCTAGAGACGCGAGCCTAGAACACCAACAAAATCACGGCGCGGCACGTAAACAAGGGAAAAGCACACTCTGAAAAAAAATTTCGCTCTTTTTTTTTGCGCTGCTTTTTTTTTGCGAAAAATCACTATAATGGCGAGTGTCTCAAAACTCTTCCTAGGTCAAACTGACAGGATAGGCACGAAAATTTTTTTTTTGACAAATTTTTTTTTTCGACTGCCCGGACCCAAAAACTGGAAACGGGTCAAAAAAAACTTCCTATAATGGCACCTGTCTCAAAACACTCAGAAACACCTAAAAATAGGATAGCCAGAAATTTTTTCGAAAAATGCGTTTTCGAAAAATTTTGGGCCTAAACAGAGCGTGGCTACCCGACTCTTTTTTTTTCCAAAACCTACTCCGGCAAGGAAACACGAATCGGAATCTAGATGGATCTCGAAAACAAACCTAATATGACAAGAACTCGGATTGGTGGTGGATATATGGTGGTAGATGGCAGCGGTGGTGGTATATGACAGCTGTGGTGGTATATGGATACGGATTCGAAGCGGTGGCGGATAAGCGGTGGTGGTAGATGGCAGGGGTGATGATAATGGTGCGGCGGCGGCGTGACAACTTATGACCAGAACTCGAAACTCTAAAAGACTAGACTCTAAGACCAGCAACTAGAAACGACGATGCAACCGCAAATTCAACAAAGCAAAACCCTAAAAAGATTATGCAAAGGCTCAGATTGGTTCGGATATGATGAACTAACCCTAATTTTTTTGTGGCTTTTTCGTGGACTGTAGGTATGAAGAACAGACTCGATCTAAACTACGAAAAACTGTAAAATCTCACCGAGCAACCTCGAAATCTGATACCACTTGATAGAGGCAAAGGTGTCCCGTCTTTCGATGAGATGGTGGATTTCGCTTTGGTGGAAGTCGACTTTGACGATCCGACTACGAACGTGCGAGGACGTCGCGCCCTAGCAATCGCTAAACCAACTCCGAGAGGTTATTGACCACGCCGGAGCACGATCAACCTGACCACGAGGGTCTGTTTCCTGCGAGCAAACGAAGAACAAACAAGAAACTAAGATTGCAATCTGGATATTGCAAATATAAGATGAAAGCTTTATTGATCAAGGTGGGGTTCTGTGACGCCTTTGTCTGGTCGTTGAACACAAACGAAGTACGCGAAGTTGCAGCTATGGCGAACTTTTAATCTAAACAAAACCCAAAGTCTAAACGATGCCCTAAGGGCTGTATATATGGAGGAAGAGGGGGGAATTTCGTGGCCCTTGGTGGAGGGGTCCGAAATCAACCCTATCTCTTATTTCCCCTCACATACGGACTCTAAAAATAGCCTATACTTATGTATTTCGAAATTACATGGGCCTGGCCCAATAATAAGGTGACGCAACACCTAAAATAGCCTCGGGACGAAATTTATGAAGTGGCATCTTGTATATTTCGTCCAAGGCTTCATGCACCCATTATGGTGGCTTCATAGTCCTGAAATCATCACTTGTAACTCCGTTCTTGTTCCCCTTGCGCATGCCATCATCTCCATGCTTGTTCTTGCTCCAATGTTCATCCTTCTCCAAGCTAGGCCCTTCATTTGTAAGCAAAACAAATGTATCCAATTTAGGCAGCATCATATTCTCATGAACATTAGAATCATTACCAAGAAACGAAAGTACCTGGTAATTTAGTTGGCGTGCACGAGCTCTAGTAATTGGTCCAGTATGTATAGCAGCAGGGGCTGTGGGTGTAACAACTGTATTGATGTCCTCATCACTGCATTAGAATGGACAGATGCTCACTAAGACGGTCATATTTTGTCATTATGAGTCCGTGTCGGACCCATAAGTACTCAAACTGCTCGCGGCGAGCGCGAAAATCCAAAAAAATACTCCCCGCTTGCACCAGGAGGCCCGGAGTTCCCTCAAATTCAGCCTTAAGCAGGAGTTTTGGCCCTGAAATTCAAAGAACATCATTCGCCGCTGTTTTTCAGACAAGTTTCTGAACCCATTGGCACTTCCTTTTGAAGGAAATTTGAGGGATTATGTTACTTATAGACATTAGCCCCCTAGGTAGGGACAAACGTACCTTTGTGCAGATGCTCTATGATCCGGGCAATCTCATTTGGCCATAAATTGAAGAAAAGCCAGCGGCTATATGCCTTATTCTCCTTGTTTTCGCCGGATGGCATGCTGTAACTAATGCGCGTGAAAGCCAAGAACAAAAGGGCATTCCTGGCATCGGTCAATATATATGTGGAAACGATATCTCCACTATAGAGGACAAGAAATTTTGGGGCAATCAGGCAAAACGCGCACGAGAAAATGAAGTACTTTCAAGGACTGCCATAGAATGGACATATGTTCACTAAAACGGTCATAATTTTGTCATTAGGAGTCCGCATCGGACCCATAAGTACTCAAACTGCTCGCGGCGAGTGCGCGAATCCAAAAAATACTCCTTGCTTGCGCCAGGAGGCCCGGAGTACCCTCAAATTCAGCCTTAAGCAGGACTTTTTTGCCCTCAAAGTCAAAGAACATCATCCGTTGCTGTTTTTCAGACAAGTTTCTGAACCCATTGGCACTTCCTTTTGAAGGAAATTCATGAGATTATGTTGCTTATAGACATTAGCCCCCGTGGTAGGGACAAACGTACCTTTCTGCAGATGCTCTATGATCCAGGCAATCTCATTTGGCCGTAAATTGAAGAAAATCCAGCGGCTATATGCCTTATTCTCCTCGTTTTTGCCGGATGGCATAGTGTAACTCATGCACTTGAAAGCCAAGAACTAAAGGGAATTCCTGGCATCGGTCAATATATATGTGGAAACGATATCTCCACTATAGAGGACAAGAATTTTTTGGGGCAGTTAGGCAAAAAGCACACGAGAAAATGAAGTACTTTCAAGGACTGCCATAGAATGGACACATGCTCACTAAGACGGTTATATTTGTCAATAGAAGTCCGTGTCGGACCCATAAGTACTCAAACTGCTCGCGGCGAGCGTGAAAATCCAAAAAAATACTCCCCGCTTGCGCCAGGAGGCCCAGAGTACCCTCAAATTCAGCCTTAAGCAGGACTTTTGGCTCTAAAAGTCAAAGACCATCATTCGTCGCTGTTTTTCGGACAAGTTTCTGAACCCAATGGCACTTCCTTTTGAAGGAAATTCGAGGGATTATGTTGCTTATAGACATTATCCCACCTGGTAGGGACAAACGTACCTTTCTGCAGATGCTGTATGATCCGGGCAATCTCATTTGGCCGTAAATTGAAGAAAATCCAGCAGCTATATGCCTTATTCTCCTTGTTTTCGCCGGATGGCAAGCTGGAACTCACGCGCGTCAAAGCCAAGAACAAAAGGGCATTCCTGGCATCGGTCAATATATATGTGGAAACGATATCTCCACTATAGAGGACAAGAAATTTTGGGGCAGTCAGGCAAAACGCGCACGAGAAAATGAAGTACATTTCAAGGACTGCCATAGAATGGACAGATGTTCACTAAAACGGTCATAATTTTGTCATTAGGAGTCCGCGTCGGACCCATAATTACTCAAACTACTCGCGGCGAGTGCGCGAATCCAAAAAATACTCCTTGCTTGCGCCAGGAGGCCCGGAGTACCCTCAACCCAGCCTTAAGCAGGACTTTTGGCCCTGAAAGTCAAAGAACATCATTCGTTGCTGTTTTTCGGACAAGTTTCTGAACCCATTGGCACTTCCTTTTGAAGGAAATTTGTGAGATTATGTTGCTTATAGACATTAGCCCCCGTGGTAGGGATAAACGTACCTTTCTTCAGATGCTCTATGATCCGGGCAATCTCATTTGGCCGTAAATTGAAGAAAATCCAGCGGCTATATGCCTTATTCTCCTCGTTTTTGCCGGATGGCATGGTGTAACTCATGCACGTGAAAGCCAAGAACTAAAGGGCATTCCTGGCATCTGTCAATATATATGTGGAAACGATATCTCCACTATAGAGGACAAGAAATTTTGGGGCAGTTAGGCAAAAAGCGCACGAGAAAATGAAATACTTTCAAGGACTGCCATAGAATGGACAGATACACACTAAGACGGTCATATTTTGTCATTAGGAGTCCGTGTCGGACCCATAAGTACTCAAACTGCTCGCGGTGAGCGCGTGAATTCAAAAAAATACTCCCCGCTTGCGTCAGGAGGCCTGGAGTACCCTCAAATTCAGCCTTAAGCAGGACTTTTTGGCCCTGAAAGTCAAAGAACATCATTCGTCGCTGTTTTTCAGACAAGTTTCTGAACCCATTGGCACTTCCTTTTGAAGGAAATTCGAGGGATTATGTTGCTTATAGACATTAGCATTCCTGGTAGGGACAAACGTACCTTTCTGTAGATGCTCTATGATCCGGGCAATCTCATTTGGTCGTAAAATGAAGAAAATCCAGCGACTATATGCCTTATTCTCCTTGTTTTCGCCGGATGGCATGCTGTAACTCATGCGAGCGAAAGCCAAGAACAAAAGGGCATTCCTGGCATCGGTCAATATATAAGTGGAAACGATATCTCCACTATAGAGACAAGAAAATTTCGGGCAGTCAGGCAAAACGCGCACGAGAAAATGAAGTACTTTCAAGGACTGCCATAGATTGGACAGATGCTCACTAAAACGGTCTTAATTTTTTCATTTGGAGTCCGTGTCGGACCCATAAGTACACAAACTGCTCGCGGCGAGCGTGCGAATCCAAAAAAATACTCGCCGCTTGCACCAGGAGGCCCGGAGTACCCTCAAATTCGGCCTTAAGCAGGACTTTTTGGCCCTGAAAGTCAAAGAACATCATTCATCGCTATTTTTCAGACAGGTTTCTGAACCCATTGGCACTTCCTTTTGATGGAAATTCGAGAGATTATGTTGTTTATAGACATTAGCCCCCAGGTAGGGACAAACGTACCTTTCTACAGATGCTCTATGATCCGGGCAATCTCATTTGTCCGTAAATTGAAGAAAATCCAGCGGCTATATGCCTTATTGATGCAAAGCATCCTACGGTGATGAGGACATCAATACCATCGTTACACCCACAGCCCCTACTGCTACATATACGGGACCAATTACTAGAGCTCGCGCACGCCAATTAAATTATCAGGTACTTTCGTTTCTTGGTAATGATTCTAATGTTCATGAGAATATGATGCTGCCTAAATTGGATACATTTGTTTTGCTTACAAATGAAGGGCCTAGCTTGGAGAAGGATGAACATTGAAGCAAGAACAAGCATGGAGATGATGGCATGCGCAAGGGGAACAAGAACGGAGTTACAAGTGATGATTTCAGGACTTTGAAGCCACCATAATGGGTGCATGAAGCCATGGACGAAATATACAAGATGCCACTTCATAAATTTCGTCCCGAGGCTATTATAGGTGTTGCGTCACCTTTTTATTGGGCCAGGCCCATGTAATTTCGAAATACATAAGTATATGCTATTTTTAGAGTCCGTATGTGTGGGGAAACAAGAGATAGGGTTGATTTCGGACCCCTCCACCAAGGGCCACGAAATTCCCCCTCTCTTCCTCCATATATACAGCCCTTAGGGCACCGTTTAGACTTTGGGGGTTTTGTTTAGATTAAAAGTTCGCCATAGCTGCAACTTCGCGTACTTCGTTTGTGTTCAACGACCAGACAAAGGCGTCACAGAACCCCACCTTGATCAATAAAGCTTTCATCTTATATTCGCAATATCCAGATTGCAATCTTAGTTTCTTGCTTGTTCTTCGGTTGCTCGCAGGAAACAGACCCTCGTGGTCAGGTTGATCGTGCTCCGGCGTGGTCAATAACCTCTCGGAGTTGGTTTAGCGATTGCTAAGGCGCGATGTCCTCGCACGTTCGTAGTCGGATCGTCAAAGTCGACTTCCACCAAAGCGATATCCATCATCTCATCGAAAGACGGGACACCTTTGCCTCTATCATACGGTCATCACCATGTCAAGAGTCCGTTTGGCAAGTGACACGTGCGACCTCTACTTCTCATACATAAAGGTGAATCTTCTCCTTTACACGTGCTCACTTGACCCCTTCGAGGATGGTATACTACTTGACACTTCTTCCGTGTGCATGCATAGGTATTGTCGGAGCTTCACGGATGTCAAGGAGGAGTGCAAGCACCAAGGAACAACTACACCATCCGCGAGGGAAGCCTGGAAGCAACGACGGGAGATGATGAGGACATCAATACCATTGTTACACCCACAGCCCCTACTGCTACATATATGGGACCAATTACTAGAGCTCGCGCACGCCAATTAAATTATCAGGTACTTTCGTTTCTTGATAATGATTCTAATGTTCATGAGAATATGATGCTGCCTAAATTGGATACATTTGTTTTGCTTACAAATGAAGGGCCTAGCTTGGAGAAGGATGAACATTGGAGCAAGAACAAGCATGGAGATGATGCCATGCGCAAGGGGAACAAGAACGGAGTTACAAGTGATGATTTCAGGACTTTGAAGCCACCATAATGGGTGCATGAAGCCATGGACGAAATATACAAGATGCCACTTCATAAATTTCGTCCCGAGGCTATTATAGGTGCTGCGTCACCTTTTTATTGGGCCAGACCCATGTAATTTCGAAATACATAAGTATAGGCTATTTTTAGAGTCCGTATGTGTGGGGAAACAAGAGATAGGGTTGATCTCGGACCCCTCCACCAAGGGCCACGAAATTCCCCCTCTCTTCCTCCATATATACAGCCCTTAGGGCACCATTTAGACTTTGGGTTTTGTTTAGATTAAAAGTTCGCCATAGCTGCAACTTCGCGTACTTCGTTTGTGTTCAACGACCAGACAAAGGCGTCACAGAACCCCACCTTGATCAATAAAGCTTTCATCTTATATTCGCAATATCCAGATTGCAATCTTAGTTTCTTGCTTGTTCTTCGTTTGCTCGCAGGAAACAGACCCTCGTGGTCAGGTTGATCGTGCTCCGGCGTGGTCAATAACCTCTCGGAGTTGGTTTAGCGATTGCTAAGGCGCGACGTCCTCGCACGTTCGTAGTCGGATCGTCAAAGTCGACTTCCACCAAAGCGATATCCATCATCCCATCGAAAGACGGGACACCTTTGCCTCTATCAAGTGGTATCAGATTTCCAGGTTGCTCGGTGAGATTTTACAGTTTTTCGTAGTTTAGATCGAGTCTGTTCTTCATACCTATAGTCCACGAAAAAGCCAAAAAAAATTAGGGTTAGTTCATCCCATCCGAACCAATCTGAGCCTTGCATAATCTTTTCTGTATTTGCTTTGTTGAATTTGCGGTTGCATCGTCGTGTCCAGTTGCTGGTCTTAGCGTCTAGTCTTTTAGAGTTTCGAGTTCTGTTCACAGGTTGTCACGTCGCCGCTGCCATATATCACCACCGCATCATCATCGTCGCTGTTGCCATATACCACCACCACATATTCACCGCCAATCCGAATCCATATACGCCACCACATATCCGCCGCCATCACGCCAATCCGAGTTCACCTGCAACATATATCCGCCACCTGTCCGTGTTCCACTAGATTCATCTCCGCCACCAGTCCGAGTTCCACCAGATTCATCTCCGCCACCAGTCCTAGTCCGAGTCCAGTAATTGTTGCATTGTTCTCGATTTCCAGATCACGCGACACTCCGAGTCGTGACAGAGAAGGACTCCCCAACTTCCGAGCCATCCGCAGAAGAAAAATAGTTCCAATTTCAAAAAAAAAGAGAAAAAAAAAGAGAAAAAAAAAGTGCAAAAAAAAGAGAAAAAAAATTCAGAGTGTGCTCCTCCCTTGTTTACGTGCCGCGCCGTGATTTTGTTGGTGTTCTAGGCTCGCGTCTCTAGCACAGTCTAGCCTAGGACCAGCACAGTACCGTCGTTGAGCGTTTATTCAACTTTGCATCTCTGAATTGATTATTGCTGACCCTTTTTGCTACCATATTATAAGCCTTCCCAGCTCCACATACATCTACGTCGTGCGTTTGACTCTCCCTGGTAATCGCTCTATCCAAGCTTTGAGAGTTTTGACTACAACGGTTGCCGATCACCGCCTGTTGCTGCGTAAGAACTGGTAAGAATTTTAGTTTTGCTTGACGGATTTGTGACACCCACCACCACCACTTGTTCGTAGTCTGTAGGATCATATTCTTGTGTGTTTCTATTGCTGCTAACCATGCCAGGATGATGAGGACATGACTACCTTGGATATGACCAAAAATATTGCATATATGCATATTTGTCAGGTGATTTCTAGTGCAAACTATTCAATAATCTATTTATGTTATCCAGAACAAAAATACTTCACACACTTTTGTGTTTTGTCTAATTGCAGGTGTATGGGACATTTGTACAATCCACATATGAAGATAAGGAAGAAAGAGATGTTTATTTGCTGTCCAAAAAGTTCTCTCACGTCACTTTTGGCCCAAGAGAAGATAGAGTCCAAGTCTCTCACGTTCTGGATTCAGATTCGGACTGCACAGACATACCTGACTCAAAACGCACACAAGTTTTTCATACGGACTCCGAATTGGGTGATTCTTTTTTTGTTGGAAACTAGATTTCGTGCACTTTCCAACCCAATTGGAATCACCTTCAAATTCGTCCGGAGTGTTGAGTTGTGGACGAAACAATCTGATGCTGCAGCAGAATCCGAGTCAAACTACAAGTCCAAAGGTGTTACATCACCTCCACTTGGGCCCATTGGCATTGTACGACCTAGATTTAGTTTTAGGCTGCCTTGGGACGTCCTCCCACCTCCTTGGCCGCCACCCCTTGCTCCTATATAAGTAGATCCATCTAGTAGCTTTTCCTTGGGATTTGTTTAGTTAAAAGTTAGCCATTGCAACTTCGTGTACTTCGTTTGTGTCCAACGACCAGACCAAGACCGCTTCCGGATCCCCACCATTATCAATACTTCATATATATTTGCAATATTCAGATTGCTTTATCATATTCTTGCTCGTTCTTCGATTGCTTGCAGGAATAGACCTTCGTGGTCAGGCTGACCGTGCTTCCAGCATCGTCAGTAACCTCAGGAGATTGGTTTAGCGATTGCTAAGGCGCAACGTCGTGCACGTTTGTAGTCGGATCGTCAAAGTCGTCTCCACCAAATCGATAGTTATCATCTCATCGAAAGATCGGGACCCTCGCCTCTATCACTTGTTGCATTCCTCTTTAGAAGAAAGTGAAGATGATTTTATGGATAGATTTTGGGGAGGATTAAACCGTGATATTCAAGAGATACTAATTCATGAAGAGTGTTATCCTATGGACCATTTGTTTCATCTTGCTTGCAAAGCTGAACAGGAAATAAAACGACGTGTTGGCCACGAGGAGAACAAGCGCACGGTGCACATTCCAAGAGTTGATATGATTGTTCCTTCAACTACTAGGCATACTATGACAACCAGATCCGTTGTTGTCAGGACTACATCACCTCCACCATGTGACACATCGGCCCCGAGAGTGGCTACATCATCTGAGTTGATCATAAGAGGTAGTGACAAAGGTACTGATCTTCCATCTCTACATGAGAATGATGAATGCCTTGTCAATTTGAATGCACCATCTGATGAGCTACCCACTACTTTGATCACACCACCTATTTTAGAGGACTACGTTGATAATTTGACTTTGCCATGTGATCAAACAACTGAAATACCAACAATTTTGAGTGCACCCATTGAATTAACTATTGATGCAAAAGAACCAATGTTTAATCATTTTGATATGACCTCTAATCTTGGTGATGATTCTGTGTTGAATGACTTATTGCATGTTTGCTTATTTAAGCATGTTGTAGCATGTAAATTTGATGCAAGTAAGGTTTATTCACCAATGTTGGGATGGTTTAATGATGAACATTGTCAATCTTTTGAAATGAATAAGAGCTTCACTTATATGTGCAAACTGAGTTGCAATATTTTCATGCCTTCTCCTTCTTGTGCTAATTTTTTGGCTTTAGATTTTATGAACTATGCAAGTTACTCATCTATTCGTGTGTCATATATGCAAAAATCAAGGGAAGTAAAAATGGATGACATATACATATACAACATGTACACCTTGTCTCTTTTGTTAGCCACATTTCAGATTAAGCAACGCCGAGGACGGCTTTATTTTCAAGAAGGGGAGGATGATGAGGACATGACTACCTTGGATATGACCAAAAATATTGCATATATGCATATTTGTCAGGTGATTTCTAGTGCAAACTATTCAATAATCTATTTATGTTATCCAGAACAAAAATACTTCACACACTTTTGTGTTTTGTCTAATTGCAGGTGTATGGGACATTTGTACAATCCACATATGAAGATAAGGAAGAAAGAGATGTTTATTTGCTGTCCAAAAAGTTCTCTCACGTCACTTTTGGCCCAAGAGAAGATAGAGTCCAAGTCTCTCATGTTCTGGATTCAGATTCGGACTCCACAGACACACCTGACTCAAAACGCACACAAGTTTTTCATACGGACTCCGAATTGGGTGATTCTTTTTTTGTTGGAAACTAGATTTCGTGCACTTTCCAACCCAATTGGAATCACCTTCAAATTCGTCCGGAGCGTTGAGTTGTGGACGAAACAATCTGATGCTGCAGCAGAATCCGAGTCAAACTACAAGTCCAAAGGTGTTACATCACCTCCACTTGGGCCCATTGGCCTTGTACGACCTAGATTTAGTTTTAGGCTGCCTTGGGACGTCCTCCCACCTCCTTGGCCGCCACCCCTTGCTCCTATATAAGTAGATCCATCTAGTAGCTTTTCCTTGGGATTTGTTTAGTTAAAAGTTAGCCATTGCAACTTCGTGTACTTCGTTTGTGTCCAACGACCAGACCAAGACCGCTTCCGGATCCCTACCATTATCAATACTTCATATATATTTGCAATATTCAGATTGCTTTATCATATTCTTGCTCGTTCTTGGATTGCTTGCAGGAATAGACCTTCGTGGTCAGGCTGACCGTGCTTCCAGCATCGTCAGTAACCTCAGGAGATTGGTTTAGCGATTGCTAAGGCGCAACGTCGTTCACGTTTGTAGTCGGATCGTCAAAGTCGTCTCCACCAAATCGATAGTTATCATCTCATCGAAAGATCGGGACCCTCGCCTCTATCAAGTGGTATCAGATTTCCAGGTTGCTCGGTGAGATTTTACAGTTTTTCGTAGTTTAGATCGAGTCTGTTCTTCATACCTACAGTCCACGAAAAAGCCACAAAAAAAATTAGGGTTAGTTCATCATATCCGAACCAATCTGAGCCTTTGCATAATCTTTTTAGGGTTTTGTTTAGATTAAAAGTTCGCCATAGCTGCAACTTCGCGTACTTCATTTGTGTTCAACGACCAGACAAAGGCGTCACAGAACCCCACCTTGATTTCCTAGATTAGATTTATTTTCTTACCTATTGTCCAAGAAAAATCCACAAAAAAAGAGTTAGATCTATTCATCCTTTGTCCAAGCCAGTCTGAGCCTTTGCAATTTTCTTTTCATTGGTTGCATAGTTGAATTATCGGTTGCATCGTCGTGTCGAGTTGCTGGTCTTAGTGTCTAGGTCGTTTAGAGTTTCGAGTTCTGTTCACATTAGTCACGTCGCCGCTGCATCATTATCCCTTCCGCTGTCCACCACCCATCCATCAATTTCCTCCACGTGCTACCCACCGTTCATTGTCATAATCATAGTTGAGATCGTTCCCATCTTCGCTTGATCCAATCTACATCTTATCTAGTTTGTTTTGGAAAGAGGGAGAGAGAAAAAAAAAGATAGAGAAAAAAACGAGAGAAAAAAAAGTAAAAAAAAAAGTCAGAGAAAAAAAAAGAAAGGAAAAGAAAAAAAAGTGTGAGAAAAAAAAGAGAGGAGAAAAAAAACAAAATTCGGATCTATTTAGACTCAATCTCGTAGTTGAATTCGGATTGGAATCTGTTTTGTGCACTGTTCAGTAAAACAAGCATAACTTCCTCATATGAAGTCTGTTTTAGCTCCGCGAGTACTCAAATGAAAGCTAGCGACGAGCCGCATCTAAATAGTTACAGAAGCTAGTTCAGTATTTGGCACCTCAACAGCAGCTTCTAAATAGGTCTACTGCTATTGTGATCTTCACTTATATCTTGCTGTCCAGAGCTACTTCATATCCTTTATTGATGCTAGTTGTGCTACGACGTGACCTCATTAGTGTTCTAGGCTCGCGTCTCTAGTTTGGTCTAGCCTAGGACCAGCACAGTACCGTCGTTGAGCGTTTATTCAACATTGCATCTTTGAATTGATTATTGCTAATCTTTTGCTACCATATATAGCCAACCCAGCTCCACATATTTCTACACCGTGTATACGTACGCTCCCCTGGCAATCGCTTTACTCAATATTCGGAGTTACTTGACACCGCTGGTTGCCGATCACCGCCTGCTGCATGGTAAGAACTTGTAAGACATTGATATTTCCTTTACTGTCAGCGTTTTACCACCACATCCTAGTAGTTCCAGGAACATTATTTTTGGGTTTTGTTTCTTGTTCTACTAATCATGACAGGATCCAGAGTCAGTTCATGGGCTTTGTCGATCGCGGGAGACGTGCCACCATCTTTGCAAATACCACAACCGTCACGAGAGGTGCACAAACATCCAAATGCACATGATCAGGTTAATGTATCTATACCACCATTTAATGGCCGTTTTAAACCTGCTTTATATATTGAATGGGAGTTCGACATAAAAAATATATTTGCTTCCCATAATTTCGATGAACATAAAAAGGTTAAGGTTGCGGTTGGTTCTTTCACTGGTTATGCTTTGGTTTGGTGGAGTGAATATTGTCGGTTACACCCTGATTATATACCTACTACTTGGGATGATTTGAAACTTGCCATGCGACATACTTTCGTCCCTGGTTATTATACTCGTGACATGATTAAGAAGTTGCAACACTTAAAACAAGGTAGTGAAACTGTAACAAAATATTATGATGATTTACAAACTACCTTGTTGCATTCCTCTTTAGAAGAAAGTGAAGATGATTTTATGGATAGATTTTGGGGAGGATTAAACCGTGATATTCAAGAGATACTAATTCATGAAGAGTGTTATCCTATGGACCATTTGTTTCATCTTGCTTGCAAAGCTGAACAGGAAATAAAACGACGTGTTGGCCACGAGGAGAACAAGCGCACGGTGCACATTCCAAGAGTTGATATGATTGTTCCTTCAACTACTAGGCATACTATGACAACCACATCCGTTGTTGTCGGGACTACATCACCTCCACCATGTGACACATCGCCCCCGAGAGTGGCTACATCATTTGAGTTGATCATAAGAGGTAATGACAAAGGTACTGATCTTCCATCTCTACATGAGAATGATGAATGCCTTGTCAATTTGAATGCAACATCTGATGAGCTACCCACTACTTTGATCACACCACCTATTTTAGAGGACTACGTTGATAATTTGACTTTGCCATGTGATCAAACAACTGAAATACCAACAATTTTGAGTGCACCCATTGAATTAACTATTGATGCAAAAGAACCAATGTTTAATCATTTTGATATGACCTCTAATCTTGGTGATGATTCTGTGTTGAATGACTTATTGCATGTTTGCTTATTTAAGCATGTTGTAGCATGTAAATTTGATGCAAGTAAGGTTTATTCACCAATGTTGGGATGGTTTAATGATGAACATTGTCAATCTTTTGAAATGAATAAGAGCTTCACTTATATGTGCAAACTGAGTTGCAATATTTTCATGCCTTCTCCTTCTTGTGCTAATTTTTTGGCTTTAGATTTTATGAACTATGCAAGTTACTCATCTATTCGTGTGTCATATATGCAAAAATCAAGGGAAGTAAAAATGGATGACATATACATATACAACATGTACACCTTGTCTCTTTTGTTAGCCACATTTCAGATTAAGCAACGCCGAGGACGGCTTTATTTTCAAGAAGGGGAGGATGATGAGGACATGACTACCTTGGATATGACCAAAAATATTGCATATATGCATATTTGTCAGGTGATTTCTAGTGCAAACTATTCAATAATCTATTTATGTTATCCAGAACAAAAATACTTCACACACTTTTGTGTTTTGTCTAATTGCAGGTGTATGGGACATTTGTACAATCCACATATGAAGATAAGGAAAAAAGAGATGTTTATTTGCTGTCCAAAAAGTTCTCTCACGTCACTTTTGGCCCAAGAGAAGATAGAGTCCAAGTCTCTCACGTTCTGGATTCAGATTCGGACTGCACAGACACACCTGACTCAAAACGCACACAAGTTTTTCATACGGACTCCGAATTGGGTGATTCTTTTTTTGTTGGAAACTAGATTTCGTGCACTTTCCAACCCAATTGGAATCACCTTCAAATTCGTCCGGAGCGTTGAGTTGTGGGCGAAACAATCTGATGCTGCAGCAGAATCCGAGTCAAACTACAAGTCCAAAGGTGTTACATCACCTCCACTTGGGCCCATTGGCCTTGTACGACCTAGATTTAGTTTTAGGCTGCCTTGGGACGTCCTCCCACCTCCTTGGCCGCCACCCCTTGCTCCTATATAAGTAGATCCATCTAGTAGCTTTTCCTTGGGTTTTGTTTAGACTAAAAGTTCGCCATAGCTGCAACTTCGCGTACTTCGTTTGTGTTCAACGACCAGACAAAGGCGTCACAGAACCCCACCTTGATCAATAAAGCTTTCATCTTATATTCGCAATATCCAGATTGCAATCTCAGTTTCTTGCTTGTTCTTCGTTTGCTCGCAGGAAACAGACCCTCGTGGTCAGGTTGATCGTGCTCCGGCGTGGTCAATAACCTCTCGGAGTTGGTTTAGCGATTGCTAAGGCGCGACGTCCTCGCACGTTCGTAGTCGGATCGTCAAAGTCGACTTCCAACAAAGCGATATCCATCATCTCATCGAAAGACGGGACACCTTTGCCTCTATCAAGTGGTATCAGATTTCCAGGTTGCTCGGTGAGATTTTACAGTTTTTCGTAGTTTAGATCGAGTCTGTTCTTCATACCTACAGTCCACGAAAAAGCCACAAAAAAAATTAGGGTTAGTTCATCATATCCGAACCAATCTGAGCCTTTGCATAATCTTTTTAGTGTTTTGCTTTGTTGAATTTGCGGTTGCATCGTCGTGTCTAGTTGCTGGTCTTAGAGTCTAGTCTTTTAGAGTTTCGAGTTCTGGTCATAAGTTGTCACGCCGCCGCCGCACCATCATCATCGTCCCTGCCATCTACCACCACCGCTTGTTTCTTGTTCTACTAATCATGACAGGATCCAGAGTCAATTCATGGGCTTTGTCGATCGCGGGAGACGTGCCACCACCTTTGCAAATACCACAACCGTCACGAGAGGTGCACAAACATCCAAATGCACATGATCAGGTTAATGTATCTATACCACCATTTAATGGCCGTTTTAAACCTGCTTTATATATTGAATGGGAGTTCGACATAAAAAATATATTTGCTTCCCATAATTTCGATGAACATAAAAAGGTTAAGGTTGCGGTTGGTTCTTTCACTGGTTATGCTTTGGTTTGGTGGAGTAAATATTGTCGGTTACACCCTGATTATATACCTACTACTTGGGATGATTTGAAACTTGCCATGCGACATACTTTCGTCCCTGCTTATTATACTCGTGACATGATTAAGAAGTTGCAACACTTAAAACAAGGTAGTGAAACTGTAACAAAATATTATGATGATTTACAAACTACCTTGTTGCATTCCTCTTTAGAAGACAGTGAAGATGATTTTATGGATAGATTTTGGGGAGGATTAAACCGTGATATTCAAGAGATACTAATTCATGAAGAGTGTTATCCTATGGACCATTTGTTTCATCTTGCTTGCAAAGCTGAACAGGAAATAAAACGACGTGTTGGCCACGAGGAGAACAAGCGCACGGTGCACATTCCAAGAGTTGATATGATTGTTCCTTCAACTACTAGGCATACTATGACAACCACATCCGTTGTTGTCAGGACTACATCACCTCCACCATGTGACACATCGCCCCCGAGAGTGGCTACATCATCTGACTTGATCATAAGAGGTAATGACAAAGGTACTGATCTTCCATCTCTACATGAGAATGATGAATGCCTTGTCAATTTGAATGCACCATCTGATGAGCTACCCACTACTTTGATCACACCACCTATTTTAGAGGACTACGTTGATAATTTGACTTTGCCATGTGATCAAACAACTGAAATACCAACAATTTTGAGTGCACCCATTGAATTAACTATTGATGCAAAAGAACCAATGTTTAATCATTTTGATATGACCTCTAATCTTGGTGATGATTCTGTGTTGAATGACTTATTGCATGTTTGCTTATTGAAGCATGTTGTAGCATGTAAATTTGATGCAAGTAAGGTTTATTCACCAATGTTGGGATGGTTTAATGATGAACATTGTCAATCTTTTGAAATGAATAAGAGCTTCACTTATATGTGCAAACTGAGTTGCAATATTTTCATGCCTTCTACTTCTTGTGCTAATTTTTTGGCTTTAGATTTTATGAACTATGCAAGTTACTCATCTATTCATGTTTCATATATGCAAAAATCAAGGGAAGTAAAAATGGATGACATATACATATACAATATGTACACCTTGTCTCTTTTGTTAGCCACATTTCAGATTAAGCAACGCCGAGGACGGCTTTATTTTCAATAAGGGGAGGATGATGAGGACATGACTACCTTGGATATGACCAAAAATATTGCATATATGCATATTTGTCAGGTGATTTCTAGTGCAAACTATTCAATAATCTATTTATGTTATCCAGAACAAAAATACTTCACACACTTTTGTGTTTTGTCTAATTGCAGGTGTATGGGACATTTGTACAATCCACATATGAAGATAAGGAAGAAAGAGATGTTTATTTGCTGTCCAAAAAGTTCTCTCACGTCACTTTTGGCCCAAGAGAAGATAGAGTCCAAGTCTCTCACGTTCTGGATTCAGATTCGGACTGCACAGACATACCTCACTCAAAACGCACACAAGTTTTTCATACGGACTCCGAATTGGGTGATTCTTTTTTTGTTGGAAACTAGATTTCGTGCACTTTCCAACCCAATTGGAATCACCTTCAAATTCGTCCGGAGCATTGAGTTGTGGACGAAACAATCTGATGCTGCAGCAGAATCCGAGTCAAACTACAAGTCCAAAGGTGTTACATCACCTCCACTTGGGCCCATTGGCCTTGTACGACCTAGATTTAGTTTGAGGCTGCCTTGGGACGTCCTCCCACCTTCTTGGCCGCCACCCCTTGCTCCTATATAAGTAGATCCATCTAGTAGCTTTTCCTTGGGATTTGTTTAGTTAAAAGTTAGCCATTGCAACTTCGTGTACTTCGTTTGTGTCCAACGACCAGACCAAGACCGCTTCCGGATCCCCACCATTATCAATACTTCATATATATTTGCAATATTCAGGTTGCTTTATCATATTCTTGCTCGTTCTTCGATTGCTTGCAGGAATAGACCTTCGTGGTCAGGCTGACCGTGCTTCCAGCATCGTCAGTAACCTCAGGAGATTGGTTTAGCGATTGCTAAGGCGCAACGTCGTTCACGTTTGTAGTCGAATCGTCAAAGTCGTCTCCACCAAATCGATAGTTATCATCTCATCGAAAGATCGGGACCCTCGCCTCTATCACAGGATCACAAGCCGACGAGATTGACTGGGAGAATTTATCGAACAAGGAGCTTCATGATAAGTTTCAGCAAATGATGACTGAACAGGTGCAAGATGTGCTGAACAATTTTGAAGAGGCCATGGAGAAGATCACTGGCCTTGAGAAGATGTTCGAAACAAAGCTCGATAACAAGTTTAATGAATTGCTCGCGCGTCTTCCACCACCACCACCCGCTGCACCTAACGCACCTCTCCAACAACAACAACAACGACTACCTCCACGTCGCGAAATAGACCTCCGCCGAGCAAGCCGTGTTCCTCTTGCGTTTGGCCAAACTGTTGGTGCTGCTGTTGATACTTCTGTGGCTCCTGCTGCTGATGCGGAGGAGGATGATTATGTGGGAGATTATGAGGATGAGGTTGATCAAAATCAGCACTACGTGCAGCCACCTGTACCACCACCAGCAGGTCGACCTCAGGTATATATTCGTAATGGTAGGCTTGCACCACCACCTCAGGTACGAGATGATGTCCATATTCCTAAACTGAAATTGAATATTCCACCATTTGAGGGTAGATATGTTCCTGATATATATCTTACCTGGGAGTTAGAAACTGAACAACGATTTACATGTTTACAATATCCCGAGGAGAGACGAGTTGCTGCTGTTGTTTGTGCTTTCACTAGTTTTGCATGTGTATGGTGGTCTGAACATTGTAGATTATATCCTATTCCAACTACTTGGGCTGCTTTGAAAACTGCTATGCGTACGCGTTGGGTTCCACCGTATTATCAACGTGAATTGCTTCAAAAATTGCAGCGTTTAAGACAAGGGAAAAATTCTGTAGAAGAATATTATCAGGAATTACAAACTGGCATGATTAGATGTGGTATTGTTGAGGAGAATGAAGCTATGCTTGCACGTTTTCTGGGTGGATTAAATAGAGAGATTCAGACCATTCTAGACTATAAGGAGTATACTAATATCACTCGTTTATTCCATCTTGCTTGTAAAGCTGAACGTGAAGTGCAGGATCGACAAGCATTGGGGCAAACTAACTTTTCTGCAGGCCGACCTTCATCATGGACACCACGTGCATCTTCTACTTCAACTGCACCAGCACCTCCATCCGGTGCCACCTCCATCCGTGATACAAGAAAACAGGCACAACCACCATTATCTGCCAAGAGCGCACCTGCGGGGCCTGCACAACGTTCTTCTTCTTCCATGGCATCAACAGGGCACACAAGTGATATTATTTGTCGTCGTTGTAAGGGAGGAGGTCATTATGCGAGAGAATGCAAATCTCCGCGTGTGATGATTGCTACCGCGGATGGTGGATATGAGTCTGCTAGTGACTATGATGAGGAGACTTTGGCTCTTATTACACGTGAAGAACATGGTGGAGATGATTCTAATCATGAGACGCAATACATGGCTCCTGAAGACGCTGACAGGTATGAATGTTTAGTTGCTCAACGTGTTTTGAGTGTGCAGGTCACACAAGCTGAGCAAAATCAGAGGCACAATTTGTTCCATACCAAGGGAGTTGTGAAGGAACGTTCTATGCGCGTCATCATAGACGGAGGGAGCTGCAACAACTTGGCTAGCATGGAGATGGTGGAGAAGCTTTCTCTCACCACAAGACCACATCCACATCCTTACTACATCCAATGGTTCAACAACAGCGGCAAGGTTAAGGTAACACGTACTGTTCGTGTGCATTTTAGTATCTCTACATATGCTGATTATGTTGATTGTGATGTGGTACCTATACAAGCATGTTCCTTATTACTTGGTAGACCATGGCAATTTGATAAAAATTCTGTACACCATGGTAGAAACAATCACTATACTCTTGTTCATAAGGATAAAAATATTACTTTGCTTCCTATGACTCCTGATTCCATTTTGAAAGATGATATTAATAGAGCTAATAAAGCACAACAGGAGAAGAATAAGAGTGAAAATCAGATTGTGGCAAAAGAATTTCAGCAACAAATGAAGCCTAATAATAAACCATCTAGTGTTGCTTCTGAAATTAAATTGAAAAGTGCATGTTTATTTGCCACCAAATCTGATATTGATGAGCTAGATTTCAGCAAATCTGTTTGCTATGCTTTTGTGTGCAAAGAGGCATTATTTTCATTCGAGGACGTGCCTTCCTCTTTGCCTCCTGCTGTCACTAACATTTTGCAGGAGTTCGCTGACGTTTTTCCACAAGACGTGCCACCAGGATTACCGCCTATTCGAGGGATTGAGCATCAGATTGACTTAATTCCCGGTGCTTCACTGCCAAACCGTGCACCATACCGTACCAATCCAGAGGAGACGAAGGAGATTATGCGTCAAGTACAAGAGCTTCTCGACAAAGGTTATATACGCGAATCCCTTAGTCCTTGTGCTGTTCCTATTATTCTAGTGCCGAAAAAGGATGGTACATCACGTATGTGTGTTGATTGTAGAGGCATTAATAGTATTACCATTCGTTATCGTCATCCTATTCCTAGGCTAGATGATATGCTTGATGAATTGAGTGGCTCTACAATATTCTCCAAAGTTGATTTGCGTAGTGGCTACCATCAAATTCGTATGAAATTGGGAGATGAATGGAAAACAGCATTTAAAACTAAGTTTGGATTATATGAGTGGTTAGTCATGCCTTTTGGGTTAACTAATGCACCTAGTACTTTCATGAGATTAATGAACGAAGTTTTACGTGCTTTCATTGGACGATTTGTGGTAGTTTACTTTGATGACATATTGATTTATAGCAGATCTTTGGAGGAACATTTGGAACATTTACGTGCTGTTTTTATTGCTCTACGTGATGCACGTTTGTTTGGTAACCTTGGGAAGTGCACCTTTTGCACCGACCGAGTATCTTTTCTTGGCTATGTTGTTACTCCACAGGGAATTGAAGTTGATAAAGCCAAGATTGAAGCTATTGAGAGTTGGCCGCAGCCCAAAACGGTCACACAAGTGAGGAGTTTTCTTGGCCTCGCTGGATTCTATAGGTGTTTTGTGAGAGATTTCAGCACCATTGCTGCACCTCTCAATGAGCTTACAAAGAAAGATGTGCCTTTTCTTTTGGGTACCGCACAGGAAGAAGCCTTCACGGTATTGAAAGATAAGTTGACACATGCTCCTTTACTCCGACTTCCTGATTTTAATAAGACTTTTGATCTTGAATGTGATGCTAGTGGAATTGGATTAGGAGGTGTGTTATTACAAGATGGAAAACCTGTTGCATACTTTTCTGAAAAATTGAGTGGGCCTAGTCTGAATTATTCTACTTATGATAAAGAATTATATGCTCTTGTTCGGACTTTAGAAACATGGCAACATTATTTATGTCCCAAAGAATTTGTTATACATTCTGATCATGAATCTTTGAAACATATTAAAAGTCAAGCTAAACTGAATCATAGACATGCTAAATGGGTTGAATTCATTGAGACTTTCCCTTATGTCATTAAACACAAGAAGGGAAAAGAAAATGTTATTGCTGATGCATTGTCTCGTCGCTATACTATGCTTTCACAACTTGACTTCAAAATATTTGGTTTGGAGACCATCAAAGATCAATATGTGCATGATGCTGATTTTAAAGATGTAACGCAGAATTGTAAAGAAGGAAGAATGTGGAACAAGTTTGTTGTTAACGATGGATTTGTGTTTCGTGCTAACAAGCTATGCATTCCAGCTAGCTCCGTTCGTTTTTTGTTGTTGCAGGAGGCGCATGGAGGAGGATTAATGGGACACTTTGGCGTGAAGAAGACGGAGGACGTACTTGCTACACATTTCTTTTGGCCAAAGATGAGACGGGATGTTGAGCGTTTTATTGCTCGCTGCACTACATGTCAAAAAGCTAAGTCACGACTCAATCCTCATGGTTTATATATGCCTTTGCCTGTACCTAATGTTCCTTGGGAGGATATATCTATGGACTTTGTTTTAGGTTTACCTCGAACAAAGAAGGGGAGGGATAGCATATTTGTTGTCGTGGATAGATTCTCGAAAATGGCACACTTTATACCATGTCATAAAAGCGATGATGCTGATTTGTTCTTTCGTGAAATTATTCGCTTGCATGGTGTGCCAAATACTATTGTTTCAGATCGTGATACTAAATTTCTTAGCCACTTTTGGAGATGTTTATGGGCTAAGTTGGGGACTAAACTGCTTTTTAGTACTACTTGTCACCCCCAAACTGATGGACAAACTGAAGTAGTCAATAGAACATTGTCTACTATGCTTAGGGCTGTTTTGAAGAATAATAAGAAAATGTGGGAGGAATGCTTGCCTCATATTGAATTTGCTTATAATCGTTCATTGCATTCTACTACTAAGATGTGCCCTTTTGAAGTTGTGTATGGTTTCCTACCTCGTGCACCTATTGATTTGTTGCCTCTTCCATCTTCGGAGAAGGTTAATTTTGATGCTAAACAACGTGCTGAATTGATTTTAAAAATGCATGAGTTAACTAAGGAAAACATTGAGCTTATGAATGCTAAATATAAACTTGCTGGAGATAAGGGTAGAAAACATGTTGTGTTTGCACCTGGAGATCTTGTTTGGTTACATTTGCGTAAGGATAGATTTCCTGATTTGCGCAAATCAAAGCTAATGCCACGTGCTGATGGTCCCTTTAAGGTGTTAGAGAAAATAAATGATAATGCATATAAACTTGAGCTGCCTGCAGATTTTAGGGTTAGTCCCACTTTTAACATTGCAGATTTGAAGCCTTATTTGGGTGAGGAAGATGAGTTTCCGTCGAGGACGACTTCATTTCAAGAAGGGGAGGATGATGAGGACATCAATACCATTGTTACACCCACAGCCCCTACTGCTACATATATGGGACCAATTACTAGAGCTCGCGCACGCCAATTAAATTATCAGGTACTTTCGTTTCTTGGTAATGATTCTAATGTTCATGAGAATATGATGCTGCCTAAATTGGATACATTTGTTTTGCTTACAAATGAAGGGCCTAGCTTGGAGAAGGATGAACATTGGAGCAAGAACAAGCATGGAGATGATGCCATGCGCAAGGGGAACAAGAACGGAGTTACAAGTGATGATTTCAGGACTTTGAAGCCACCATAATGGGTGCATGAAGCCATGGACGAAATATACAAGATGCCACTTCATAAATTTCGTCCCGAGGCTATTATAGGTGCTGCGTCACCTTTTTATTGGGCCAGACCCATGTAATTTCGAAATACATAAGTATAGGCTATTTTTAGAGTCCGTATGTGTGGGGAAACAAGAGATAGGGTTGATTTCGGACCCCTCCACCAAGGGCCACGAAATTCCCCCTCTCTTCCTCCATATATACAGCCCTTAGGGAACCGTTTAGACTTTGGGTTTTGTTTAGATTAAAAGTTCGCCATAGCTGCAACTTCGCGTACTTCGTTTGTGTTCAACGACCAGACAAAGGCGTCACAGAACCCCACCTTGATCAATAAAGCTTTCATCTTATATTCGCAATATCCAGATTGCAATCTTAGTTTCTTGCTTGTTCTTCGTTTGCTCGCAGGAAACAGACCCTCGTGGTCAGGTTGATCGTGCTCCGGCGTGGTCAATAACCTCTCGGAGTTGGTTTAGCGATTGCTAAGGCGCGACGTCCTCACACGTTCGTAGTCGGATCGTCAAAGTCGACTTCCACCAAAGCGAAATCCACCATCTCATCGAAAGACGGGACACCTTTGCCTCTATCACAATCCAGAGGAGACGAAGGAGATTATGCGTCAAGTACAAGAGCTTCTCGACAAAGGTTATATACGCGAATCCCTTAGTCCTTGTGCTGTTCCTATTATTCTAGTGCCGAAAAAGGATGGTACATCACGTATGTGTGTTGATTGTAGAGGCATTAATAATATTACTATTCGTTATCGTCATCCTATTCCTAGGCTAGATGATATGCTTGATGAATTGAGTGGCTCTACAATATTCTCCAAAGTTGATTTGCGTAGTGGCTACCATCAAATTCGTATGAAATTGGGAGATGAGTGGAAAACAGCATTTAAAACTAAGTTTGGATTATATGAGTGGTTAGTCATGCCTTTTGGGTTAACTAATGCACCTAGTACTTTCATGAGATTAATGAACGAAGTTTTACGTGCTTTCATTGGACGATTTGTGGTAGTTTACTTTGATGACATATTGATTTATAGCAGATCTTTGGAAGAACATTTGGAACATTTACGTGCTGTTTTTATTGCTCTACGTGATGCACGTTTGTTTGGTAACCTTGGGAAGTGCACCTTTTGCACCGACCAAGTATCTTTTCTTGGCTATGTTGTTACTCCACAGGGAATTGAAGTTGATAAAGCCAAGATTGAAGCTATTGAGAGTTGGCCGCAGCCCAAAACGGTCACACAAGTGAGGAGTTTTCTTGGCCTCGCTGGATTCTATAGGCGTTTTGTGAGAGATTTCAGCACCATTGCTGCACCTCTCAATAAGCTTACAAAGAAAGATGTGCCTTTTCTTTGGGGTACCGCACAGGAAGAAGCCTTCACGGTATTGAAAGATAAGTTGACACATGCTCCTTTACTCCAACTTCCTGATTTTAATAAGACTTTTGAGCTTGAATGTGATGCTAGTGAAATTGGATTAGGAGGCATGTTATTACAAGATGGCAAACCTGTTGCATACTTTTCTGTAAAATTGAGTGGGCCTAGTCTGAATTATTCTACTTATGATAAAGAATTATATGCTCTTGTTCGGACTTTAGAAACATGGCAACATTATTTATGGCCCAAAGAATTTGTTATACATTCTGATCATGAATCATTGAAACATATTAAAAGTCAAGCTAAACTGAATCGTAGACATGCTAAATGGGTTGAATTCATTGAGACTTTCCCTTATGTCATTAAACACAAGAAGGGAAAAGAAAATGTTATTGCTGATGCTTTGTCTCGTCGCTATACTATGCTTTCACAACTTGACTTCAAAATATTTGGTTTGGAGACCATCAAAGATCAATATGTGCATGATGCTGATTTTAAAGATGTAATGCAGAATTGTAAAGAAGGAAGAATGTGGAACAAGTTTGTTGTTAATGATGGATTTGTGTTTCGTGCTAACAAGCTATGCATTCCAGCTAGCTCCGTTCGTCTTTTGTTGTTGCAGGAGGCGCATGGAGGAGGATTAATGGGACACTTTGGCGTGAAGAAGACGGAGGACGTACTTGCTACACATTTCTTTTGGCCAAAGATGAGACAGGATGTTGAGCGTTTTATTGCTCGCTGCACTACATGTCAAAAAGCTAAGTCACGACTCAATCCTCATGGTTTATATATGCCTTTGCCTGTACCTAGTGTTCCTTGGGAGGATATATCTATGGACTTTGTTTTAGGTTTACCTCGAACAAAGAAGGGGAGGGATAGCATATTTGTTGTCGTGGATAGATTCTCGAAAATGGCACACTTTATACCATGTCATAAAAGCGATGATGCTGTTAATGTTGCTGATTTGTTCTTTCGTGAAATTATTCGATTGCATGGTGTGCCAAATACTATTGTTTCAGATCGTGATACTAAATTTCTTAGCCACTTTTGGAGATGTTTATGGGCTAAGTTGGGGACTAAACTGCTTTTTAGTACTACTTGTCACCCCCAAACTGATGGACAAACTGAAGTAGTCAATAGAACGTTGTCTACTATGCTTAGGGCTGTTTTGAAGAATAATAAGAAAATGTGGGAGGAATGCTTGCCTCATATTGAATTTGCTTATAATCGTTCATTGCATTCTACTACTAAGATGTGTCCTTTTGAAGTTGTGTATGGTTTCCTACCTCGTGCACCTATTGATTTGTTGCCTCTTCCATCTTCGGAGAAGGTTAATTTTGATGCTAAACAACGTGCTGAATTGATTTTAAAAATGCATGAGTTAACTAAGGAAAACATTGAGCTTATGAATGCTAAATATAAACTTGCTGGAGATAAGGGTAGAAAACATGTTGTGTTTGCACCTGGAGATCTTGTTTGGTTACATTTGCGTAAGGATAGATTTCCTGATTTGCGCAAATCAAAGCTAATGCCACGTGCTGATGGTCCCTTTAAGGTGTTAGAGAAAATAAATGATAATGCATATAAACTTGAGCTGCCTGCAGATTTTGGGGTTAGTCCCACTTTTAACATTGCAGATTTGAAGCCTTATTTGGGTGAGGAAGATGAGTTTCCGTCGAGGACGACTTCATTTCAAGAAGGGGAGGATGATGAGGACATCAATACCATTGTTACACCCACAGCCCCTACTGCTACATATATGGGACCAATTACTAGAGCTCGCGCACGGCAATTAAATTATCAGGTACTTTCGTTTCTTGAGCTTCTCGACAAAGGTTATATACGCGAATCCCTTAGTCCTTGTGCTGTTCCTATTATTCTAGTGCCGAAAAAGGATGGTACATCACGTATGTGTGTTGATTGTAGAGGCATTTATAATATTACTATTCGTTATCGTCATCCTATTCCTAGGCTAGATGATATGCTTGATGAATTGAGTGCCTCTACAATATTCTCCAAAGTTGATTTGCGTAGTGGCTACCATCAAATTCGTATGAAATTGGGAGATGAATGGAAAACAGCATTTAAAACTAAGTTTGGATTATATGAGTGGTTAGTCATGCCTTTTGGGTTAACTAATACACCTAGTAATTTCATGAGATTAATGAACGAAGTTTTACGTGCTTTCATTGGACGATTTGTGGTAGTTTACTTTGATGACATACTGATTTATAGCAGATCTTTGGAAGAACATTTGGAACATTTACGTGCTGTTTTTATTGCTCTACGTGATGCACGTTTGTTTGGTAACCTTGGGAAGTGCACCTTTTGCACCGACCGAGTATCTTTTCTTGGCTATGTTGTTACTCCACAGGGAATTGAAGTTGACAAAGCCAAGATTGAAGCTATTGAGAGTTGGCCGCAGCCCAAAACGGTCACACAAGTGAGGAGTTTTCTTGGCCTCGCTGGATTCTATAGGCGTTTTGTGAGAGATTTCAGCACCATTGCTGCACCTCTCAACGAGCTTACAAAGAAGGATGTGCCTTTTGTTTGGGGTACCGCACAGGAAGAAGCCTTCACGGTATTGAAAGATAAGTTGACACATGCTCCTTTACTCCAACTTCCAGATTTTAATAAGACTTTTGAGCTTGAATGTGATGCTAGTGGAATTGGATTAGGAGGTGTGTTATTACAAGATGGCAAACCTGTTGCATACTTTTCTGAAAAATTGAGTGGGCCTAGTCTGAATTATTCTACTTATGATAAAGAATTATATGCTCTTGTTCGGACTTTAGAAACATGGCAACATTATTTATGGCCCAAAGAATTTGTTATACATTCTGATCATGAATCTTTGAAACATATTAAAAGTCAAGCTAAACTGAATCGTAGACATGCTAAATGGGTTGAATTCATTGAGACTTTCCCTTATGTCATTAAACACAAGAAGGGAAAAGAAAATGTTATTGCTGATGCATTGTCTCGTCGCTATACTATGCTTTCACAACTTGACTTCAAAATATTTGGTTTGGAGACCATCAAAGATCAATATGTGCATGATGCTGATTTTAAAGATGTAATGCAGAATTGTAAAGAATGAAGAATGTGGAACAAGTTTGTCATTAACGATGGATTTGTGTTTCGTGCTAACAAGCTATGCATTCCAGCTAGCTCCATTCGTCTTTTGTTGTTGCGGGAGGCGCATGGAGGAGGATTAATGGGACACTTTGGCGTGAAGAAGACGGAGGACGTACTTGCTACACATTTCTTTTGGCCAAAGATGAGACGGGATGTTGAGCGTTTTATTGCTCGATGCATTACATGTCAAAAAGCTAAGTCACGACTCAATCCTCATGGTTTATATATGCCTTTTCCTGTACCTAGTGTTCCTTGGGAGGATATATCTATGGACTTTGTTTTAGGTTTACCTCGAACAAAGAAGGGGAGGGATAGCATATTTGTTGTCGTGGATAGATTCTCGAAAATGGCACACTTTATACCATGTCATAAAAGCGATGATGCTGTTAATGTTGCTGATTTGTTGTTTCATGAAATTATTCGCTTGCATGGTGTGCCAAATACTATTGTTTCAGATCGTGATACTAAATTTCTTAGCCACTTTTGGAGATGTTTATGGGCTAAGTTGGGGACTAAACTGCTTTTTAGTACTACTTGTCACCCCCAAACTGATGGACAAACTGAAGTAGTCAATAGAACGTTGTCTACTATGCTTAGGGCTGTTTTGAAGAATAATAAGAAAATGTGGGAGGAATGCTTGCCTCATATTGAATTTGCTTATAATCGTTCATTGCATTCTACTACTAAGATGTGCCCTTTTGAAGTTGTGTATGGTTTCCTACCTCGTGCACCTATTGATTTGTTGCCTCTTCCATCTTCGGAGAAGGTTAATTTTGATGCTAAAGAACGTGCTGAGTTGATTTTAAAAATGCTTGAGTTAACTAAGGAAAACATTGAGCGTATGAATGCTAAATATAAACTTGCTGGAGATAAGGGTAGAAAACATGTTGTGTTTGCACCTGGAGATCTTGTTTGGTTACATTTGCGTAAGGATAGATTTCCTGATTTGCGCAAATCAAAGCTAATGCCACGTGCTGATGGTCCCTTTAAGGTGTTAGAGAAAATAAATGATAATGCATATAAACTTGAGCTGCCTGCAGATTTTGGGGTTAGTCCCACTTTTAACATTGCAGATTTGAAGCCTTATTTGGGTGAGGAAGATGAACTTCCGTCGAGGACGACTTCATTTCAAGAAGGGGAGGATGATGAGGACATCAATACAATTGTTACACCCACAGCCCCTGCTGCTATACATACTGGACCAATTACTAGAGCTCGTGCATGCCAACTAAATTACCAGGTACTTTCGTTTCTTGGTAATGATTCTAATGTTCATGAGAATATGATGCTGCCTAAATTGGATACATTTGTTTTGCTTACAAATGAAGGGCCTAGCTTGGAGAAGGATGAACATTGGAGCAAGAACAAGCATGGAGATGATGGCATGCGCAAGGGGAACAAGAACGAAGTTACAAGTGATGATTTCAGGACTTTGAAGCCACCATAATGGGTGCATGAAGCCTTGGACGAAATATACAAGATGCCACTTCATAAATTTCGTCCCGAGGCTATTTTAGGTGCTGCGTCACCTTATTATTGGCCCAGGCCCATGTAATTTCGAAATACATAAGTATAGGCTATTTTTAGAGTCCGTATGTGTGGGGAAACAAGAGATAGGGTTGATTTCGGACCCCTCCATCAAGGGCCACGAAATTCCCCCCTCTTCCTCCATATATACAGCCCTTAGGGCATCGTTTAGACTTTAGGTTTTGTTTAGAATAAAAGTTCGCCATAGCTGCAACTTCACGTACTTCGTTTGTGTTCAACGACCAGACAAAGGCGTCACAGAACCCCACCTTGATCAATAAAGCTTTCATCTTATATTCGCAATATCCAGATTGCAATCTTAGTTTCTTGCTTGTTCTTCGTTTGCTCGCAGGAAATAGACCCTCGTGGTCAGGTTGATCGTGCTCCGGCGTGGTCAATAACCTCTCGGAGTTGGTTTAGCGATTGCTAAGGCGCGACGTCCTCGCACGTTCGTAGTCGGATCGTCAAAGTCGACTTCCACCAAAGCGATATCCATCATCTCATCGAAAGACGGGACACCTTTGCCTCTATCAGGATCCCACGGGAGAAACACGAAGAACACGCGGAAGCACAAAGGGGAAATCATGGGGAGGACGAGAGAGGATCACGAAACCAACAAAGAATAGATCACACGAGTGCTAGATCACCGAACACACAGAGATGCATATGATCCACAATCAACAAAGGTAAGGATACAAAGGACAGTTCATCTCCTAACGGAGGTCTTGATGGTCTTCCCTAGAAAGGGGTCTTGAATCCGCTTGGGGGATCTTCTCCGAAGAGGTCCTGAACTCCAAGGAGAAGTATCCAAGTGGATGAGCAAAGGCTCTCTCACAAATATGAGCTAATCCAATGCTAAACCTAATACGAAGCTAGGAGATTAGTATATATAGTGCTAAGCCACGAAGGGGTAAGTGCACTGCGCACAGGCAGGCCGGTAGTACCGCTGACAGCTCCTGAAGGGCGGTAGTTCCGGTCTAGGAAGGCGGTACTGCCGCTGGGGGGTCGGGCGCTGGCTTCTGGAGGTGGGCGTCGAAGGCGCCAGCGGTTGTACCGTGGGTTGGGGCGGTTGTTCCGGTCTTTGGGCAGAAACCGGTAGAACCGGTGTTGTACCGGCCTTGCACCGCTTGCTCACAGAATAGCGGCCGGTAGTTGGGCGGTGGCTGGCCGGTTGTTCCGCCCGGGCGGTGGTTGGGCGGTTGTACCGGTCCTCCCAGGCTGGGTGGAATGCCTCCTTGATCCAGATGTCCATCTTGCACCACTCCTTCTCCTTGGATGCTTTCATGGTACCTGAGCACACAAAGTGTCTCCGTTTGAGGTAGTAGCCATGTCTCAAATGGGTCAAAGGGAAATTCAACAAGGAGAGAGTTAACCTCGGATTGGATGGCACGTGCTCGGGCTCTTGTCATGGGTCCTCTTGGAGCAAGTGTAGTCGAAGTAGAGTCCATGGGGATGATGGAAGGATGCTCCGCATCACACTTTGTGTGCGCTAACCTTTGTATTTCCAAGTGTACTTTGTGTTTGCTCATTTTGCATGTACCACATACCGGAGACACCTTGGAGTACTTGGATTGCGCAATGCCTTCACCTACGTCCCACTACAAGTCCGTCCACGACACCCATTTCCATGGTGATGAGGATCATGATCCGAGGTTGGATCTTTCACAAGGGGGGGGGGGAGATGATGCGGAGCATCCCACGTTGATAGAGGCAAAGGTGTCCCGTCTTTCGATGAGATGGTGGATTTCGCTTTGGTGGAAGTCGACTTTGACGATCCGACTACGAACGTGCGAGGACGTCGCACCTTAGCAATCGCTAAACCAACTCCGAGAGGTTATTGACCACGCCGGAGCACGATCAACCTGACCACGAGGGTCTGTTTCCTGCGAGCAAACGAAGAACAAGCAAGAAACTAAGATTGCAATCTGGATATTGCGAATATAAGATGAAAGCTTTATTGATCAAGGTGGGGTTCTGTGACGCCTTTGTCTGGTCGTTGAACACAAACGAAGTACGCGAAGTTGCAGCTATGGCGAACTTTTAATCTAAACAAAACCCAAAGTCTAAACGATGCCCTAAGGGCTGTATATATGGAGGAAGAGGGGGGAATTTCGTGGCCCTTGGTGGAGGGGTCCGAAATCAACCCTATCTCTTGTTTCCCCACACATACGGACTCTAAAAATAGCCTATACTTATGTATTTCGAAATTACATGGGTCTGGCCCAATAATAAGGTGACGCAACACCTAAAATAGCCTCGGGACGAAATTTATGAAGTGGCATCTTGTATATTTCGTCCAAGGCTTCATGCACCATTATGGTGGCTTCAATGTCCTGAAATCATCACTTGTAACTCCGTTCTTGTTCCCCTTGCGCATGCCATCATCTCCATGCTTGTTCTTGCTCCAATGTTCATCCTTCTCCAAGCTAGGCCCTTCATTTGTAAGCAAAACAAATGTATCCAATTTAGGCAGCATCATATTCTCATGAACATTAGAATCATTACCAAGAAACGAAAGTACCTGGTAATTTAGTTGGCGTGCACGAGCTCTAGTAATTGGTCCAATATGTATAGCAGCAGGGGCTATGGGTGTAACAATTGTATCGATGTCCTCATCATCCTCCCTTTCTTGAAATGAAGTCGTCCTCGACGGAAGTTCATCTTCCTCACCCAAATAAGGCTTCAAATCTGCAATGTTAAAAGTGGGACTAACCCCAAAATCTGCAGGCAGCTCAAGTTTATATGCATTATCATTTATTTTCTCTAACACCTTAAAGGGACCATCAGCACGTGGCATTAGCTTTGATTTGCGCAAATCAGGAAATCTATCCTTACGCAAATGTAACCAAACAAGATCTCCAGGTGCAAACACAACATGTTTTCTACCCTTATCTCCAGCAAGTTTATATAACTAAGGAAAACTTGCTGGAGATAAGGGTAGAAAACATGTTGTATTTGCACCTGGAGATCTTGTTTGGTTACATTTGTGTAAAGATAGATTTCCTGATTTGCGCAAATCAAAGCTAATGCCACGTGCTGATGGTCCCTTTAAGGTGTTAGAGAAAATAAATGATAATGCATACAAACTTGAGCTGCCTGCAGATTTTGGGGTTAGTCCCACTTTTAACATTACAGATTTGAAGCCTTATTTGGGTGAGGAAGATGAACTTCCGTTGAGGACGACTTCATTTCAAGAAGGGGAGGATGATGAGGACATCAATACCATTGTTACACCCATAGCCCCTGCTGCTATACATACTGGACCAATTACTAGAGCTCGCGCACGCCAACTAAATTACCAGGTACTTTTGTTTCTTCGTAATGATTCTAATGTTCATGAGAATATGATGCTGCCTAAATTGGATACATTTGTTTTGCTTACAAATGAAGGGCCTAGCTTGGAGAAGGATGAACATTGGAGCAAGAGAAAGCATGGAGATGATGGCATGCGCAAAGGGAACAAGAACGGAGTTACGAGTGATGATTTCAGGTCTTTGAAGCCACCATAAGAGTGCATGAAGCCTTGGACAAAATATACAAGATGCCACTTCATAAACTTCATCCAGAGGCTATTCTAGGTGCTGCTTCACCTTTTTATTGGGACAGGCCCATGTAATTTCGAAATACATCAGTATAGGCTATTTTTAGAGTCCGTATGTGTGGGGAAACAAGAGATAGGGTTGATTTCGGACACCTCCACCAAGGGCCACGAAATTCCCCCTCTCTTCCTCCATATATACAGCCCTTAGGGCACCGTTTACACTTTGGGTTTTGTTTAGATTAAAGTTGGCCATAGCTGCAACTTCGCGTACTTCGTTTGTGTTCAACGACCAGACAAAGGCGTCACAGAACCCCACCTTGATCAATAAAGCTTTCATCTTATATTCGCAACATCCAGATTGCAATCTCAGTTTCTTGCTTGTTCTTCGTTTGCTCGCAGGAAACAGATCCTCGTGGTCAGGTTGATCGTGCTCCGGCGTGGTCAATAACCTCTCGGAGTTGGTTTAGCGATTGCTAAGGCACGACATCCTCGCACGTTCGTAGTCGGATCGTCAAAGTCGACTTCCACCAAAGCGAAATCCATCATCTCATCGAAAGACGGGACACCTTTGCCTCTATCAGTCTTAGTGAGCATCTGTCCATTCTATGGCAGTCCTTGAAAGTACATCATTTTCTCGTGCGCTTTTTGCCTAACTGCCCCAAAATTTCTTGTCCTCTAGAGTGGAGATATCGTTTCCACATATATATTGACCGATGCCAGGAATGCCCTTCAGTTCTTGGCTTTCACGCGCATGAGTTACACCAAGCCATCCGGTAAAAACGAGGAGAATAAGGCATGTAGCCGCTGGATTTTCTTCAAGTTACGGCCAAATAAGATTGCCCGGATCATAGAGCATCTGCAGAAAGGTACGTTTGTCCCTACCAGGGGGGATAATGTCTATAAGCAACATAATCTCTCGAATTTCCTTCAAAAGGAAGTGCCAATGGGTTCAGAAACTTGTCTGAAAAACAGCGACGAATGATGTTCTTTGACTTTCAGGGCCAAAAAGTCCTGCTTAAGGCTGATTTGAGGGTACTCCGGGCCTCCTGACGCAAGCCGGGAGCATTTTTTGGATTCGCGCACTCGCCACGAGAAGTTTGAGTACTTATGGGTCCGACACAGACTTCGAATGACAAAATTATGACCGTTTTAGTGAGCATCTGTCCAATCCATGGTAGTCCTTGAAAGTACTTGATTTTCTCGTGCGCTTTTGGCCTGACTACCCCAAAATTTCTTGTCCTCTATAGTGGAGATATCGTTTCCATATATATATTGACCGATGCCAGGAATGCCCTTTTGTTCTTGGCTTTCATGCGCATGAGTTACAGCATGCCATCCGGCGAAAACAAGGAGAATAAGTGATGTAGGGTGGAACCCTAGAACGTCGATCTTTCACGTTTGGAGGGGATCCTACGGGAGAACACGAAGAACGCGCGGAAATCACAAAGGGGAACACGGGGAAAACGAGAGAGAGACACTAAACCGACATAAAATCAATCACACGAGTGCTAGATCATCACACACATAAGGTAGCACAAGGTTCAAGATCAACAAAGGAAAGGATACAATGGAACCGTTCTTCTCCGAGAGGAGGCCTTGATGTTCTTCCCTAGAAAGGGGTCTTGAATCCGCTCGGGGATCTTCTCCGAAGAGGCCGTGAACTCCGAGGAGAAGTATCCAAGTGGATGAGCAAAGGCTCTCACAAAAAATGAGCTAATCCAATGCTAAACCTAGAAAGAGTAAGGGGAAGGAGTATATATAGTCTTAGCCACGAAGGGGTAAGTGGGGAAGGGATACATGGGCCTTTGGCCCGACTCTGCGTGCAGGCAGGCGTCGGATGTCCGGCCGCGGGCCGGATGTCCGGGCTCTCATGAGACGCCAGATGTCCAGGGCGGTTGGCCGGATGTCCGGGCGGAAGTGGCCAAGCTACTGGATAGGGGCGCCGGATTTCCGGGCAGGGCGCCGGATTTCCGGGCAGGGCGCCGGATTTCCGGGCAGAGCGCCGGATGTCCGGGGGTTGCCGAGGCGCCGGATGTCCGGGCACACGGGCTGGATGTCCGGCCGCTGATGCTTTGGCCGTCTGTTGGTGCAGCTCGTGGGCGACTGCACAGGCACCGGATGTCCGGCCTCTGGCCCGGATGTCCGGCTGCTGTAGCTTCAGCAGCTCCGTCTTCTTCCGTCGTCGCTTCCAGGCTTCCCTCGCGGATGGTGTAGTTGTTCCTTGGTGCTTGCACTCCTCCTCGACATCCGTGAAGCTCCGACAATACCTATGCATGCACACGGAAGAAGTGTCAAGTAGTATACCATCCTCGAAGGGGTCAAGTGAGCACGTGTAAAGGAGAAGATTCACCTTTATGTATGAGAAGTAGAGGTCGCACGTGTCACTTGCCAAACGGACTCTTGACATGGTGATGACCGTAGGACGCTCCGCATCATCCCCTCCCCCTTGGAAAAGATCCAACCACGGATCGAAAACCAAATCACAATGGGGAAGAGATGGCGGTGTCGTGTCGAAGTGGTCAGTCACCAAGCACTCATCATCTTGAAACTCGAAATGGGCACTCTCCAATATCGCACCGTCTAGTGAGTCCTTCAAAAGAAGCAAGAACAACAAACACTTGGAAAAACAAATGTGGTTAGCGTTAGTGCAAAACCAAACATTCAAGAGGTGATTCACCAAACAAGTGTATGCATCATGCTCATCATAACAAAGGACAAGGGAACATTTCATAGTATGGAGGCATATGATGCGAGAACAACCAAATGCAATAGGCTCAATCAAACAAGCATGCATCATAGCAAGTTGGCACTCAATAATCATAGCAAGTTGGCACTCAATACAAGGTGATATGAGAGATGCCATTAATGGTGACAAGAGACAATGATCATGACAAATCAAGTGAGAGGCATGAGCATATATGTCATCTACCCAAGAAAGCGAGTAAGAGTGGAACATGGGTGATGCAGCCAAGCAAGCAATCATAGCAATCAAGTCAAGCAAGCTAGTAGTGCGAAGATGCAACATACTAGGAGGAATCATGGCAAGCATGTCATTGGTGCAAATAGTGTGCATGAATAATTCACATGTCATAGCACAAGCATGAAAGCAAGATATGAGTAAAATATCATCAATGTATTGGCGAGAGACCATATGTAGGTAGCAATGGGGCATCATGACTCTCCCAACACAACAAGCATCAATAGCATGGGGCACATGATAAATGGCAATAGCAACAAGGATCTCCACCAAGCATGCAAATACACATAGGAGTATCATAATGGTGAAGCATGGGTATATGCAAGCAAGGGTCACAATTGCATGGTAAAGGCATTGAAGCAAGCATAACATGCAAAGTGAACACAATAGTATGGGCATAAGGTGACAAGTGGTAAATAGCCCATAGCCATGTGAGAGCCAAGTAGAAGAGATGCGCGTAGTCCTTGCGCGAAGGGAACGGTGGTAAGGATAGTCCACGGGATCCCAAAGCATCGTTGTTCTCAAGAGCTCGTTTCGTCAACTATTGGGATTGAGAGGTTGACGAGTATACATGAGTACCTACACAAAACAAAGACAAAGGAAAAATTGTGTGTGCATGGTATATGTACACATCATCCATCATGATGCGCACATGCATGTGTCGGTTAGCACTAAATAGCCGATGCTCAAATAAATGAGATGCGTGATATAGAAACATGTCATCCATCATGAGAGGTTTGTTATTATGTATAGCATAATGGAGATCAAATTGTGTAATGCATCACGAGCAATATCTAGAGCATTGTTATTCATGGAACGCATATGGTGCAAGCAATCATGGAAATCATGCAAAGGATGAAATGCATCAAGATCTCCTAATATGTATGAGGAAACTATGGGGGTCTCCTCATGAGCATGAGTAGCAACATCACGTGGAGAATATTGACAACATCCAAAACAATGCATATTTGGAACAATGTGATTATGGCATGACATATTGGATGAATTGCGCAAATCATGTAAAGGAAGCATGGCAATATCATCACATGAAAAACAAAAGCCAATGACCATCATCTCGTCATCTATGCCATAAGTGCAAATGGGATTGATTTTAATGGGGCATGCATAGTTACTATGTTGAGATTGAAATGAAGCAATATGGGAGATCTCACTCATAGCATATGATAAGTTCAAAGGATTGTCAAACATGAAGTGACCAATAGAATTTTCACATGATATCCTATGAAGCATAGCATCACAACTAGGCAACTCAACATGCTCATCATCATATTCATCATAAATAGGTAAGTCAAGGCATGAAGAAGTCTCACTAGCATGAAGCATGGTAATAGGTGGGTTAACATCATGGGAGCAATCGATGTCAAGATAGTCCTCTAGTGGGACAAGAGAAGCACCATCACCTATGTTACCCTTGGAGCATCGCTCATGTGTTGTAGGTGAGGTGTTGAAGATCCATTCGTTGTCATCTTCATCTTGATGGAACCATGTGGGGGGTGTATCATCGTCCATCATGGCCATCGGTTTTTTCATTGGAGGGATGGACTCGTCGAGGCTAGGTATGTCATCATGTAGGAGACCTAGCACCAAAGAAGAAAACACACTAGGAGTAGAGGTTAAGTCATTAGAAATCATAGTGGCCTCACATGCCGTGTCAACTACCTCACTCTCTAAGTGTTGTGGCTCACTCACTCCCTCAAGGATGCTCTCACTCATATGGTTGGTGGAGTCACTCAAATGGCGCTCAACCTCACATAGGATGTGTGGCATGCTTTCATGTGTGGGGCTAGTGGTGGTCACACTCATCCTCTCAAAGGAAATGCTCTCAATGTCACATATGGTGGAGTCACTCATGTCACTCATGTGGTGGTGACTCTCCTCACATGGCACTTGGGGCATCTCAACATATGTGGGTGTCGGAGAGATGTAGGTGCAAATGTCTCCATGTGCGGTCGCGTAGCTTGACTCAGAGTATGAGTCCAATGTGGGCGTCGTCTTCATGTTGTTGAAGAGGTTCGCGCTCGTCGCCGTGGTCGAAGGGGATGGCCCTTGCTCGACCGTCTTGTCACCGTCTTGGTGTTGGAGGCCCATATGATGTGGCACCTCATAGCTCGTCTCCATGACCGAAGGGAGTTTCCCATGCTCGGCCATCTTCCTTGAGGGGCTTCCGAAGATGGAAGTGTCGCCCTCGCTCGTAGGTGGTCGCCTTGGACTTGATGAAGTCGATGTAGGCGTACACGTGGGAAGTAGGCAAAGATGTCATACGTCCAAAGGCGAAGATGCCTTGATTGCACTTGGCAAAGATGCCGAAGTGGTTGTTGTAGCCGTAGCACCGTCTTGGTGGTGGTAGTCTCGCGGTCTTCTTTCGTGCTCTTGAAGCTTGGACTTGGCGTGAAGTAGGGCTTGTTGGGACATGTGCATTTGCGCTTGTGGAGCATCTTCATAATGATGATGTCGTTGTCGTGCTTGAGCTCATAGTAGATGTCGTTCGTTGTCGCCGTGCACATGATGCTTGAAGGTGACTTGCCCTTCATGACGATGTTGATCACGAACGTGATGGTGGTCGCCATGTAGATGTGGACGAGGACGATTTGCACTTGCATCTTTTTCGCGCTCCCAAGACTTGTGTCTTGAATGTCGTCGTCTTGAGGATGATGAAGTGAAAGAAGACTTGATCAAGGCCCGAATCTCTTCCATCCTCGCATCTTGCTCCTCCTTTTGTGCGGCAAGCTTGTTGTCGATGTAGTCCCTTTTCCTTGCTTCGGAGTGGAAAATGTCGATGGAGATGTTCTCAATGCGCTCTTGCAATCTTGATTGTGCGCCTTGCATTTGTCGTTGTAGATCGAAGATAGACGTTTTGGAGATGTAGTTGTTCACGCTGTCATTGTTGTCGTAGACCGGAGCGGAAATGCCTTGCCTATCCATCACAAGACTCGAGCAAATATGAGTGGGAGAAAGAGAAGAACTTATACCAATGTACCTTGACCGATGTTGACAATGAATCAAGTTCACTCAAATGCGGACAATGAAATAGCACTATTGGTACCAATCCTTGTCGGTTCTCACACCTACACAAGTAAAGCTTATGGCGGAGCTCGGTGAGGATAGTGGCACAAAAATTTAATGCAAAATATTAGCAAGAGTCCATAATGTTGAAAGAGATTCACAAATTCGCAAGTGAAACAAATGGACCAATAGCAATATGTGGCACACGGAAACACACACACGGATAGATAAATGGGTCGTGCAACCAACGAATGAGCACAAAATGTGGAATCCACAGAAAACGCTCGTGTTGCACAACTCAAGAGAGACGCTAGCACGATTGCTCAATAGGCGGATACGACACTTGTGCACAACCTATAAGATGCAAAATGTAGAAACTTTTATCCCAAGTATGCTATGTATGTATGGTTCCCGGTGTTTGATCCAAGATGATCGGATATGGCAATCTTATATGCAATGTGGTATGATGCTATGGCACTTGCTTACAAGCTCTTTTGATGAGGACATGACTACCTTGGATATGACCAAAAATATTGCATATATGCATATTTGTCAGGTGATTTCTAGTGCAAACTATTCAATAATCTATTTATGTTATCCAGAACAAAAATACTTCACACACTTTTGTGTTTTGTCTAATTGCAGGTGTATGGGACATTTGTACAATCCACATATGAAGATAAGGAAGAAAGAGATGTTTATTTGCTGTCCAAAAAGTTCTCTCACGTCACTTTTGGCCCAAGAGAAGATAGAGTGCATGTCTCTCACGTTCTGGATTCAGATTCGGACTGCACAGACACACCTGACTCAAAACGCACACAAGTTTTTCATACGGACTCCGAATTGGGTGATTCTTTTTTTGTTGGAAACTAGATTTCGTGCACTTTCCATCCCAATTGGAATCACCTTCAAATTCGTCCGGAGCGTTGAGTTGTGGACGAAACAATCTGATGCTGCAGCAGAATCCGAGTCAAACTACAAGTCCAAAGGTGTTACATCACCTCCACTTGGGCCCATTGGCCTTGTACGACCTAGATTTAGTTTTAGGCTGCCTTGGGACGTCCTCCCACCTCCTTGGCCGCCACCCCTTGCTCCTATATAAGTAGATCCATCTAGTAGCTTTTCCTTGGGATTTGTTTAGTTAAAAGTTAGCCATTGCAACTTCGTGTACTTCGTTTGTGTCCAACGACCAGACCAAGACCGCTTACGGATCCCCACCTTTATCAATACTTCATATATACTCGCAATATTCAGATTGCATTTATCATATTCTTGCTTGTTCTTCGATTGCTTGCAGGAATAGACCTTCGTGGTCAGGTTGATTGTGCTCCGGCGTGGTCAATAACCTCTCGGAGTTGGTTTAGCGATTGCTAAGGTGCAACGTCGTGCACGTTTGTAGTCGGATCGTCAAAGTCGTCTCCACCAAATCGATAGTTATCATCTCATCGAAAGATCGGGACACCCCTATCTTTGACTCCTCATATCAACTCGGAATTGAGTGATTCTTTTTGCATTGGAAAGCTTGAGTTAGTAGCATTCTTTGAAAGAATTTATCAGAAAATTGTCTCAAACTTTTCAAGAGGAAAGTTGGAGAGAGAGTTGTTGTATATCCTGCTTGGCAGTTGTTTTTCATCATTATCTTCACTGCCGTTGTGATCTTCACTTATATCTTGCTGTCAAGAGCTACTTAGTATCCTTCATTGATGCTAGTTGTGCTACGCCGTGACCTCATTAGTGTTCTAGGCTCGCGTCTCTAGTCCGGTCTAGCCTAGGACCAGCACAGTACCGTCGTTGAGCGTTTATTCAACATTGCATCTTTGAATTGATTATTGCTAATCTTTTGCTACCATATATAGCCAACCTAGCTCCACATATTTCTACACCGTGTATACGTACGCTCCCCTGGCAATCGCTTTACTCAATATTCGGAGTTACTTGACACCGCTGGTTGCCGATCACCGCCTGCTGCATGGTAAGAATTTGTAAGACATTGATATTTGCTTTACTGTGAGCGTTTTACCACCATATCCTATTAGTTATAGGAACATTATTTTTGGGTTTTGTTTCTTGTTCTACTAATCATGACAGGATCCAGAGTCAATTCATGGGCTTTGTCGATCGCGGGAGACGTGCCACCACCTTTGCAAATACCACAACCGTCACGAGAGGTGCACAAACATCCAAATGCACATGATCAGGTTAATGTATCTATACCACCATTTAATGGCCGTTTTAAACCTGCTTTATATATAGAATGGGAGTTCAACATAAAAAATATATTTGCTTCCCATAATTTCGATGAACATAAAAAGGTTAAGGTTGCGGTTGATTCTTTCACTGGTTATGCTTTGGTTTGGTGGAGTGAATATTGTCGGTTACACCCTGATTATATACCTACTACTTGGGATGATTTGAAACTTGCCATGCGACATACTTTCATCCCTGCTTATTATACTCGTGACATGATTAAGAAGTTGCAACACTTAAAACAAGGTAGTGAAACTGTAACAAAATATTATGATGATTTACAAACTACCTTGTTGCATTCCTCTTTAGAAGAAAGTGAAGATGATTTTATGGATAGATTTTGGGGAGGATTAAACCGTGATATTCAAGAGATACAAATTCATGAAGAGTGTTATCCTATGGACCATTTGTTTCATCTTGCTTGCAAAGCTGAACAGGAAATAAAACGATGTGTTGGCCACGAGGAGAACAAGCGCACGGTGCACATTCCAAGAGTTGATATGATTGTTCCTTCAACTACTAGGCATACTATGACAACCACATCCGTTGTTGTCAGGACTACATCATCTCCACCATGTGACACATCGCCCCCGAGAGTGGCTACATCATCTGAGTTGATCATAAGAGGTAATGACAAAGGTACTGATCTTCCATCTCTACATGAGAATGATGAATGCCTTGTCAATTTGAATGCACCATCTGATGAGCTACCCACTACTTTGATCACACCACCTATTTTAGAGGACTACGTTGATAATTTGACTTTGCCATGTGATCAAACAACTGAAATACCAACAATTTTGAGTGCACCCATTGAATTAACTACTCATGCAAAAGAACCAATGTTTAATCATTTTGATATGACCTCTAATCTTGGTGATGATTCTGTGTTGAATGACTTATTGCATGTTTGCTTATTTAAGCATGTTGTAGCATGTAAATTTGATGCAAGTAAGGTTTATTCACCAATGTTGGGATGATTTAATGATGAACATTGTCAATCTTTTGAAATGAATAAGAGCTTCACTTATATGTGCAAACTGAGTTGCAATATTTTCATGCCTTCTACTTTTTGTGCTAATTTTTTTGGCTTTAGATTTTATGAACTATGCAAGTTACTCATCTATTCATGTGTCATATATGCAAAAATCAAGGGAAGTAAAAATGGATGACATATACATATACAACATGTACACCTTGTCTCTTTTGTTAGCCACATTTCAGATTAAGCAACGCCGAGGACGGCTTTTATTTTCAAGAAGGGGAGGATGATGAGGACATGAATACCTTGGATATGACCAAAAATATTGCATATATGCATATTTGTCAGGTGATTTCTAGTGCAAACTATTCAATAATCTATTTATGTTATCTAGAACAAAAATACTTCACACACTTTTGTGTTTTGTCTAATTGCAGGTGTATGGGACATTTGTACAATCCACATATGAAGATAAGGAAGAAAGAGATGTTTATTTGCTGTCCAAAAAGTTCTCTCACGTCACTTTTGGCCCAAGAGAAGATAGAGTCCAAGTCTCTCACGTTCTGGATTCAGATTCGGACTGCACAGACACACCTGACTCAAAACGCACACAAGTTTTTCATACGGACTCCGAATTGGGTGATTCTTTTTTTGTTGGAAACTAGATTTCGTGCACTTTCCATCCCAATTGGAATCACCTTCAAATTCGTCCGGAGCGTTGAGTTGTGGACGAAACAATCTGATGCTGCAGCAGAATCCGAGTCAAACTACAAGTCCAAAGGTGTTACATCACCTCCACTTGGGCCCATTGGCCTTGCACGACCTAGATTTAGTTTTAGGCTGCCTTGGGACGTCCTCCCACCTCCTTGGCCGCCACCCCTTGCTCCTATATAAGTAGATCCATCTAGTAGCTTTTCCTTGGGATTTGTTTAGTTAAAAGTTAGCCATTGCAACTTCGTGTACTTCGTTTGTGTCCAACGACCAGACCAAGACCGCTTCCGGATCCCCACCATTAGCAATACTTCATATTTATTTGCAATATTCAGATTGCTTTATCATATTCTAGCTCGTTCTTCGATTGCTTGCAGGAATAGACCTTCGTGGTCAGGCTGACCGTGCTTCCGGCAGCGTCAGTAACCTCAGGAGATTGGTTTAGCGATTGCTAAGGCGCAACGTCGTGCACGTGTGTAGTCAGATCGTCAAAGTCGTCTCCACCAAATCGATAGTTATCATCTCATCGAAAGATCGGGACACCCTCGCCTCTATCATCTTTGCTCTCTCTTTTTCTTTGCTTAAAAGCTTATTCTTTTTTTTTCTATGGCCACTTTGCACAATGCACAAACCAAGATAGCAATTGTGTATATGCGGGAACAAACTTGTGACACAAGATATGATACCAAGATATGCACCACGATGATATGGTATGTATGCTATGGGAAGTATAGATCACTAATGTGCACAAGTAATGTTGCCGGCAATACTCAAATGGCTAGTCTCGATAGGCAAGTAACGCAAAAGTAAGGCTAGGGGTTAACAATGCAATGGCAATGGGAATATACAATGGAGGGATACCACGATACCAAGATGATATGGAGGTTACCGTCCTTGGCGATGATGAGTGGCGGTGTTCTTGATGTAGAAACCAAGATGATGGAGACTCGTCCCTAAGTAGCCGAAACACCTTAGGAAACGGAAAAACCGTGAACTCAAAATCTCAAACGTCAAATGTCAAAATGGTGGTAGCGGGAATGCGGTGGTGGTTTGCACTTGGCAATGTGGAAATGAAATGATGGGCTATACACGTGTCAAAGTTGAAGTTGCCGTCCCTAAGTAGCCTAAACACCTTAGGAGACACAAGCCACAACTCGAAAAAGCTCAAACAACAATTGGGTTAAGTTGGGTTGTCGGAAGTGTATGGTGGGCAAGCCTATGCGGAAGGTATGGTGGTGGCTGATGAAGAAGCAACCGTCCCTAAGTAGCCGAAACACCTTAGGAGACTCAAGTCACTGCTCAAACAACCTCAAATGCTATGGGGAACAAAATGGGTTAGGTTGTGGAAGTTGGTGGTGGTTATGCGGATGTTGTGGTGGAAGGCCTAGGCAAACTTGCCAAATTTTCAAAAACTTGATGGATTCAAATTGTGTTGGTGGTATTTTTGTGGGATGGGGGATGTCAATAGCTTCAAAACGAGCTAAAGAACGTCAAAAACGGACTCCGGATGAATTAGTTATGGTCAAAACGGTGAAACGAAAAAAAACTGAAATCCCAGGGGCCGGACATCCGGGCGTCGGGCCGGATTTCCGGGACCTGATGTCCAGAAACTTGTGCGAAAATGCACTCCACGAGCCGGATTTTCGGGCTAATGGCCGGATTTTCGGGATGGCCGGATGTCCGGGGCTCAGGCCGGATGTCCGGGCTCCAAATCCGAGGATGAACTCGAGGAACTCGATTTTGGGGTGGAAATTGAAGATTTCAGGGGCAAAATTGCGGAGATTTTGTGGATGGAGGATGGGGAAACTTGGGGAGATGCTAGATCCACTTGAAACCAAGCAAATCCATGGATCAAAATCAACAAAACATCATCAAACCAACAAATCACAAAAAATTTGGGGGCTATTTTTGATGGGGATTTTCGGATTTAGGACGAAATCAACAAAATCAAGCTAAAAAACAAGGGGTAGGGGCTCCTAAAACGTCATCAACGTGGCTCATGATACCAAGATGATGTTGGGTGGAATCCTAGAACGTCGATCTTTCACGTTTGGAGGGGATCCTACGGGAGAACACGAAGAACGCGCGGAAATCACAAAGGGGAACACGGGGAAAACGAGAGAGAAACACTAAACTTGGCGCATAATCTCCTTCGTCTCCTCTGGATTGGTACGGTATGGTGCACGGTTTGGCAGTGAAGCACCGGGAATTAAGTCAATCTGATGCTCAATCCCTCGAATAGGCGGTAATCCCGGTGGCACGTCTTGTGGAAAGACGTCAGCGAACTCCTGCAAAATATTAGTGACAGCAGGAGGCAAAGAGGAAGGCACGTCCTCGAATGAAAATAATGCCTCTTTGCACACAAAAGCATAGCAAACAGATTTGCTGAAATCTAGCTCATCAATATCAGATTTGGTGGCAAATAAACATGCACTTTTCAATTTAATTTCAGAAGCAACACTAGATGGTTTATTATTAGGCTTCATTTGTTGCTCAAATTCTTTTGCCACAATCTGATTTTCACTCTTATTCGTCTCCTGTTTTGCTTTATTAGCTCTATTAATATCATCTTTCAAAATGGAATCAGGAGTCATAGGAAGCAAAGTAATATTTGTATCCTTATGAACAAGAGTATAGTGATTGTTTCTACCATGGTGTACAGAATTTTTATCAAATTGCCATGGTCTACCAAGTAATAAGGAACATGCTTGCATAGGTACCACATCACAATCAACATAATCAGCATATGTAGAGATACTAAAATGCACACGAACAGTACGTGTTACCTTAACCTTGCCGCTGTTGTTGAACCATTGGATGTAGTAAGGATGTGGATGTGGTCTTGTGGTGAGAGAAAGCTTCTCCACCATCTCCATGCTAGCCAAGTTGTTGCAGCTCCCTCCGTCTATGATGACGCGCACAGAACGTTCCTTCACAACTCCCTTGGTGATGAGGACATCAATACAATTGTTACACCCACAGCCCCTGCTGCTATACATACTAGACCAATTACTAGAGCTCGTGCACGCCAACTAAATTACCAGGTACTTTCGTTTCTTGGTAATGATTCTAATGTTCATGAGAATATGATGCTGCCTAAATTGGATACATTTGTTTTGCTTACAAATGAAGGGCCTAGCTTGGAGAAGGATGAACATTGGAGCAAGAACAAGCATGGAGATGATGGCATGCGCAAGGGGAACAAGAACGGAGTTACAAGTGATGATTTCAGGACTTTGAAGCCACCATAATGGGTGCATGAAGCCTTGGACGAAATATACAAGATGCCACTTCATAAATTTCGTCCCGAGGCTATTTTAGGTGCTGCGTCACCTTATTATTGGGCCAGGCCCATGTAATTTCGAAATACATAAGTATAGGGTATTTTTAGAGTCCGTATGTGTGGGGAAACAAGAGATAGGGTTGATTTCGGACCCCTCCACCAAGGGCCACGAAATTCCCCCCTCTTCCTCCATATATACAGCCCTTAGGGCATCGTTTAGACTTTGGGTTTTGTTTAGATTAAAAGTTCGCCATAGCTGCAACTTCGCGTACTTCGTTTGTGTTCAACGACCAGACAAAGGCGTCACAGAACCCCACCTTGATCAATAAAGCTTTCATCTTATATTCGCAATATCCAGATTGCAATCTTAGTTTCTTGCTTGTTCTTCGTTTGCTCGCAGGAAACAGACCCTCGTGGTCAGGTTGATCGTGCTCCGGCGTGGTCAATAACCTCTCGGAGTTGGTTTAGCGATTGCTAAGGCGCGACGTCCTCACACGTTCGTAGTCGGATCGTCAAAGTCGACTTCCACCAAAGCGAAATCCACCATCTCATCGAAAGACGGGACACCTTTGCCTCTATCATCTAGCCTAGGAATAGGATGACGATAACGAATAGTAATATTATTAATGCCTCTACAATCAACACACATACGTGATGTACCATCCTTTTTCGGCACTAGAATAATAGGAACAGCACAAGGACTAAGGGATTCGCGTATATAACCTTTGTCGAGCAGCTCTTGTACTTGACGCATAATCTCCTTCGTCTCCTCTGGATTGGTACGGTATGGTGCACGGTTTGGCAGTGAAGCACCGGGAATTAAGTCAATTTGATGCTCAATCCCTCGAATAGGCGGTAATCCCGGTGGGACGTCTTGTGGAAAGACGTCAGCGAACTCCTGCAAAATGTTAGTGACAGCAGGAGGCAAAGAGGAAGGCACGTCCTCGAATGAAAATAATGCCTCTTTGCACACAAAAGCATAGCAAACAGATTTGCTGAAATCTAGCTCATCAATATCAGATTTGGTGGCAAATAAACATGCACTTTTCAATTTAATTTCAGAAGCAACACTAGATGGTTTATTATTAGGCTTCATTTGTTGCTCAAATTCTTTTGCCACAATCTGATTTTCACTCTTATTCGTCTCCTGTTTTGCTTTATTAGCTCTATTAATATCATCTTTCAAAATGGAATCAGGAGTCATAGGAAGCAAAGTAATATTTTTATCCTTATGAACAAGAGTATAGTGATTGTTTCTACCATGGTGTACAGAATTTTTATCAAATTGCCATGGTCTACCACGTAATAAGGAACATGCTTGCATAGGTACCACATCACAATCAACATAATCAGCATATGTAGAGATACTAAAATGCACACGAACAGTACGTGTTACCTTAACCTTGCCGCTGTTGTTGAACCATTGGATGTAGTAAGGATGTGGATGTGGTCTTGTGTTGAGAGAAAGCTTCTCCACCATCTCCATGCTAGCCAAGTTGTTGCAGCTCCCTCCGTCTATTATGACGCGCACAGAACGTTCCTTCACAACTCCCTTGGTATGGAACAAATTGTGCCTCTGATTTTGCTCAGCTTGTGTGACCTGCACACTCAAAACACGTTGAGCAACTAAACATTCATACCTGTCAGCGTCTTCAGGAGCCATGTATTGCGTCTCATGATCAGAATCATCTCCACCATGTTCTTCACGTGTAATAAGAGCCAATGTCTCCTCATCATAGTCACTAGCGGACTCATATCCACCATCCGCGGTAGCAATCATCACACGCGGAGATTTGCATTCCCTCGCATAATGACCTCCTCCCTTACAACGACGACAAATGATATCACTTGTGTGCCCTGTTGATGCCATGGAAGAAGAAGAACGCTGTGCAGGCCCCGCAGGTGCGCTCTTGGCAGATAATGGTGGTTGTGCCTGTTTTCTTGTATCACGGCTGGAGGTGGCACCGAATGGAGGTGCTGGTGCAGTTGAAGTAGAAGATGCACGTGGTGTCCATGATGAAGGTCGGCCTGCAGAAAAGTTAGTTCGCCCCAATGCTTGTCGATCCTGCACTTCACGTTCAGCTTTACAAGCAAGATGGAATAAACGAGTGATATTAGTATACTCCTTATAGTCTAGAATGGTCTGAATCTCTCTATTTAATCCACCCAGAAAACGTGCAAGCATAGCTTCATTCTCCTCAACAATACCACATCTAATCATGCCAGTTTATAATTCCTGATAATATTCTTCTACAGAATTTTTTCCTTGTCTTAAGCGCTGTAATTTTTGAAGCAATTCACGTTGATAATATGGTGGAACCCAACGCGTACGCATAGCAGTTTTCAAAGCAGCCCAAGTAGTTGGAATAGGATACAATCTACAATGTTCAGACCACCATACACATGCAAAACTAGTGAAAGCACAAACAGCAGCAGCAACTCGTCTCTCCTCAGGATATTGTAAACATGTAAATCGTTGTTCAGTTTCTAACTCCCAAGTAAGATATATATCAGGAACATATCTACCCTCAAATGGTGGAATATTCAATTTCAGTTTAGGAATATGGACATCATCTCGTACCTGAGGTGGTGGTGCAGGCCTACCATTACGAATATATACCTGAGGTCGACCTGCTGGTGGTGGTGCTGGTGGCTGCTCATAGATCTGATTTTGATAAACCTCATCCTCATAATCGCCCGCATACTCATCATCCTCCTGGGTACCAGCAACAGCAGTAGCAGGAGCCACAGAAGTATCAACAGCAGCACCAACAGTTTGGCCAAACGCAAGAGGAACACGGCTCGCTTGGCGAAGGTCTATTTCGCGACGTGGAGGTAGTCGTTGTTGTTGTTGTTGGAGAGGTGCGTTAGGTGCAGCGGGTGGTGGTGGTGGAAGACGCGCGAGTAATTCATTAAATCTGTTATCGAGCTTTGTTTCGAACGTCTTCTCAAGGCCAGTGATCTTCTCCATGGCCTCTTCAAAATTGTTCAGCACATCTTGCACCTGTTCAGTCATCATTTGCTGAAACTTATCATGAAGCTCCTTGTTCGATAAATTCTCCCAGTCAATCTCGTCGGCTTGTGATCCTGGCATAGTTAGCAGCAATAGAAACACACAAGAATATGATCCTACAGACTACGAACAAGTGGTGGTGGTGGGTGTCACAAATCCGTCAAGCAAAACTCAAATTCTTACCAGTTCTTACCCAGCAACAGGCGGTGATCGGCAACCGTTGTAGTCAAAACTCTCAAAGCTTGGATAGAGCAATTACCAGGGAGAGTCAAAACACACGACGTAGATGTATGTGGAGCTGGGAAGGCTTATAGTATGGTAGCAAAAAGGGTCAGCAATAATCAATTCAGAGATGCAAAGTTGAATAAACGCTCAACGATGGTACTGTGCTGGTCCTAGGCTAGACTGTGCTAGAGACGCGAGCCTAGAACACCAACAAAATCACGGCGCGGCACGTAAACAAGGGAAAAGCACACTCTGAAATTTTTCTTTTCGCTCTCTTTTTTTTTTGCACTCTTTTTTTTTGCGCTCTTTTTTTTTGCGAAAAAGCACTATAATGGCGAGTGTCTCAAAACTCTTCCTAGGTCAAACTGACAGGATGGGCACGAAATTTTTTTTTTCGACAAATTTTTTTTTTCGACTGCCCGGAACCAAAAACTGGAAATGGGTCAAAAAAAACTTCCTATAATGGCACCTGTCTCAAAACACTCAGAAACACCTAAAAATAGGATAGCCAGAAATTTTTTCAAAAAATGCGTTTTCGAAAAATTTTGGGCCTAAACGGAGCGTGGCTACCCGACTCTTTTTCCGAAACCTACTCCGGCAAGGAAACACGAATCGGAAACTAGATGGATCTCGAAAACAAACCTAATAAGCAAGGAACTCGGATTGGTGGTGGATATATGGTGGTGGTATATGGCAGCGGTGGTGGTAGCGGTGGCAGTATATGGATATGGATCGGTGGTGGTATATGGACACGGATTGGTGGTGGTATATGGATACGGATTCAGAGCGGTGGTGGTAGATGGCAGGGGCGATGATGATGGTGCGGCGGCGGCGTGACAATTTATGACCAGAACTCGAAACTCTAAAAGACTAGACTCTAAAACCAGCAACTAGACCGATGATGCAACCGCAAATTCAACAAAGCAAAACCCTAAAAAGATTATGCAAAGGCTCAGATTGGTTTGGATATGATGAACTAACCCTAAATTTTTTTTGTGGCTTTTTCGTGGACTGTAGGTATGAAGAACAGACTCGATCTAAACTACGAAAAACTGTAAAATCTCACCGAGCAACCTGGAAATCTGATACCACTTGATAGAGGCAAAGGTGTCCCGTCTTTCGATGAGATGATGGATATCGCTTTGGTGGAAGTCGACTTTGATGATCCGACTACGAACGTGCGAGGACGTCGCGCCTTAGCAATCGCTAAACCAACTCCGAGAGGTTATTGACCACGCCGGAGCACGATCAACCTGACCACGAGGGTCTGTTTCCTGCGAGCAAACGAAGAACAAGCAAGAAACTAAGATTGCAATCTGGATATTGCGAATATAAGATGAAAGCTTTATTGATCAAGGTGGGGTTCTGTGACGCCTTTGTCTGGTCGTTGAACACAAATGAAGTACGCGAAGTTGCAGCTATGGCGAACTTTTAATCTAAACAAAACCCAAAGTCTAAATGATGCCCTAAGGGCTGTATATATGGAGGAAGAGGGGGGAATTTCGTGGCCCTTGGTGGAGGGGTCCGAAATCAACCCTATCTCTTGTTTCCCCACACATACGGACTCTAAAAATAGCCTATACTTATGTATTTCGAAATTACATGGGCCTGGCCCAATAATAAGGTGACGCAGCACCTAAAATAGCCTCGGGACGAAATTTATGAAGTGGCATCTTGTATATTTCGTCCAAGGCTTCATGCACCCATTATGGTGGCTTCAAAGTCCTGAAATCATCACTTGTAACTTCGTTCTTGTTTCCCTTGCGCATGCCATCATCTCCATGCTTGTTCTTGCTCCAATGTTCATCCTTCTCCAAGCTAGGCCCTTCATTTGTAAGCAAAACAAATGTATCCAATTTAGGCAGCATCATATTCTCATGAACATTAGAATCATTACAAAGAAACGAAAGTACCTGGTAATTTTGATAGAGGCGGAGGTGTCCCGTCTTTCGATGAGATGGTGGATTTCGCTTTGGTGGAAGTCGACTTTGACGATCCGACTACGAACGTGCGAGGACGTCGCGCCTTAGCAATCGCTAAACCTACTCCGAGAGGTTATTGACCACGCCGGAGCACGATCAACCTGACCACGAGGGTCTGTTTCCTGCGAGCAAACGAAGAACAAGCAAGAAACTAAGATTGCAATCTGGATATTGCGAATATAAGATGAAAGCTTTATTGATCAAGGTGGGGTTCTGTGACGCCTTTGTCTGGTCGTTGAACACAAACGAAGTACGCGAAGTTGCAGCTATGGCGAACTTTTAATCTAAACAAAACCCAAAGTCTAAACGATGCCCTAAGGGCTGTATATATGGAGGAGGAGGGGGGAATTTCGTGGCCCTTGGTGGAGGGGTCCGAAATCAACCCTATCTCTTGTTTCCCCACACATACGGACTCTAAAAATAGCCTATACTTATGTATTTCGAAATTACATGGGCCTGGCCCAATAATAAGGTGACGCAGCACCTAAAATAGCCTCGGGACGAAATTTATGAAGTGGCATCTTGTATATTTCGTCCAAGGCTTCATGCACCCATTATGGTGGCTTCAAAGTCCTGAAATCATCACTTGTAACTCCGTTCTTGTTCCCCTTGCGCATGCCATCATCTCCATGCTTGTTCTTGCTCCAATGTTCATCCTTCTCCAAGCTAGGCCCTTCATTTGTAAGCAAAACAAATGCATCCAATTTAGGCAGCATCATATTCTCATGAACATTAGAATCATTACCAAGAAACGAAAGTACCTGGTAATTTAGTTGGCGTGCACGAGCTCTAGTAATTGGTCCAGTATGTATAGCAGCAGGGGCTGTGGGTGTAACAATTGTATTGATGTCCTCATCACTACTCAGACAAGGAAACACGAATCGGAAATTAGATGGATCCCGAAAACAAACCTAATATGCAAGGAACTCGGATTGGTGGTGGATATATGGTGGTGGTATATGGCAGCGGTGGTGGTAGCGGTGGTAGTATATGGATATGGATCGGTGGTGGTATATGGACACGGATTGGTGGTGGTATATGGATACGGATTCGGAGCGGTGGCGGATAAGCGGTGGTGGTAGATGGCAGGGGCGATGATGATGGTGCGGCGGCGGCGTGACAACTTATGACCAGAACTCGAAACTCTAAAAGACTAGACTCTAAGACCAGCAACTAGACACGACGATGCAACCGCAAATTCAACAAAGCAAAACCCTAAAAAGATTATGCAAAGGCTCAGATTGGTTCGGATATGATGAACTAACCCTAATTTTTTTTTTGTGGCTTTTTCGTGGACTATAGGTATGAAGAACAGACTCGATCTAAACTACGAAAAACTGTAAAATCTCACCGAGCAACCTGGAAATCTGATACCACTTGATAGAGGCAAAGGTGTCCCGTCTTTCGATGAGATGATGGATATCGCTTTGGTGGAAGTCGACTTTGACGATCCGACTACGAACGTGCGAGGACGTCGCGCCTTAGCAATCGCTAAACCAACTCCGAGAGGTTATTGACCACGCCGGAGCACGATCAACCTGACCACGAGGGTCTGTTTCCTGCGAGCAAACGAAGAACAAGCAAGAAACTGAGATTGCAATCTGGATATTGCGAATATAAGATGAAAGCTTTATTGATCAAGGTGGGGTTCTGTGATGCCTTTGTCTGGTCGTTGAACACAAATGAAGTACGCGAAGTTGCAGCTATGGCGAACTTTTAATCTAAACAAAACCCAAAGTCTAAACGATGCCCTAAGGGCTGTATATATGGAGGAAGAGGGGGGAATTTCGTGGCCCTTGGTGGAGGGGTCCGAAATCAACCCTATCTCTTGTTTCCCCACACATACGGACTCTAAAAATAGCCTATACTTATGTATTTCGAAATTACATGGGCCTGGCCCAATAATAAGGTGACGCAGCACCTAAAATAGCCTCGGGACGAAATTTATGAAGTGGCATCTTGTATATTTCGTTCAAGGCTTCATGCACCCATTATGGTGGCTTCAAAGTCCTGAAATCATCACTTGTAACTCCGTTCTTGTTCCCCTTGCGCATGCCATCATCTCCATGCTTGTTCTTGCTCCAATGTTCATCCTTCTCCATGCTAGGCCCTTCATTTGTAAGCAAAACAAATGTATCCAATTTAGGCAGCATCATATTCTCATGAACATTAGAATCATTACCAAGAAACAAAAGTACCTGGTAATTTAGTTGGCGTGCACGAGCTCTAGTAATTGGTCCAGTATGTATAGCAGCAGGGGTTGTGGGTGTAACAATTGTATTGATGTCCTCATCAGATCCCTCCAAACGTGAAAGATCATCCACCTAGGGTTTTGCCCTACATCACAATCAAACACATAAGATCCACAAGGTACATGAACAACAAAGGGAAATAAGATACATGGTAGAGTTCATCCCAAATCCTATGAAGGAGATAAGGGCTTGATGATCCTATGATTGGGATCCTTCCCCAAGAAGGAGGTCTTGATGTTTGGTCACTCCAAGAGGAGGTCTTGATCTCCTAGTGGAGTGGATCCATGGAGCAAAGCTCACAAATGTGTATAAACTACTTTGCTAACCCTAGAATGGAGTAGGGGGGTGAGTATATATAGTAGTAGCCACGAAGGGGTAAGTGAGGGGCGAAAGGGTACATGGCCACGGGCCGAGTCGCTGCGCGCAGGCAGGGCCGGAAGTTCCGGGGACGGCCGGAAGGTCCGGGCGCTGGAGGTTCCGGGCAAAGGTCCGGCCAGGGTCCGGGCTATCCAGAGAGTTGGCACACTCTCGGACGGCTTTGATGCGTCGGGGCCGGAAGTTCCGGGACGGCTGGAGGTTCCGGGGGCCGGAAGTTCCGGGCTTTCCAGAAGCTTGTCCAGGCTTCTTCTTCCTTCTCTTCCACGCTTCACTCGTGGATGGTGTAGGTGGTCCTTGGCGCTTGCACTCCTCCTTGTCGTCCGTGAAGCTCCGGCAATACCTATGCATGCACATGAGTGTAGGTCAAGTAGTATACCATCCTCAAAGGGGTTAAGTGAGCACGTGTAAAGGAGAAGATTCACCTTTGTGTATGTGAAGTAGAGGTCGCACGTGTCACTTGCCAAACGGACTCTTGACATGGTGATGACCGTAGGATGCTCCGCATCATCCCCTCCCCCTTGGAAAAGATCCGACCTTGGATCGAAAACCAAATCACCATGGGAAAGATAAGGTGGTGCCGTGTCGAAGTGGTCGGTCACCAAGCACTCATCATCTTGAAACTTGAAATGGGCACTCTCCAATGTCGCATCGTCTAGTGATTCCTTCAAAAGAAGCAAGAACAACAAATACTTGGAAAAACAAATGTGGTTAGCGTTAGTGCAAAACCAAGCATTCAAGAGGTTATTCACCAAACAAGTGTCGTCATCAAGCATAGCATCGGGTGTGACAAAGGATTGTGACATGGCATGTAAGCATATCAATTGAGCACAAGCAAAAATATCATGTGGACAAGTATGCAAATGTGATGCGGAGCATCCTTCCATCATCCCCATGGACTCTACTTCGACCACACTGCTCCAAGAGGACCCATGACAAGAGCCCGAGCACGTGCCATCCAATCCGAGGTTAACTCTCTCCTTGTTGAATTTCTCTTTGACCCATTTGAGACATGGCTACTACCTCAAACGAAGACACTATGTGTGCTCAGGTACCATGAAAGCAGCCAAGGAGAAGGAGTGGTGCAAGATGGACATCAAGATCAAGGAGGCATTCCACCCAGCCTGGGAGGACCGGTACAACCGCCCCACCACCGCCCGGGCGGAACAACCGGCCAGCCACCGCCCAACAACCGGCCGCTATTCTGTGAGCAAGCGGTGCAAGGCCGGTACAGCACCGGTTCTACCGGTTTCTGCCCGAAGACCGGAACAACCGCCCCGACCCCCGGTACAACCGCTGGCTCCTTCGCCGCCCACCTCCAAAAGCTAGTGCCCGACCTCCCAGCGGTAGTACCGCCTACCTGGACCGGAACTACCGCCCCTCATGAGCTCTGAGTGGTACTACCGGCCCCCTGACCGGTACTACCGGCCTGCCTGCGCGCAGTGCACTTACCTCTTCGTGGCTTATCACTATATATACTCGTCTCCTAGCTTCGTATTAGGGTTAGCATTGGATTAGCTCATATTTGTGAGAGAGCCTTTGCTCATCCACTTGGATACTTCTCCTCGGAGTTCAGGACCTCTTCGGAGAAGATCCCCCAAGCGGATTCAAGACCCCTTTCTAGGGAAGACCATCAAGACCTCCGTTAGGAGATGAACTGTCCTTTGTATCCTTACCTTTGTTGATTGTGGATCATATGTATCTCTTTGTGTTCGGTGATCTAGCACTCGTGTGATCTATTCTTTGTCGGTTTCGTGATTCTCTCTCGTCCTCCCCGTGATTTCCCCTTTGTGCTTCCGCGTGTTCTTCGTGTTTCTCCCGTGGGATCCCTCCAAACGTGAAAGATCATCCACCTAGGGTTCTGCCCTACATCATCTTGGTATCATGAGCCACGTTGATCACATTTTGGGAGCCCCTAACCCGTGTTTTCTAGCTTGATTTTGTTGTTTTCGTCCTAAATTCGAAAATCCCCACCAAAAATAGCCCCAATTTTTTTGTGATTTGTTGGTTTGATGATGTTTTGTTGATTTTGATCCGTGGATTTGCTTGGTTTCGAGTGGATCTAGCCTTTCCCCAGTCTGCCCTCTTCTCATCTACGAAACCCTCCGAATTTTGCCCCCGAAACCATCCAATTCCGCCCCAAAATCGTGCCCAGTTTCGAGCTGTGTCGAATCCCAACATGAGCGGTACAACCGCCCCTCCGAGCGGTACCACCGCTGTGTACCACAAGCGGTACAACCGGCCATCCAAGCGGTACTACCGCCCAGGCCAATTTCAGCACTCCGAGTGTCACCATTTCCATCCACCTCGACCTTTCGCTTCCACCATTGTTGTTTTGGTCTTTGAGAATTTGAGTTGTGGTTCCCGTGCCCTATTATGTTTCGGCTATATAGGTACGGTTCGATGTCAACATCACCACCGCTCATCTTCGCCAAGGACTCATCATCGTCAAGGACGGTAACATCGACGACATCTTTGTCATCTCTTGCAATTGCATTGATAACCACATAGCCTTACTTTTGCGTTGCTTACCCATCGAGACTAGCCTTTGAGTATTGCCGGCAACGTGACTTGTGCACATTAGTGATCATACAACATAGCATACATATCATACCATAGTGGTGCATATCTTGAGATCAACTTGTGTGTCACAAAGTTGTCATAGCATACGCAATTGCTATCTTGGTTCGTGAAGTTTTGCATGAGAAAAGAGCTCCAAAGTGAAGAGCCACCCAAGCTTTTAAGCAAAAGAGAAAGGTAAGCAAAGAGCTTATAAGCGAGAACCATAGAATCATACAACATTAAGATTGTCATATCCGATCATCTTGGATCATAGCACCGAAATATCATACATATAGCATACTTGGGATAGAGATCGTAGCATTTTTGTCTAGTAGGTTGTGCACAAGTTTGCGTATCCGCCTATTGTGCAATCGTGCTAGCGTCTCTCTAGTATTGTGCAACAAGAGCATTTCGTGGTTTCCACATTTTGGCTCACTTTTGGTTTGCACAATCCCACTTATCTATTTGTGTGTGTGTTTCCGTGTACCATTACTTACTTGGTCTACTTGTTACATTTGCGAATTTGCGAATCTTTTTCAACATCTTTGAATCAAACTAACGATTGCAATCAATTGTGTGCCACCATCCTAACCAAGCTCCACCATAAGCTTTTACTTGTGTAGGTGTGAGAACCGACAAGAATTGGTACCAACAGTGATATTTCATTGTCCGCATTTGAGTGAACTTGATTCATCTTCAACATCGGTCAAGGTACATTGGGTACACGTTCTTTTCCTTCTACCACTTACATTTTGCTTGGCATGATGGATAGGCCAAGTTCTTCTACAAATCCACCTCTCATCGAGAACGGCGACGACATGTCATCATTCGTCACAAAGAGCCACCTCTTTGGTGCTCAAAGGGCGTTACACCAAGAGCAACAAGCTATGAGCGACCGCATCGACAACCTCGCCACCGACTTGCGACTCTCCGAGCAACATACAAGAGACTACTTCGACGACAAGTTCGACTCTCACAAGCAAGAAAATGATGCAAGAATGGACGAGATCCACGCCTTGATGAGGAACCAGCATCATTCCACTTCTTCCTCCTCAAGACGGAGCCGCTCGAGTCGACACTCCGATGACACCTTCTCCGGCTCAAGTACACTGTCATCGACCATTCTTCGACGAGCCGCGCGTCAAGACCGTCATGCATCTCGGACCCCACAACAAGACAAGCATTCACAAGAGCAAGTCGATGAGCAAGTCCCTCATCCTCAGTCAAACCAAGTGGCTTTTGCTCAAGCTCAAGAACGACAACGACTACGGTGACAAGAAGAAGAACGAGCGCGTCTACACCAAGAAGAACAAAACGCCGAGGCTCAACATCTTCAACAACAACAACGTGAAGTGCAAGCTCTTGAGGCGCAACGTGCCCTTCAAGAATCAAGTCGAGCCATCGCCAACCGCAATCGCGAACGGCGCAATCAAGAGGAAGCTCTTTGAGAAGAAATCCAAGAGAGGAACTACCTACCGCGTTTGCAACGTCAAGCTCCACAAGCCCCTCCACAGGCTCATCAAGCTCCTCTTCAACCTCAAGGTCAACAAGAGCAAGTTGATCATGGACTTCCTCCGTGCCAAGAGCAACATGAGGATGACTACCCTCCACGTCAAGGATGTCATCATCACCATCGCCAACAACAAAATGAAGAGCAACGCTATGGCAAGCTCAAGTTCACAATGCCCAAGTTCAAAGGAAGCAATGATCCGGAAGAGTACCTCTCATGGGCATTGAAGGTCAACAAAATCTTTCGTTTGCACAACTATGAGGAAGAGAAGAAGATCGCTATGGCATCACTTGAGTTCCAAGACTATGTGCTCATATGGTGGGAACAAGTCCTTGAACGCCGTGAAGCAAGAGGTGAAGCACCAATCACCACTTGGACTCAAATGAAGGATGTCATGCGGGCACGCTTTGTACCAACCTACTACAACCGCGATCTATTCAAGACGCTACAACTCCTCAAGCAAGGAACAAAGAGTGTTGAAGAATACTACAAGGAAATGGAGATTGCCATGATTCGAGCCAGTGTCAAGGAAGATGATGAGCAAACAATGGCACGTTTCTTGAATGGACTCAATCATCCCATCAAGAAGATCGCCGACTTCCAACCATATTCCAACCTCATTGAGCTCGTGCATCAAGCAACCAAGGCGGAACGTCAAGTGCAAGATGACTTCAAGTATGCCAAGTACTCATCCAAGACCTACGGCTTCTCCAACATCCAAGCTTCAACGACTCCTCCAACATCTACGTCAACAAAACCTTCTCCAAGCATCGATGACAAGTCAAGTTACAAGAAAAATCAGACAAGTTCAAGTCGTCTTCCTCCTACTACAAGCAACTTCAAGCCGCGTGCTTCATCATCTACTCCGACCGATGAGACCGTCAAAACAAGCTCCTTCAAGTGTTTCACTTGTGGCGGCCGAGGCCACAAGTCCTATGAATGCACGAACAAGTGCACCATGATCCTCAACGACGACGGCACCTACGACTCCATGAGTGAAGATGAAATGGAAGCCATTGAGCAAGTGGCCATGCACCGGCGCGTGAACGAAGATGAAGATGATCAAGTCTTTTGTGATGAGGATTCGAGCCCCGCTCTCATTGTCTCCAAGGTCTTGACACTTCAACATCAACAAGAAGAAGACCAACGATGCCACATCTTCCACACAAAGGCCGGCATCAATGGAAGGTCCGTCAAGGTCATCATCGATGGAGGTAATTGTCACAACTTGGCAAGTGAAGAACTATGCTCCAAGCTTCAATTGGTCAAGAGGAAGCACCCGCACCCCTACAAGGTTCAATGGCTAAGTGACTCCGGCACTATACGAGTCGAGCATACGGTCCAAGTCTCCTTCAAAATCGGTGCTTATGAGGACACTTTGGAGTGTGATGTGGTCCCAATGACCGTTTGCCACCTCCTTCTTGGTCGACCATGGCAATTCGACCGTGGTGTCATCCACAATGGGCGAACCAATCACTATAGCTTCAAGATGAAAGGGAAGGAGTATGTGCTACGACCTATGTCTCCTAGTCAAGTGATAGCCCACAAGCAAGCCACCCACCATGGAGAGAAGAGTGAGAAAGTGACCCACCCAAAAGTGAGTGAGAGCCACAAGCCAAACTTGAGCGCCTCTTCGCCTAGAGAGAAAAACCTCATCCTATTCACCACCAAAAGTGAGATGAGAGAAGTGTGTGAGAACCCATCGAGTGTGATGCACTTTGTCCTTGTGTGCAAGGATGGAGAACCAAAAACTAACACCATTCACGAGCTACCTTTGGTGTTTCAATCTCTTTTGCAGGAATTTCAAGATGTTTTCCCCGATGAGCTACCTCCGGGTCTACCTCCCCTACGAGGCATTGAGCATCGAATCAACCTCATCCCCAGAGCGCCACTTCCAAACAAAGCCCCATACCGTGTCAATCCCGAAGAAACCAAGGAGATTCAACGACAAGTACAACAACTCATCGACAATGGTCAGGTACGTGAAAGCTTAAGCCCATGTGCCGTTCCCGTTATCCTTGTGCCTAAACCCGATGGCAGTTTTCGCTTGTGTTCCGATTGTAGACCCATAAACGCCATCACCGTTCGTTATAGGCACCCCATTCCTCGCTTAGATGCTATGCTTGATGAACTTCGTGGAGCCAACTTTTTCTCAATAGATCTTAAAAGTGGCTATTATCAAATTCGCATTCAAGAAGGTGATGAATGGAAAACCGCTTTCAAAACCAAATTTGGCTTATATGAGTGGTTAGTGATGCCTATGGGTTTGTCCGAAGCTCCCGGAACTTTTGTGCGTCTTATGCATCATGTGCTTAGACCTTACATAGGAGTCTTCGTTGTGGTTTACTTTGATGATATCCTTGTGTTTAGCAAAACCATGAAAGAGCATATTAATCATGTTAAATCTGTCTTGCAAACTCTTCGCAAGGAAAGCCTTTATGCAAATTTGAAAAAATGCACGTTTGGTGTTGACAAAGTGGTTTTCTTGGGATTTGTTGTCTCTTCAAAAGGTGTTCATGTTGACGAAACTAAAATTGAGGCAATTAAAACTTGGCCCCAACCAACCAATTTGCAACAAGTGCGTAGTTTCCTTGGCCTTGTAGGATTTTATCGCCGATTTGTGAAAAACTTTAGCACAATTGCCGCTCCTTTGCATGCCTTGAGTAAGAAGAATGCTCCTTTTGTTTGGGCATCTTTGCAATCCACCGCTTTTGATGAACTCAAGTCTTTGCTTACTCATGCTCCGATTCTTGCTTTGCCCAATTTTGATAAATGATGAGGACATCAATACAATTGTTACACCCACAGCCCCTGCTGCTATACATACTGGACCAATTACTAGAGCTCGTGCACGCCAACTAAATTATCAGGTACTTTCGTTTCTTGGTAATGATTCTAATGTTCATGAGAATATGATGCTGCCTAAATTGGATACATTTGTTTTGCTTACAAATGAAGGGCCTAGCTTGGAGAAGGATGAACATTGGAGCAAGAACAAGCATGGAGATGATGGCATGCGCAAGGGGAACAAGAACGGAGTTACAAGTGATGATTTCAGGACTTTGAAGCCACCATAATGTGTGCATGAAGCCTTGGACGAAATATACAAGATGCCACTTCATAAATTTCGTCCCGAGGCTATTTTAGGTGCTGCGTCACCTTATTATTGGGTCAGGCCCATGTAATTTCGAAATACATAAGTATAGGCTATTTTTAGAGTCCGTATGTGTGGGGAAACAAGAGATAGGGTTGATTTCGGACCCCTCCACCAAGGGCCACGAAATCCACCCCCTCTTCCTCCATATATACAGCCCTTAGGGCATCGTTTAGACCTTGGGTTTTGTTTAGATTAAAAGTTCGCCATAGCTGCAACTTCGCGTACTTCGTTTGTGTTCAACGACCAGACAAAGGCGTCACAGAACCCCACCTTGATCAATAAAGCTTTCATCTTATATTCGCAATATCCAGATTGCAATCTCAGTTTCTTGCTTGTTCTTCGTTTGCTCGCAGGAAACAGACCCTCGTGGTCAGGTTGATCGTGCTCCGGCGTGGTCAATAACCTCTCGGAGTTGGTTTAGCGATTGCTAAGGCGCGACGTCCTCGCACGTTCGTAGTCGGATCGTCAAAGTCGACTTCCACCAAAGCGGTATCCATCATCTCATCGAAAGACGGGACACCTTTGCCTTTATCATTTGTTCGAGGTAAACCTAAAACAAAGTCCATAGATATATCCTCCCAAGGAACACTAGGTACAGGCAAAGGCATATATAAACCATGAGGATTGAGTCGTGACTTAGCTTTTTGACATGTAGTGCATCGAGCAATAAAACGCTCAACATCCCGTCTCATCTTTGGCCAAAAGAAATGTGTAGCAAGTACGTCCTCCGTCTTCTTCACGCCAAAGTGTCCCATTAATCCTCCTCCATGCGCCTCCTGCAACAACAAAAGACGAACGGAGCTAGCTGGAATGCATAGCTTGTTAGCACGAAACACAAATCCATCGTTAACGACAAACTTGTTCCACATTCTTCCTTCTTTACAATTCTGCATTACATCTTTAAAATCAGCATCATGCACATATTGATCTTTGATGGTCTCCAAACCAAATATTTTGAAGTCAAGTTGTGAAAGCATAGTATAGCGACGAGACAATGCATCAGCAATAACATTTTCTTTTCCCTTCTTGTGTTTAATGACATAAGGGAAAGTCTCAATGAATTCAACCCATTTAGCATGTCTACAATTCAGTTTAGCTTGACTTCTAATATGTTTCAAAGATTCATGATCAGAATGTATAACAAATATTCTTTGGGCCATAAATAATGTTGCCATGTTTCTAAAGTCCGAACAAGAGCATATAATTCTTTATCATAAGTAGAATAATTCAGACTAGGCCCACTCAATTTTTTAGAAAAGTATGCAACAGGTTTGCCATCTTGTAATAACACACCTCCTAATCCAATTCCACTAGCATCACATTCAAGCTCAAAAGTCTTATTAAAATCAGGAAGTTGGAGTAAAGGAGCATGTGTCAACTTATCTTTCAATACCGAGAAGGCTTCTTCCTGTGTGGTACCCCAAAGAAAAGGCACATCTTTCTTTGTAAGCTCATTGAGAGGTGCAGCAATGGTGCTGAAATCTCTCACAAAACGCCTATAGAATCCAGCGAGGCCAAGAAAACTCCTCACTTGTGTGACCGTTTTGGGCTGCGGCCAACTCTCAATAGCTTCAATCTTGGCTTTATCAACTTCAATTCCCTGTGGAGTAACAACATAGCCAAGAAAAGATACTCGGTCGGTGCAAAAGGTGCACTTCCCAAGGTTACCAAACAAACGTGCATCACGTAGAGCAATAAAAACAGCACGTAAATGTTCCAAATGTTCCTCCAAAGATCTGCTATAAATCAATATGTCATCAAAGTAAACTACCACAAATCGTCCAATGAAAACACGTAAAACTTCGTTCATTAATCTCATGAAAGTACTAGGTGCATTAGTTAACCCAAAAGGCATGACTAACCACTCGTATAATCCAAACTTAGTTTTAAATGCTGTTTTCCATTCATCTCCCAATTTCATACGAATTTGATGGTAGCCACTACGCAAATCAACTTTGGAGAATATTGTAGAGCCACTCAATTCATCAAGCATATCATCTAGCCTAGGAATAGGATGACGATAACGAATAGTAATATTATTAATGCCTCTACAATCAACACACATACGTGATGTACCATCCTTTTTCGGCACTAGAATAATAGGAACAGCACAAGGACTAAGGGATTCGCGTATATAACCTTTGTCGAGAAGCTCTTGTACTTGACGCATAATCTCCTTCATCTCCTCTGGATTGGTACGGTATGGTGCACGGTTTGGCAGTGAAGCACCGGGAATTAAGTCAATCTGATGCTCAATCCCTCGAATAGGCGGTAATCCCGGTGGCACGTCTTGTGGAAAGACGTCAGCGAACTCCTGCAAAATGTTAGTGACAGCAGGAGGCAAAGAGGAAGGCACGTCCTCGAATGAAAATAATGCCTCTTTGCACACAAAAGCATAGCAAACAGATTTGCTGAAATCTAGCTCACCAATATCAGATTTGGTGGCAAATAAACATGCACTTTTCAATTTAATTTCAGAAGCAACACTAGATGGTTTATTATTAGGCTTCATTTGTTGCTCAAATTCTTTTGCCACAATCTGATTTTCACTCTTATTCGTCTCCTGTTTTGCTTTATTAGCTCTATTAATATCATCTTTCAAAATGGAATCAGGAGTCATAGGAAGCAAAGTAATATTTTTATCCTTATGAACAAGAGTATAGTGATTGTTTCTACCATGGTGTACAAAATTTTTATCAAATTGCCATGGTCTACCAAGTAATAAGGAACATGCTTGCATAGGTACCACATCACAATCAACATAATCAGCATATGTAGAGATACTAAAATGCACACGAACAGTACGTGTTACCTTAACCTTGCCGCTGTTGTTGAACCATTGGATGTGATGAGGACATCAATACAATTTTTACACCCACAGCCCCTGCTGCTATACATACTGGACCAATTACTAGAGCTCGTGCACGCCAACTAAATTACCAGGTACTTTCGTTTCTTGGTAATGATTCTAATGTTCATGAGAATATGATGCTGCCTAAATTGGATACATTTGTTTTGCTTACAAATGAAGGGCCTAGCTTGGAGAAGGATGAACATTGGAGCAAGAACAAGCATGGAGATGATGGCATGCGCAAGGGGAACAAGAACGGAGTTACAAGTGATGATTTCAGGACTTTGAAGCCACCATAATGGGTGCATGAAGCCTTGGACGAAATATACAAGATGCCACTTCATAAATTTCGTCCCGAGGCTATTTTAGGTGCTGCGTCACCTTATTATTGGGCCAGGCCCATGTAATTTCGAAATACATATGTATAGGCTATTTTTAGAGTCCGTATGTGTGGGGAAACAAGAGATAGGGTTGATTTCGGACCCCTCCACCAAGGGCCACGAAATTCCCCCCTCTTCCTCCATATATACAGCCCTTAGGGCATCGTTTAGACTTTGGGTTTTGTTTAGATTAAAAGTTCGCCATAGCTGCAACTTCGCGTACTTCGTTTGTGTTCAACGACCAGACAAAGGCGTCACAGAACCCCACCTTGATCAATAAAGCTTTCATCTTATATTCGCAATATCCAGATTGCAATCTTAGTTTCTTGCTTGTTCTTCGTTTGCTCGCAGGAAACAGACCCTCGTGGTCAGGTTGATCGTGCTCCGGCGTGGTCAATAACCTCTCGGAGTTGGTTTAGCGATTGCTAAGGCGCGACGTCCTCGCACGTTCGTAGTCAGATCGTCAAAGTCGACTTCCACCAAAGCGAAATCCACCATCTCATCGAAAGACGGGACACCTTTGCCTCTATCAAAAGCTGAACGTGAAGTGCAGGATCGACAAGCATTGGGGCGAACTAACTTTTCTGCAGGCCGACCTTCATCATGGACACCACGTACATCTTCTACTTCAACTGCACCAGCACCTCCATTAGGTGCCACCTCCAGCCGTGATACAAGAAAACAGGCACAACCACCATTATCTGCCAAGAGCGCACCTGCGGGGCCTGCACAACGTTCTTCTTCTTCCATGGCATCAACAGGGCACACAAGTGATATTATTTGTCGTCGTTGTAAGGGAGGAGGTCATTATGCGAGAGAATGCAAATCTCCGCGTGTGATGATTGCTACCGCGGATGGTGGATATGAGTCCGCTAGTGACTATGATGAGGAGACTTTGGCTCTTATTACACGTGAAGAACATGGTGGAGATGATTCTGATCATGAGACGCAATACATGGCTCCTGAAGACGCTGACAGGTATGAATGTTTAGTTGCTCAACGTGTTTTGAGTGTGCAGGTCACACAAGCTGAGCAAAATCAGAGGCACAATTTGTTCCATACCAAGGGAGTTGTGAAGGAACGTTCTGTGCGCGTCATAATAGACGGAGGGAGCTGCAACAACTTGGCTAGCATGGAGATGGTGGAGAAGCTTTCTCTCACCACAAGACCACATCCACATCCTTACTACATCCAATGGTAAAACAACAGCGGCAAGGTTAAGGTAACACGTACTGTTCGTGTGCATTTTAGTATCTCTACATATGCTGATTATGTTGATTGTGATGTGGTACCTATGCAAGCATGTTCCTTATTACTTGGTAGACCATGGCAATTTGATAAAAATTCTGTACACCATGGTAGAAACAATCACTATACTTTTGTTCATAAGGATAAAAATATTACTTTGCTTCCTATGACTCCTGATTCCATTTTGAAAGATGATATTAATAGAGCTAATAAAGCAAAACAGGAGACGAATAAGAGTGAAAATCAGATTGTGGCAAAAGAATTTGAGCAACAAATGAAGCCTAACAATAAACCATCTAGTGTTGCTTCTGAAATTAAATTGAAAAGTGCATGTTTATTTGCCACCAAATCTGATATTGATGAGCTAGATTTCGGCAAATCTGTTTGCTATGCTTTTGTGTGCAAAGAGGCATTATTTTCATTCGAGGACGTGCTTTCCTCTTTGCCTCCTGCTGTCACTAACATTTTGCAGGAGTTCGCTGACGTCTTTCCACAAGACGTGCCACCGGGATTACCGCCTATTCGAGGGATTGAGCATCAGATTGACTTAATTCCCGGTGCTTCACTGCCAAACCGTGCACCATACCGTACCAATCCAGAGGAGATGAAGGAGATTATGCGTCAAGTACAAGAGCTTCTCGACAAAGGTTATATACGCGAATCCCTTAGTCCTTGTGCTGTTCCTATTATTCTAGTGCCGAAAAAGGATGGTACATCACGTATGTGTGTTGATTGTAGAGGCATTAATAATATTACTATTCGTTATCGTCATCCTATTCCTAGGCTAGATGATATGCTTGATGAATTGAGTGGCTCTACAATATTCTCCAAAGTTGATTTGCGTAGTGGCTACCATCAAATTCGTATGAAATTGGGAGATGAATGGAAAACAGCATTTAAAACTAAGTTTGGATTATACGAGTGGTTAGTCATGCCTTTTGGGTTAACTAATGCACCTAGTACTTTCATGAGATTAATGAACGAAGTTTTACGTGTTTTCATTGGACGATTTGTGGTAGTTTACTTTGATGACATATTGATTTATAGCAGATCTTTGGAGGAACATTTGGAACATTTACGTGCTGTTTTTATTGCTCTACGTGATGCACGTTTGTTTGGTAACCTTGGGAAGTGCACCTTTTGCACCGACCGAGTATCTTTTCTTGGCTATGTTGTTACTCCACAGGGAATTGAAGTTGATAAAGCCAAGATTGAAGCTATTGAGAGTTGGCCGCAGCCCAAAACGGTCACACAAGTGAGGAGTTTTCTTGGCCTCGCTGGATTCTATAGGCGTTTTGTGAGAGATTTCAGCACCATTGCTGCACCTCTCAATGAGCTTACAAAGAAAGACGTGCCTTTTCTTTGGGGTACCGCACAGGAAGAAGCCTTCACGGTATTGAAAGATAAGTTGACACATGCTCCTTTACTCCAACTTCCTGATTTTAATAAGACTTTTGAACTTGAATGTGATGCTAGTGGAATTGGATTAGGAGGTGTGTTATTACAAGATGGCAAACCTGTTGCATACTTTTCTGAAAAATTGAGTGGGCCTAGTCTGAATTATTCTACTTATGATAAAGAATTGTATGCTCTTGTTCGGACTTTAGAAACATGGCAACATTATTTATGGCCCAAAGAATTTGTTATACATTCTGATCATGAATCATTGAAACATATTAAAAGTCAAGCTAAACTGAATCGTAGACATGCTAAATGGGTTGAATTCATTGAGACTTTCCCTTATGTCATTAAACACAAGAAGGGAAAAGAAAATGTTATTGCTGATGCTTTGTCTCGTCGCTATACTATGCTTTCACAACTTGACTTCAAAATATTTGGTTTGGAGACCATCAAAGATCAATATGTGCATGATGCTGATTTTAAAGATGTAATGCATAATTGTAAAGAAGGAAGAATGTGGAACAAGTTTGTTGTTAACGATGGATTTGTGTTTCGTGCTAACAAGCTATGCATTCCAGCTAGCTCCGTTCGTCTTTTGTTGTTGCAGGAGGCGCATGGAGGAGGATTAATGGGACACTTTGGCGTGAAGAAGACGGAGGACGTACTTGCTACACATTTCTTTTGGCGAAAGATGAGACGGGATGTTGAGCGTTTTATTGCTCGCTGCACTACATGTCAAAAAGCTAAGTCACGCCTCAATCCTCATGGTTTATATATGCCTTTGCCTGTACCTAGTGTTCCTTGGGAGGATATATCTATGGACTTTGTTTTAGGTTTACCTCGAACAAAGAAGGGGAGGGATAGCATATTTGTTGTCGTGGATAGATTCTCGAAAATGGCACACTTTATACCATGTCATAAAAGCGATGATGCTGTTAATGTTGCTGATTTGTTCTTTCGTGAAATTATTCGCTTGCATGGTGTGCCAAATACTATTGTTTCAGATCGTGATACTAAATTTCTTAGCCACTTTTGGAGATGTTTATGGGCTAAGTTGGGGACTAAACTGCTTTTTAGTACTACTTGTCACCCCCAAACTGATGGACAAACTAAAGTAGTCAATAGAACATTGTCTACTATGCTTAGGGCTGTTTTGAAGAATAATAAGAAAATGTGGGAGGAATGCTTGCCTCATATGAATTTGCTTATAATCGTTCATTGCATTCTACTACTAAGATGTGCCCTTTTGAAGTTGTGTATGGTTTCCTACCTCGTGCACCTATTGATTTGTTGCCTCTTCCATCTTCGGAGAAGGTTAATTTTGATGCTAAACAATGTGCTGAATTGATTTTAAAAATGCATGAGTTAACTAAGGAAAACATTGAGCGTATGAATGCTAAATATAAACTTGCTGGAGATAAGGGTAGAAAACATGTTGTGTTTGCACCTGGAGATCTTGTTTGGTTACATTTGCGTAAGGATAGATTTCCTGATTTGCGCAAATCAAAGCTAATGCCACGTGCTGATGGTCCCTTTAAGGTGTTAGAGAAAATAAATGATAATGCATATAAACTTGAGTTGCCTGCAGATTTTGGGGTTAGTCCCACTTTTAACATTGCAGATTTGAAGCATTATGTGGGTGAGGAAGATGAACTTCCGTCGGGGACGACTTCATTTCAAGAAGGGGAGGATGATGAGGACATCAATACAATTGTTACACCCACAGCCCCTGCTGCTATACATACTGGACCAATTACTAGAGCTCGTGCACGCCAACTAAATTATCAGGTACTTTCGTTTCTTGGTAATGATTCTAATGTTCATGAGAATATGATGCTGCCTAAATTGGATACATTTGTTTTGCTTACAAATGAAGGGCCTAGCTTGGAGAAGGATGAACATTGGAGCAAGAACAAGCATGGAGATGATGGCATGCGCAAGGGGAACAAGAACGGAGTTACAAGTGATGATTTCAGGACTTTGAAGCCACCATAATGTGTGCATGAAGCCTTGGACGAAATATACAAGATGCCACTTCATAAATTTCGTCCCGAGGCATTTTAGGTGCTGCGTCACCTTATTATTGGGCCAGGCCCATGTAATTTCGAAATACATAAGTATAGGCTATTTTTAGAGTCCGTATGTGTGGGGAAACAAGAGATAGGGTTGATTTCGGACCCCTCCACCAAGGGCCACGAAATCCACCCCCTCTTCCTCCATATATATAGCCCTTAGGGCATCGTTTAGACCTTGGGTTTTGTTTAGATTAAAAGTTCGCCATAGCTGCAACTTCGCGTACTTCGTTTGTGTTCAACGACCAGACAAAGGCGTCACAGAACCCCACCTTGATCAATAAAGCTTTCATCTTATATTCGCAATATCCAGATTGCAATCTTAGTTTCTTGCTTGTTCTTCGTTTGCTCGCAGGAAACAGACCCTCGTGGTCAGGTTGATCGTGCTCCGGCGTGGTCAATAACCTCTCGGAGTAGGTTTAGCGATTGCTAAGGCGCGACGTCCTCGCACGTTCGTAGTCGGATCGTCAAAGTCGACTTCCACCAAAGCGAAATCCACCATCTCATCGAAAGACGGGACACCTCCGCCTCTATCAAAATTACCAGGTACTTTCGTTTCTTTGTAATGATTCTAATGTTCATGAGAATATGATGCTGCCTAAATTGGATACATTTGTTTTGCTTACAAATGAAGGGCCTAGCTTGGAGAAGGATGAACATTGGAGCAAGAACAAGCATGGAGATGATGGCATGCGCAAGGGAAACAAGAACGAAGTTACAAGTGATGATTTCAGGACTTTGAAGCCACCATAATGGGTGCATGAAGCCTTGGACGAAATATACAAGATGCCACTTCATAAATTTCGTCCCGAGGCTATTTTAGGTGCTGCGTCACCTTATTATTGGGCCAGGCCCATGTAATTTCGAAATACATAAGTATAGGCTATTTTTAGAGTCCGTATGTGTGGGGAAACAAGAGATAGGGTTGATTTCGGACCCCTCCACCAAGGGCCACGAAATTCCCCCCTCTTCCTCCATATATACAGCCCTTAGGGCATCGTTTAGACCTTGGGTTTTGTTTAGATTAAAAGTTCGCCATAGCTGCAACTTCGCGTACTTCGTTTGTGTTCAACGACCAGACAAAGGCGTCACAGAACCCCACCTTGATCAATAAAGCTTTCATCTTATATTCGCAATATCCAGATTGCAATCTCAGTTTCTTGCTTGTTCTTCGTTTGCTCGCAGGAAACAGACCCTCGTGGTCAGGTTGATCGTGCTCCGGCGTGGTCAATAACCTCTCGGAGTTGGTTTAGCGATTGCTAAGGCGCGACGTCCTCGCACGTTCGTAGTCGGATCGTCAAAGTCGACTTCCACCAAAGCGAAATCCACCATCTCATCGAAAGACGGGACACCTTTGCCTCTATCAACAAAACTTTTGAGGTTCATTGTGATGCAAGTGGTACCGGAATTGGCGGAGTTTTGATGCAAGAAAAACGAGCCATTGCCTATTTTAGTCAAAAACTCTCCGGTGCTCAACTTAATTATCCCATCTATGACAAAGAATTGTATGCTTTAGTGCGTGTGCTACATGTTTGGGAACATTATCTTAGACCTCATGAGTTCTTCATCCATACCGATCATGAAACACTTAAATATTTAAAAGGTCAAACTAAGTTGAACAAGCGTCACGCCAAATGGAGTGAATTTATTGAATCTTTCCCCTATGTGATCAAGTAAATTAAGGGTAAGGAAAATGTAGTTGTCGATGCACTTTCACGAATATGCACGCTTGTCACTAAACTTGAGTTGAATGTTATTGGCTTTGAGCACATAAAAGACTTGTATGCTAATGATCCATCTTTGGCACCTCATTATGCTAAATGTTTGACGCACACATCTTGGGAACAATATTACATCAAGGATGGTTATCTTATGAGAGCTAACAAACTATGCATTCCCGAGTCTTCTCTTCGTTTTCTACTTTTGCAAGAGGCTCATGGAGGTGGACTCATGGGACACTTTGGACGCGACAAGACATTCGCCACGCTTTCCAAGAACTACTTTTGGCCCAAGATGTTCTGCGACGTCTCACGTTTCACCACCCAATGCTCTACATGTCGCAAAGCTAAGTCTAAAGCTCAATCTCATGGTCTTTACATGCCTCTTCCTATTCCCTATCAACCATGGGAAGACATTAGTATGGATTTTGTACTTGGTTTGCCTAGGACTCAAAATGGAAAGGATTCCGTGTTTGTCGTTGTTGATAGAGGCAAAGGTGTCCCGTCTTTCGATGAGATGATGGATATCACTTTGGTGGCAGTCGACTTTGACGATCCGACTACGAACGTGCGAGGACGTCGCGCCTTAGCAATCGCTAAACCAACTCCGAGAGGTTATTGACCACGCCGGAGCACGATCAACCTGACCACGAGGGTCTGTTTCCTGCGAGCAAACGAAGAACAAGCAAGAAACTGAGATTGCAATCTGGATATTGCGAATATAAGATGAAAGCTTTATTGATCAAGGTGGGGTTCTGTGACACCTTTGTCTGGTCGTTGAACACAAACGAAGTACGCGAAGTTGCAGCTATGGCGAACTTTTAATCTAAACAAAACCCGAAGTCTAAACGATGCCCTAAGGGCTGTATATATGGAGGAAGAGGGAGAATTTCGTGGCCCTTGGTGGAGGGGTCCGAAATCAACCCTATCTCTTGTTTCCCCACACATACGTACTCTAAAAATAGCCTATACTTATGTATTTCGAAATTACATGGGCCTGGCCCAATAATAAGGTGACGCAGCACCTAAAATAGCCTCGGGACGAAATTTATGAAGTGGCATCTTGTATATTTCGTCCAAGGCTTCATGCACCCATTATGGTGGCTTCAAAGTCCTGAAATCATCACTTGTAACTCCGTTCTTGTTCCCCTTGCGCATGCCATCATCTCCATGCTTGTTCTTGCTCCAATGTGCATCCTTCTCCAAGCTAGGCCCTTCATTTGTAAGCAAAACAAATGTATCCAATTTAGGCAGCATCATATTCTCATGAACATTAGAATCATTACCAAGAAACGAAAGTACCTGGTAATTTAGTTGGCGTGCACGAGCTCTAGTAATTGGTCCAGTATGTATAGCAGCAGGGGATGTGGGTGTAACAATTGTATTGATGTCCTCATCATCCTCCCCTTCTTGAAATGAAGTCGTCCTCGACGGAAGTTCATCTTCCTCACCCAAATAAGGCTTCAAATCTGCAATGTTAAAAGTGGGACTAACCCCAAAATCTGCAGGCAGCTCAAGTTTATATGAATTATCATTTATTTTCTCTAACACCTTAAAGGGACCATCAGCACGTGGCATTAACTTTGATTTGCGCAAATCAGGAAATCTATCCTTACGCAAATGTAACCAAACAAGATCTCCAGGTGCAAACACAACATGTTTTCTACCCTTATCTCCAGCAAGTTTATATTTAGCATTCATACGCTCAATGTTTTCCTTAGTTAACTCATGCATTTTTAAAATCAATTCAGCACGTTCTTTAGCATCAAAATTAACCTTCTCCGAAGATGGAAGAGGCAACAAATCAATAGGTGCATGAGGTAGGAAACCATACACAACTTCAAAAGGGCACATCTTAGTAGTAGAATGCAATGAACGATTATAAGCAAATTCAATATGAGGCAAGCATTCCTCCCACATTTTCTTATTATTCTTCAAAACAGCCCTAAGCATAGTAGACAACGTTCTATTGACTACTTCAGTTTGTCCATCAGTTTGGGGGTGACAAGTAGTACTAAAAAGCAGTTTAGTCCCCAACTTAGCCCATAAACATGTCCAAAAGTGGCTAAGAAATTTAGTATCACGATCTGAAACAATAGTATTTGGCACACCATGCAAGCGAATAATTTCACAAAAGAACAAATCAGCAACATTAACAGCATCATCGCTTTTATGACATGGTATAAAGTGTGCCATTTTCGAGAATCTATCCACGACAACAAATATGCTATCCCTCCCCTTCTTTGTTCGAGGTAAACCTAAAACAAAGTCCATAGATATATCCTCCCAAGGAACACTAGGTACAGGCAAAGGCATATATAAACCATGAGGATTGAGTCGTGACTTAGCTTTTTGACATGTAGTGCATCGAGCAATAAAACGCTCAACATCCCGTCTCATCTTTGGCCAAAAGAAATGTGTAGCAAGTACGTCCTCCGTCTTCTTCACGCCAAAGTGTCCCATTAATCCTCCTCCATGCGCCTCCTGCAACAACAAAACACGAATGGAGCTAGCTGGAATGCATAGCTTGTTAGCACGAAACACAAATCCATCGTTAACGACAAACTTGTTCCACATTCTTCCTTCTTTACAATTCTGCATTACATCTTTGATAGAGGCGGGGTGTCCCGATCTTTCGATGAGATGATAACTATCGATTTGGTGGAGACGACTTTGACGATCCGACTACAAACGTGCAACGATGTTGTGCCTTAGCAATCGCTAGACCAACTCCGAGAGGTTATTGACCACGCCGGAGCACGATCAACCTGACCACGAAGGTCTATTCCTGCAAGCAATCAAAGAACAAGCAAGAATATGATAAAAGCAATCTGAATATCACGAATATGTATGAAGTATTGATAATGGTGGGGATCCGAAAAGTGGTCTTGGTCTGGTCGTTGGACACAAACGAAGCACACGAAGTTGCAATGGCTAACTTTTAACTAAACAAATCCCAAGGAAAAGCTACTAGATGGATCTACTTATATAGGAGCAAGGGGTGGCGGCCAAGGAGGTGGGAGGACGTCCCAAGGCAGCCTAAAACTAAATCTAGCTCGTACAAGGCCAATGGGCCCAAGTGGAGGTGATGTAACACCTTTGGACTTGTACTTTGACTCGGATTCTGCTGCAGCATCAGATTGTTTCATGCACAACTCAACGCTCCGGACGAATTTGAAGGTGATTCCAATTGGGTTGGAAAGTGCACGAAATCTAGTTTCCAACAAAAAAAGAATCACCCAATTCGGAGTCCGTATGAAAAACTTGTGTGCGTTTTGAGTCAGGTGTGTCTGTGCAGTCCGAATCTGAATCCAGAACGTGAGAGACTTGGACTCTATCTTCTCTTGGGCCAAAAGTGACGTGAGAGAACTTTTTGGACAGCAAATAAACATCTCTTTCTTCCTTATCTTCATATGTGGATTGTACAAATGTCCCATACACCTGCAATTAGACAAAACACAAAAGTGTGTGAAGTATTTTTGTTCTGGATAACATAAATAGATTATTGAATAGTTTGCACTAGAAATCACCTTACAAATATGCATATATGCAATATTTTTGGTCATATCCAAGGTAGTCATGTCCTTATCATCCTCCCCTTCTTGAAAATAAAGCCGTCCTCGGCGTTGCTTAATCTGAAATGTGGCTAACAAAAGAGACAAGGTGTACATGTTGTATATGTATATGTTATCCATTTTTACTTCCCTTGATTTTTGCATATATGACACATGAATAGATGAGTAACTTGCATAGTTCATAAAATCTAAAGCCAAAAAATTAGCACAAGAAGTAGAAGGCATGAAAATATTGCAACTCAGTTTGCACATATAAGTGAAGCTCTTATTCATTTCAAAAGATTGACAATGTTCATCATTAAACCATCCCAATGATAGAGGCAAAGGTGTCCCGTCTTTCGATGATATGGTGGATTTCGCTTTGGTGGAAGTCGACTTTGACGATCCGACTACGAACGTGCGAGGACGTCGCGCCTTAGCAATCGCTAAACCAACTCCGAGAGGTTATTGACCACGCCGGAGCACGATCAACCTGACCACGAGGGTCTGTTTCCTGCAAGCAAACGAAGAACAAGCAAGAAACTAAGATTGCAATCTGGATATTGCGAATATAAGATGAAAGCTTTATTGATCAAGGTGGGGTTCTGTGACGCCTTTGTCTGGTCGTTGAACACAAACGAAGTACGCGAAGTTGCAGCTATGGCGAACTTTTAATCTAAACAAAACCCAAAGTCTAAACGATGCCCTAAGGGCTGTATATATGGAGGAAGAGGGGGGAATTTCGTGGCCCTTGGTGGAGGAGTCCGAAATCAACCCTATCTCTTGTTTCCCCACACATACGGACTCTAAAAATAGCCTATACTTATGTGTTTCGAAATTACATGGGCCTGGCCCAATAATAAGGTGACGCAGCACCTAAAATAGCCTCGGGACGAAATTTATGAAGTGGCATCTTGTATATTTCGTCCAAGGCTTCATGCACCCATTATGGTGGCTTCAAAGTCCTGAAATCATCACTTGTAACTCCGTTCTTGTTCCCCTTGCGCATGCCATCATCTCCATGCTTGTTCTTGCTCCAATGTTCATCCTTCTCCAAGCTAGGCCCTTCATTTGTAAGCAAAACAAATGTATCCAATTTAGGCAGCATCATATTCTCATGAACATTAGAATCATTACCAAGAAACGAAAGTACCTGGTAATTTAGTTGGCGTGCACGAGCTCTAGTAATTGGTCCAGTATGTATAGCAGCAGGGGCTGTGGGTGTAACAATTGTATTGATGTCCTCATCATCCTCCCCATCTTGAAATGAAGTCGTCCTCGACGGAAGTTCATCTTCCTCACCCAAATAAGGCTTCAAATCTGCAATGTTAAAAGTGGGACTAACCCCAAAATCTGCAGGCAGCTCAAGTTTATATGCATTATCATTTATTTTCTCTAACACCTTAAAGGGACCATCAGCACGTGGCATTAACTTTGATTTGCGCAAATCAGGAAATCTATCCTTACGCAAATGTAACCAAACAAGATCTCCAGGTGCAAACACAACATGTTTTCTACCCTTATCTCCAGCAAGTTTATATTTAGCATTCATGCGCTCAATGTTTTCCTTAGTTAACTCATGCATTTTTAAAATCAATTCAGCATGTTGTTTAGCATCAAAATTAACCTTCTCTGAAAATGGAAGAGGCAACAAATCAATAGGTGCATGAGGTAGGAAACCATACACAACTTCAAAAGGGCACATCTTAGTAGTAGAATGCAATGAACGATTATAAGCAAATTCAATATGAGGCAAGCATTCCTCCCACATTTTCTTATTATTCTTCAAAACAGCCCTAAGCATAGTAGACAACGTTCTATTGACTACTTCAGTTTGTCCATCAGTTTGGGGGTGACAAGTAGTACTAAAAAGCAGTTTAGTCCCCAACTTAGCCCATAAACATCTCCAAAAGTGGCTAAGAAATTTAGTATCACGATCTGAAACAATAGTATTTGGCACACCATGCAAGCGAATAATTTCACGAAAGAACAAATCAGCAACATTAACAGCATCATCGCTTTTATGACATGGTATAAAGTGTGCCATTTTCGAGAATCTATCCACGACAACAAATATGCTATCCCTCCCCTTCTTTGTTCGAGGTAAACCTAAAACAAAGTCCATAGATATATCCTCCCAAGGAACACTAGGTACAGGCAACGGCATATATAGACCATGATGATTGAGTCGTGACTTAGCTTTTTGACATGTAGTGCAGCGAGCAATAAAACGCTCAACATCCCGTCTCATCTTTGGCCAAAAGAAATGTGTAGCAAGTACGTCCTCCGTCTTCTTCACGCCAAAGTGTCCCATTAATCCTCCTCCATGCGCCTCCTGCAACAACAAAAGACGAACGGAGCTAGCTGGAATGCATAGCTTGTTAGCACGAAACACAAATCCATCGTTAACAACAAACTTGTTCCACATTCTTCCTTCTTTACAATTCTGCATTACATCTTTAAAATCAGCATCATGCACATATTGATCTTTGATGGTCTCCAAACCAAATATTTTGAAGTCAAGATGGAATAAACGAGTGATATTAGTATACTCCTTATAGTCTAGAATGGTCTGAATCTCTCTATTTAATCCACCCAGAAAACGTGCAAGCATAGCTTCATTCTCCTCAACAATACCACATCTAATCATGCCAGTTTGTAATTCCTGATAATATTCTTCTACAGAATTTTTCCCTTGTCTTAAACGCTGCAATTTTTGAAGCAATTCACGTTGATAATATGGTGGAACCCAATGCGTACGCATAGCAGTTTTCAAAGCAGCCCAAGTAGTTGGAATAGGATATAATCTACAATGTTCAGACCACCATACACATGCAAAACTAGTGAAAGCACAAACGGCAGCAGCAACTCGTCTCTCCTCAGGATATTGTAAACATGTAAATCGTTGTTCAGTTTCTAACTCCCAAGTAAGATATATATCAGGAACATATCTACCCTCAAATGGTGGAATATTCAATTTTAGTTTAGGAATATGGACATCATCTCGTACCTGAGGTGGTGGTGCAGGCCTACCATTACGAATATATAGCTGAGGTCGACCTGCTGGTGGTGGTACAGGTGGCTGCACGTAGTGTTGATTTTGATCAACCTCATCCTCATAGTCTCCCACATAAGCATCCTCCTCCGCATCAGCAGCAGGAGCCACAGAAGTATCAACAGCAGCACCAACAGTTTGGCCAAACGCAAGAGGAACACGGCTTGCTCGGCGGAGGTCTGCTTCGCGACGTGGAGGTAGTCGTCGTTGTTGTTGTTGGAGAGGTGCGTTAGCTGCAGCGGGTGGTGGTGGTGGAAGACGCGCGAGCAATTCATTAAACTTGTTATCGAGCTTTGTTTCGAACGTCTTCTCAAAGCCAGTGATATTCTCCATGGCCTCTTCAAAATTGTTCAGCACATCTTGCACCTGTTCAGTCATCATTTGCTGAAACTTATCATGAAGCTCCTTGTTCGATAAATTCTCCCAGTCAATCTCGTCGGCTTGTGATCCTGGCATGGTTAGCAGTAATAGAAACACACAAGAATATGATCCTACAGACTACGAACAAGTGGTGGTGGTGGGTGTCACAAATCCGTCAAGCAAATCTCAAATTCTTACCAGTTCTTACCCAGCAGCAGGCGGTGATCGGCAACCGTTGTAGTCAAAAACTCTCAAAGCTTGGATAGAGCGATTACCAGGGAGAGTCAAACGCACGACGTAGATGTATGTGGAGCTGGGAAGGCTTATAATATGGTAGCAAAAAGGGTCAGCAATAATCAATTCAGAGATGCAAAGTTGAATAAACGCTCAACGACGGTACTGTGCTGGTCCTAGGCTAGACTGTGCTAGAGACGCGAGCCTAGAACACTAACAAAATCACGGCGCGGCACGTAAACAAGGGAAAAGCACACTCTGGAATTTTTTTTTCGCTCTTTTTTTTCTCGCTCTTTTTTTTTTGCGCTGCTTTTTTTTTTTTGCGAAAAATCACTATAATGGCGAGTGTCTCAAAACTCTTCTTAGCTCAAACTGACAGGATGGGCACGAAATTTTTTTTTGACCAAATTTTTTTTTTGGACTGCCCGGACCCAAAAACTGGAAACGGGTCAAAAAAAACTTCCTATAATGGCACCTGTCTCAAAACACTCAGAAACACCTAAAAATAGGATAGCCAGAAATTTTTTCGAAAAATGCGTTTTCGAAAAATTTTGGGCCTAAACGGAGCGTGATAGAGGCGGTGATAGAGGCGGGGGTGTCCCGATCTTTCGATGAGATGGTAACTATCGATTTGGTGGAGACGACTTTGACGATCCGACTACAAACGTGCACGACGTTGCGCCTTAGCAATCGCTAAACCAATCTCCAGAGGTTATTGACCACGCCGGTGCACGATCAACCTGACCACGAAGGTCTATTCCTGCAAGCAATCGAAGAACGAGCAAGAATATGATAAAAGCAATCTGAATATTGCAAATATGTATGAAGTATTGATAAAGGTGGGGATCCGAAAGCGGTCTTAGTCTGGTCGTTGGACACAAACGAAGTACACGAAGTTGCGTTGGCTAACTTTTAACTAAACAAATCCCAAGGAAAAGCTACTAGATGGATCTACTTATATAGGAGCAAGGGGTGGCGGCCAAGGAGGTGGGAGGACGTCCCAAGGCAGCCTAAAACTAAATCTAGGTCGTACAAGGCCAATGGGCCTAAGTGGAGTTGATGTAACACCTTTGGACTTGTAGTTTGACTCGGATTCTGCTGCAGCATCAGATTGTTTCGTCCACAACTCAACGCTCCGGACGAATTTGAAGATGATTCCAATTGGGTTGGAAAGTGCACGAAATCTAGTTTCCAACAAAAAAAGAATCACCCAATTCGGAGTCCGTATGAAAAACTTGTGTGCGTTTTGAGTCAGGTGTGTCTGTGCAGTCCGAATCTGAATCCAGAACGTGAGAGACTTGGACTCTATCTTCTCTTGGGCCAAAAGTGACGTGAGAGAACTTTTTGGACAGCAAATAAACATCTCTTTCTTCCTTATCTTCGTATGTGGATTGTACAAATGTCCCATACACCTGCAATTAGACAAAACACAAAAGTGTGTGAAGTATTTTTGTTCTGGATAACATAAATAGATTATTGAATAATTTGCACTAGAAATCACCTGACAAATATGCATATATGCAATATTTTTGGTCATATCCAAGGTAGTCATGTCCTCATCATCCTCCCCTTCTTGAAAATAAAGCCGTCCTCGGCGTTGCTTAATCTGAAATGTGGCTAACAAAAGAGACAAGGTGTACATGTTGTATATGTATATATCATCCATTTTTACTTCCCTTGATTTTTGCATATATGACACATGAATAAATGAGTAACTTTCATTGTTTATAAAATCTAAAGCCAAAAAATTATCACAAGAAGTAGAAGGCATGAAAATATTGCAACTCAGTTTGCACATATAAGTGAAGCTCTTATTCACTTCAAAAGATTGGCAATGTTCATCATTAAACCATCCTAACTTCGATGAATAAACCTTACTTGCATCAAATTTACATGCTACAACATGCTTAAATAAGCAAACATGCAATAAGTCATTGGACACAGAATCATCATCAAGATTAGAGGTCATATCAAAATGATTAAACATTGGTTCTTTTGCATCAACAGTTAATTCAATGGGTGCACTCAAAATTGTTGATATTTCAGTTGTTTGATCACATGACGCATTCATGATAGTAAAAAGAGTCTCTAAAATAGGTGGTGTGCTCAAATCGACAGGTAACTCAACACATGATGCATTCAAGTTAACTAGGCATGCTTCATTCTCATGTGAAGTTATATCATCAAGACCTTTACTGTTACCTCGAAGAGATGTAGCTGATGTAGGTACGGACGTTGACAATGTACCATACTCTTGAGATGATATCGCGCTCATAATCCGAGGTGCAATGATGGAGGAACCCACCGGCGGTGGTGAGCATGAACTGGAATAGTAGTTGTTGTAGTCACCTAATGCATCCTCCTGTATTTGTCTCTCAAAGGTACAAGCACGGACATACATACCAGTAATGCAACGAGGAATATACTGAAATCTTGCCTGAATATCATGGTTCAAACCACCAAAAAATCTATTCATTGTATCATTCTCAGATTCTTCTATGTCACAATGATGCATATAAGATTTGAACTCTTGGTAGTAAGCATGAACAGTGTTGTTGCCTTGTTTAAATTGTTCAAATTTGCGAAGCAATTCACGACGATAATAAGGAGGGAAAAATTGTTGTCTCATTACAACTTTCAAAACTTTCCAAGTTGTGGGTTGGTTATCAATGTTTTTCTTACAATGTACACTCCACCAAACAGAAGCAAAATCAGTAAATGCTCTAGTGGCTGCTCGCACTCGCTCAAGTTCAGAAAAGTCATGGTGACTAAAAACTTGTTCTACTTCAAGCTCCCAAGCTAGATAAGTAGTAGGATTAAATCTACCCTCAAATGACGGTAAAAAGATAACCTGACCATGTGCTTGTGTGTGTTGTCCCAACTCTCGTGATGGTGAAGATGTGTCCGTCGTCCAAGAACTTCTATCTTCGGAACCTGTCATGATTAGTAGAAACAAGAAACAAAATTCAAGAATAATGTTCCTATGAACTACTAGGGTGTGGTGGTAAAGCGCTCACAGTAAAGCAAATATCAATATCTTACAAGTTCTTACCAAGCAGCAGGTGGTGACAGGCTACCAGCAGTGTCAAATAACTCTGAAGATTGTGTAAAGCGATTGCCAGGGGAACGTACGTATACACGGTGTAGAAATATGTGGAGCTGGGTTGGCTATATATGGTAGCAAAAGATTAGCAATAATCAATTCAGAGATGTGATGAGGACATCAATACCATTGTTACACCCACAGGCCCTGCTGCTATACATACTGGACCAATTACTAGAGCTCGCGCACGCCAACTAAATTACCAGGTACTTTCGTTTCTTGGTAATGATTCTAATATTCATGAGAATATGATGCTGCCTAAATTGGATACATTTGTTTTGCTTACAAATGAAGGGCCTAGCTTGGAGAAGGATGAACATTGGAGCAAGAACAAGCATGGAGATGATGGCATGCGCAAGGGGAACAAGAACGGAGTTACAAGTGATGATTTCAGGACTTTGAAGCCACCATAATGGGTGCATGAAGCCTTGGACGAAATATACAAGATGCCACTTCATAAATTTCGTCCCGAGGCTATTTTAGGTGCTGCATCACCTTATTATTGGGCCAGGCCTATGTAATTTCGAAATACATAAGTATAGGTTATTTTTAGAGTCCGTATGTGTGGGGAAACAAGAGATAGGGTTGATTTCGGACCCCTCCACCAAGGGCCACGAAATTCCCTCCCTCTTCCTCCATATATACAGCCCTTAGGGCATCGTTTAGACTTTGGGGTTTTGTTTAGATTAAAAGTTCGCCATAGCTGCAACTTCGCGTACTTCGTTTGTGTTCAACGACCAGACAAAGGCGTCACAGAACCCCACCTTGATCAATAAAGCTTTCATCTTATATTCGCAATATCCAGATTGCAATCTCAGTTTCTTGCTTGTTCTTCGTTTGCTCGCAGGAAACAGACCCTCGTGGTCAGGTTGATCGTGCTCCGGCGTGGTCAATAACCTCTCGGAGTTGGTTTAGCGATTGCTAAGGCGCGACGTCCTCGCACGTTCGTAGTCGGATCGTCAAAGTCGACTTCCACCAAAGCGAAATCCACCATCTCATCGAAAGACGGGACACCTTGCCTCTATCAAGTGGTATCAGATTTCCAGGTTGCTCGGTGAGATTTTACAGTTTTTCGTAGTTTAGATCGAGTCTGTTCTTCATACCTATAGTCCACGAAAAAGCGAAAAAAAATTTAGGGTTAGTTCATCCCATCCGAACCAATCTGAGCCTTGCATAATCTTTTCTGTATTTGCTTTGTTGAATTTGCGGTTGCATCGTCGTGTTCAGTTGCTGGTCTTAGCGTCTAGTCTTTTAGAGTTTCGAGTTCTGTTCACAAGTTGTCACGCCATCGCCGCACCATCATCATCGCCCCTGCCATCTACCACCACCGCTCCGAATCCGTATCCATATACCACCACCAATCCGTGTCCATATACCACCACCGATCCATATCCATATACTACCACCGCTGCCATATACCACCACCATATATCCACCACCAATCCGAGTTCCTTGCTTATTAGGTTTGTTTTCGGGATCAATCTAGATTCCGATTCGTGTTTCCTTGCCGGAGTAGGTTTCGGAAAAAAAAAATTCTGGCTATCCTATTTTTAGGTGTTTCTGAGTGTTTTGAGACAGGTGCCATTATAGGAAGTTTTTTTTGACCCGTTTCCAGTTTTTGGGTCCGGGCAGTCGAAAAAAAAAATTGGTCGAAAAAAATTTCGTGCCCATCCTGTCCGTTTGAGCTAGGAAGAGTTTTGAGACACTCGCCATTATAGTGATTTTTCACAAAAAAAAAACAAAAAAAAAGCAGCGCAAAAAAAAAAGAGCGCAAAAAAAAAAGCGAAAAAAAAATCAGAGTGTGCTTTTCCCTTGTTTACGTGCCGCGCCGTGATTTTGTTGGTGTTCTAGGCTCGCGTCTCTAGCACAGTCTAGCCTAGGACCAGCACAGTACCGTCGTTGAGCGTTTATTCAACTTTGCATCTCTGAATTGATTATTGCTGACCCTTTTTGCTACCATACTATAAGCCTTCCCAGCTCCACATACATCTACGTCGTGTGTTTGACTCTCCCTGGTAATCGCTCTATCCAAGCTTTGAGAGTTTTTGACTACAACGGTTGCCGATCACCGCCTGCTGCTGGGTAAGAACTGGTAAGAATTTGAGTTTTGCTTGACGGATTTGTGACACCCACCACCACCACTTGTTCGTAGTCTGTAGGATCATATTCTTGTGTATTTCTATTGCTGCTAACCATGCCAGGATCACAAGCCGACGAGATTGACTGGGAGAATTTATCGAACAAGGAGCTTCATGATAAGTTTTAGCAAATGATGACTGAACAGGTGCAAGATGTGCTGAACAATTTTGAAGAGGCCATGGAGAAGATCACTGGCCTTGAGAAGACGTTCGAAACAAAGCTCGATAACAAGTTTAATGAATTGCTCGCGCGTCTTCCACCACCACCACCCGCTGCACCTAACGCACCTCTCCAACAACAACAACAACGACTACCTCCACGTCGCGAAGCAGACCTCCGCCGAGCAAGCCGTGTTCCTCTTGCGTTTCGTCAAACTGTTGGTGCTGCTGTTGATACTTCTGTGGCTCCTGCTGCTGATGCGGAGGAGGATGATTATGTGGGAGATTATGAGGATGAGGTTGATCAAAATCAACACTACGTGCAGCCACCTGTACCACCACCAGCAGGTCGACCTCAGGTATATATTCGTAATGGTAGGCCTGCACCACCACCTCAGGTACGAGATGATGTCCATATTCCTAAACTGAAATTGAATATTCCACCATTTGAGGGTAGATATGTTCCTGATCTATATCTTACTTGGGAGTTAGAAACTGAACAACGATTTACATGTTTACAATATCCTGAGGAGAGACGAGTTGCTGCTGCTGTTTGTGCTTTCACTAGTTTTGCATGTGTATGGTGGTCTGAACATTGTAGATTGTATCCTATTCCAACTACTTGGGCTGCTTTGAAAACTGCTATGCGTACGCGTTGGGTTCCACCATATTATCAACGTGAATTGCTTCAAAAATTACAGCGCTTAAGACAAGGAAAAAATTCTGTAGAAGAATATTATCAGGAATTACAAACTGGCATGATTAGATGTGGTATTGTTGAGGAGAATGAAGCTATGCTTGCACGTTTTCTGGGTGGATTAAATAGAGAGATTCAGACCATTCTAGACTATAAGGAGTATACTAATATCACTCGTTTATTCCATCTTGCTTGTAAAGCTGAACGTGAAGTGCAAGATCGACAAGCATTGGGGCGAACTAACTTTTCTGCAGGCCGACCTTCATCATGGACACCACGTGCATCTTCTACTTCAACTGCACCAGCACCTCCATCCGGTGCCACCTCCAGCCGTGATACAAGAAAACAGGCACAACCACCATTATCTGCCAAGAGCACACCTGCGGGGCCTGCACAGCGTTCTTCTTCTTCCATGGCATCAACAGGGCACACAAGTGATATTATTTGTCGTCGTTGTAAGGGAGGAGGTCATTATGCGAGGGAATGCAAATCTCCGCGTGTGATGATTGCTACCGCGGATGGTGGATATGAGTCCGCTAGTGACTATGATGAGGAGACATTGGCTCTTATTACACGTGAAGAACATGGTGGAGATGATTCTGATCATGAGACGCAATACATGGCTCCTGAAGACGCTGACAGGTATGAATGTTTAGTTGCTCAACGTGTTTTGAGTGTGCAGGTCACACAAGCTGAGCAAAATCAGAGGCACAATTTGTTCCATACCAAGGGAGTTGTGAAGGAACGTTCTGTGCGCGTCATAATAGACGGAGGGAGCTGCAACAACTTGGCTAGCATGGAGATGGTGGAGAAGCTTTCTCTCACCACCAGACCACATCCACATCCTTACTACATCCAATGGTTCAACAACAGCGGCAAGGTTAAGGTAACACGTACTGTTCGTGTGCATTTTAGTATCTCTACATATGCTGATTATGTTGATTGTGATGTGGTACCTATGCAAGCATGTTCCTTATTACTTGGTAGACCATGGCAATTTGATAAAAATTCTGTACACCATGGTAGAAACAATCACTATACTCTTGTTCATAAGGATAAAAATATTACTTTGCTTCCTATGACTCCTGATTCGATTTTGAAAGATGACATTAATAGAGCTAATAAAGCACAACAGGAGAAGAATCAGAGTGAAAATCAGATTGTGGCAAAAGAATTTGAGCAACAAATGAAGCCTAATAATAAACCATCTAGTGTTGCTTCTGAAATTAAATTGAAAAGTGCATGTTTATTTGCCACCAAATCTGATATTGATGAGCTAGATTTCAGAAAATCTGTTTGCTATGCTTTTGTGTGCAAAGAGGCATTATTTTCATTCGAGGACGTGCCTTCCTCTTTGCCTCCTGCTGTCACTAACATTTTGCAGGAGTTCGCTGACGTTTTTCCACAAGACGTGCCACCGGGATTACCGCCTATTCGAGGAATTGAGCATCAGATTGACTTAATTCCCGGTGCTTCACTGCCAAACCGTGCACCATACCGTACCAATCCAGAGGAGACGAAGGAGATTATGCGTCAAGTACAAGAGCTTCTCGACAAAGGTTATATACGCGAATCCCTTAGTCCTTGTGCTGTTCCTATTATTCTAGTGCCGAAAAAGGATGGTACATCACGTATGTGTTTTGATTGTAGAGGCATTAATAATATTACTATTCGTTATCGTCATCCTATTCCTAGGCTAGATGATATGCTTGATGAATTGAGTGGCTCTACAATATTCTCCAAAGTTGATTTGCGTAGTGGCTACCATCAAATTCGTATGAAATTGGGAGATGAATGGAAAACAGCATTTAAAACTAAGTTTGGATTATATGAGTGGTTAGTCATGCCTTTTGGGTTAACTAATGCACCTAGTACTTTCATGAGATTAATGAACGAAGTTTTACGTGCTTTCATTGGACGATTTGTGGTAGTTTACTTTGATGACATATTGATTTATAGCAGATCTTTGGAGGAACATTTGGAACATTTACGTGCTATTTTTATTGCTCTACGTGATGCACGTTTGTTTGGTAACCTTGGGAAGTGCACCTTTTGCACCGACCGAGTATCTTTTCTTGGCTATGTTGTTACTCCACAGGGAATTGAAGTTGATAAAGCCAAGATTGAAGCTATTGAGAGTTGGCCGCAGCCCAAAACGGTCACACAAGTGAGGAGTTTTCTTGGCCTCGCTGGATTCTATAGGCGTTTTGTGAGAGATTTCAGCACCATTGCTGCACCTCTCAATGAGCTTACAAAGAAAGATGTGCCTTTTCTTTGGGGTACCGCACAGGAAGAAGCCTTCTCGGTATTGAAAGATAAGTTGACACATGCTCCTTTACTCCAACTTCCTGATTTTAATAAGACTTTTGAGCTTGACTGTGATGCTAGTGGAATTGGATTAGGAGGTGTGTTATTACAAGATGGCAAACCTGTTGCATACTTTTCTGAAAAATTGAGTGGGCCTAGTCTGAATTATTCTACTTATGATAAAGAATTATATGCTCTTGTTCGGACTTTAGAAACATGGCAACATTATTTATGGCCCAAAGAATTTGTTATACATTCTGATCATGAATCTTTGAAACATATTAAAAGTCAAGCTAAACTGAATCGTATACATTCTGATCATGAATCTGATGGAGGCGAGGGTCCCGATCTTTCGATGAGATGATAACTATCGATTTGGTGGAGACGACTTTGACGATCCGACTACAAACGTGCACGACGTTGCGCCTTAGCAATCGCTAAACCAATCTCCTGAGGTTACTGACGATGCCGGAAGCACGGTCAGCCTGACCACGAAGGTCTATTCCTGCAAGCAATCGAAGAACGAGCAAGAATATGATAAAGCAATCTGAATATTGCAAATATATATGAGGTATTGATAATGGTGGGGATCCGTAAGCGGTCTTGGTCTGGTCGTTGGACACAAACGAAGTACACGAAGTTGCAATGGCTAACTTTTAACTAAACAAATCCCAAGGAAAAGCTACTAGATGGATCTACTTATATAGGAGCAAGGGGTGGCGGCCAAGGAGGTGGAAGGACGTCCCAAGGCAGCCTAAAACTAAATCTAGGTCGTACAAGGCCAATGGGCCCAAGTGGAGGTGATGTAACACCTTTGGACTTGTAGTTTGACTCGGATTCTGCTGCAGCATCAGATTGTTTCGTCCACAACTCAACGCTCCGGACGAATTTGAAGGTGATTCCAATTGGGTTGGAAAGTGCACGAAATCTAGTTTCCAACAAAAAAAGAATCACCCAATTCGGAGTCCGTATGGAAAACTTGTGTGCGTTTTGAGTCAGGTATGTCTGTGCAGTCCGAATCTGAATCCAGAACGTGAGAGACTTGGACTCTATCTTCTCTTGGGCCAAAAGTGACGTGAGAGAACTTTTTGGACAGCAAATAAACATCTCTTTCTTCCTTATCTTCATATGTGGATTGTACAAATGTCTCATACATCTGCAATTAGACAAAACACAAAAGTGTGTGAAGTATTTTTGTTCTGGATAACATAAATAGATTATTGAATAGTTTGCACTAGAAATCACCTGACAAATATGCATATATGCAATATTTTTGGTCATATCCAAGGTAGTCATGTCCTCATCAGAGTGGCTCTACAATATTCTCCAAAGTTGATTTGCGTAGTGGATACCATCAAATTCGTATGAAATTGGGAGATGAATGGAAAACAGCATTTAAAACTAAGTTTGGATTATATGAGTGGTTAGTCATGCCTTTTGGGTTAACTAATGCGCCTAGTACTTTCATGAGATTAATGAACGAAGTTTTACGTGCTTTCATTGGACGATTTGTGGTAGTTTACTTTGATGACATATTGATTTATAGCAGATCTTTGGAGGAACATTTGGAACATTTACGTGCTGTTTTTATTGCTCTACGTGATGCACGTTTGTTTGGTAACCTTGGGAAGTGCACCTTTTGCACCGACCGAGTATCTTTTCTTGGCTATGTTGTTACTCCACAGGGAATTGAAGTTGATAAAGCCAAGATTGAAGCTATTGAGAGTTGGCCGCAGCCCAAAACGGTCACACAAGTGAGGAGTTTTCTTGGCCTCGCTGGATTCTATAGGCGTTTTGTGAGAGATTTCAGCACCATTGCTGCACCTCTCAATGAGCTTACAAAGAAAGATGTGCCTTTTCTTTGGGGTAGCGCACAGGAAGAAGCCTTCACGGTATTGAAAGATAAGTTGACACATGCTCCTTTACTCCAACTTCCTGATTTTAATAAGACTTTTGAGCTTGAATGTGATGCTAGTGGAATTGGATTAGGAGGTGTGTTATTACAAGATGGCAAACCTGTTGCATACTTTTCTGAAAAATTGAGTGGGCCTAGTCTGAATTATTCTACTTATGATAAAGAATTATATGCTCTTGTTCGGACTTTACAAACATGGCAACATTATTTATGGCCCAAAGAATTTGTTATACATTCTGATCATGAATCATTGAAACATATTAAAAGTCAAGCTAAACTGAATCGTAGACATGCTAAATGGGTTGAATTCATTGAGACTTTCCCTTATGTCATTAAACACAAGAAGGGAAAAGAAAATGTTATTGCTGATGCTTTGTCTCGTCGCTATACTATGCTTTCACAACTTGACTTCAAAATATTTGGTTTGGAGACCATCAAAGATCAATATGTGCATGATGCTGATTTTAAAGATGTAATGCATAATTGTAAAGAAGGAAGAATGTGGAACAAGTTTGTTGTTAACGATGGTTTTGTGTTTCGTGCTAACAAGCTATGCATTCCAGCTAGCTCCGTTCGTCTTTTGTTGTTGCAGGAGGCGCATGGAGGAGGATTAATGGGACACTTTGGCGTGAAGAAGACGGAGGACGTACTTGCTACACATTTCTTTTGGCCAAAGATGAGACGGGATGTTGAGCGTTTTATTGCTCGCTGCACTACATGTCAAAAAGCTAAGTCACGCCTCAATCCTCATGGTTTATATATGCCTTTGCCTGTACCTAGTGTTCCTTGGGAGGATATATCTATGGACTTTGTTTTAGGTTTACCTTGAACAAAGAAGGGGAGGGATAGCATATTTGTTGTCGTGGATAGATTCTCGAAAATGGCACACTTTATACCATGTCATAAAAGCGATGATGCTGTTAATGTTGCTGATTTGTTCTTTCGTGAAATTATTCGCTTGCATGGTGTGCCAAATACTATTGTTTCAGATCGTGATACTAAATTTCTTAGCCACTTTTGGAGATGTTTATGGGCTAAGTTGGGGACTAAACTGCTTTTTAGTACTACTTGTCACCCCCAAACTGATGGACAAACTGAAGTAGTCAATAGAACATTGTCTACTATGCTTAGGGCTGTTTTGAAGAATAATAAGAAAATGTGGAAGGAATGCTTGCCTCATATTGAATTTGCTTATAATCGTTCATTGCATTCTACTACTAAGATGTGCCCTTTTGAAGTTGTGTATGGTTTCCTACCTCGTGCACCTATTGATTTGTTGCCTCTTCCATCTTCGGAGAAGGTTAATTTTGATGCTAAACAACGTGCTGAATTGATTTTAAAAATGCATGAGTTAACTAAGGAAAACATTGAGCGCATGAATGCTAAATATAAACTTGCTGGAGATAAGGGTAGAAAACATGTTGTGTTTGCACCTGGAGATCTTGTTTGGTTACATTTGCGTAAGGATAGATTTCCTGATTTGCGCAAATCAAAGTTAATGCCACGTGCTGATGGTCCCTTTAAGGTGTTAGAGAAAATAAATGATAATGCATATAAACTTGAGCTGCCTGCGGATTTTGGGGTTAGTTCCACTTTTAACATTGCAGATTTGAAGCCTTATTTGGGTGAGGAAGATGAACTTCCGTCGAGGACGACTTCATTTCAAGAAGGGGAGGATGATGAGGACATCAATACAATTGTTACACCCACAGCCCCTGCTGCTATACATACTGGACCAATTACTAGAGCTCGTGCACGCCAACAAAATTACCAGGTACTTTCGTTTCTTGGTAATGATTCTAATGTTCATGAGAATATGATGCTGCCTAAATTGGATACATTTGTTTTGCTTACAAATGAAGGGCCTAGCTTGGAGAAGGATGAACATTGGAGCAAGAACAAGCATGGAGATGATGGCATGCGCAAGGGGAACAAGAACGGAGTTACAAGTGATGATTTCAGGACTTTGAAGCCACCATAATGGGTGCATGAAGCCTTGGACGAAATATACAAGATGCCACTTCATAAATTTCGTCCCGAGGCTATTTTAGGTGCTGCATCACCTTATTATTGGGCCAGGCCCATGTAATTTCGAAATACATAAGTATAGGTTATTTTTAGAGTCCGTATGTGTGGGGAAACAAGAGATAGGGTTGATTTCGGACCCCTCCACCAAGGGCCACGAAATTCCCCCCCTCTTCCTCCATATATACAGCCCTTAGGGCATCGTTTAGACTTTGGGGTTTTGTTTAGATTAAAAGTTCGCCATAGCTGCAACTTCGCGTACTTCGTTTGTGTTCAACGACCAGACAAAGGCGTCACAGAACCCCACCTTGATCAATAAAGCTTTCATCTTATATTCGCAATATCCAGATTGCAATCTCAGTTTCTTGCTTGTTCTTCGTTTGCTCGCAGGAAACAGACCCTCGTGGTCAGGTTGATCGTGCTCCGGCGTGGTCAATAACCTCTCGGAGTTGGTTTAGCGATTGCTAAGGCGCGACGTCCTCGCACGTTCGTAGTCGGATCGTCAAAGTCGACTTCCACCAAAGCGAAATCCACCATCTCATCGAAAGACGGGACACCTTGCCTCTATCAAGATGCGATGTTGAATAAACGCTCAACGACGGTACTGTGCTGGTCCTAGGCTAGACCGAACGAGAGACGCGAGCCTAGAACACTAATGAGGTCACGTCGTAGCACAACTAGCATCAATGAAGGATACTAAGTAGCTCTGGACAGCAAGATATAAGTGAAGATCACAACGGCAGTAAAGATAATGAGATGAAACAACAGCCAAGCAGGATATATCAACAACTTTGTCTCCAACTTTCCTCTGAAAAAGTTTGTGCCAATTTTTTTGTTTTTTTTTCTTCTCTCTTTTTTTTCCTCACACTTTTTTTCTTTCTCTCCTTTTTTTTCTCCAACTTTTTTTTCTCCTTTTTTTTCTCTCGTTTTTTTCTCTTTTTTTCTCCCTCTTTCCAAAACAAACTAGATAAGATGCAGATTGGATCAAGTGAAGATGTGAACGATCTCAACTATTATTATGACAATGAATGGTGGGTAGCAGTGGTGGAAACTGATGGATGGATGGTGAACAACAGAAGGGCTAACAATGCAGCGGCGGCGTGACTAATGTGAAAAGAACTCGAAACTCTAAACGAACTAGACACTAAGACCAGCAAGTCGACACGACGATGCAACCGATAATTCAATAATGCATACAATGAAAAGAAAATTGCAAAGGCTCAGACTGGCTTGGACAAAGGATGAATAGATCTAACTTTTTTTTGTGGCTTTTTCTTGGACAATAGGTAAGAAAATAAATCTAATCTAGGAAAACTGGAAATTCTCACCGAGCAACCTGAAAACTGATACCACTTGATAGAGGCGGGGGTGTCCCGATCTTTCGATGAGATGGTAACTATCGATTTGGTGGAGACGACTTTGACGATCCGACTACAAACGTGCACGACGTTGCGCCTTAGCAATCGCTAAACCAATCTCCAGAGGTTATTGACCACGCCGGTGCACGATCAACCTGACCACGAAGGTCTATTCCTGCAAGCAATCGAAGAACGAGCAAGAATATGATAAAAGCAATCTGAATATTGCAAATATGTATGAAGTATTGATAAAGGTGGGGATCCGAAAGCGGTCTTGGTCTGGTCGTTGGACACAAACGAAGTACACGAAGTTGCGTTGGCTAACTTTTAACTAAACAAATCCCAAGGAAAAGCTACTAGATGGATCTACTTATATAGGAGCAAGGGGTGGCGGCCAAGGAGGTGGGAGGACGTCCCAAGGCAGCCTAAAACTAAATCTAGGTCGTACAAGGCCAATGGGCCTAAGTGGAGGTGATGTAACACCTTTGGACTTGTAGTTTGACTCGGATTCTGCTGCAGCATCAGATTGTTTCGTCCACAACTCAACGCTCCGGACGAATTTGAAGATGATTCCAATTGGGTTGGAAAGTGCACGAAATCTAGTTTCCAACAAAAAAAGAATCACCCAATTCGGAGTCCGTATGAAAAACTTGTGTGCGTTTTGAGTCAGGTGTGTCTGTGCAGTCCGAATCTGAATCCAGAACGTGAGAGACTTGGACTCTATCTTCTCTTGGGCCAAAAGTGACGTGAGAGAACTTTTTGGACAGCAAATAAACATCTCTTTCTTCCTTATCTTCATATGTGGATTATACAAATGTCCCATACACCTGCAATTAGACAAAACACAAAAGTGTGTGAAGTATTTTTGTTCTGGATAACATAAATAGATTATTGAATAATTTGCACTAGAAATCACCTGACAAATATGCATATATGCAATATTTTTGGTCATATCCAAGGTAGTCATGTCCTCATCAGGCGGGGTGTCCCGATCTTTCGATGAGATGATAACTATCGATTTGGTGGAGACGACTTTGACGATCTGACTACAAACGTGCAACGACGTTGTGCCTTAGCAATCGCTAAACCAACTCCGAGAGGTTATTGACCAAGCCGGAGCACGATCAACCTGACCACGAAGGTCTATTCCTGCAAGCAATCGAAGAACAAGCAAGAATATGATAAAAGCAATCTGAATATCGCGAATATGTATGAAGTATTGATAATGGTGGGGATCCGAAAAGTGGTCTTGGTCTGGTCGTTGGACACAAACGAAGTACACGAAGTTGCAATGGCTAACTTTTAACTAAACAAATCCCAATGAAAAGCTACTAGATGGATCTACTTATATAGGAGGAAGGGGTGGCGGCCAAGGAGGTGGGAGGACGTCCCAAGGCAGCCTAAAACTAAATCTAGGTCGTACAAGGCCAATGGGCCCAAGTGGAGGTGATGTAACACCTTTGGACTTGTAGTTTGACTCGGATTCTGCTGCATCATCAGATTGTTTCGTCCACAACTCAACGCTCCGGACGAATTTGAAGGTGATTCCAATTGGGTTGGAAAGTGCACGAAATCTAGTTTCCAACAAAAAAAGAATCACCCAATTCGGAGTCTGTATGAAAAACTTGTGTGCGTTTTGAGTCAGGTATGTCTGTGTAGTCCGAATCTGAATCCAGAACGTGAGAGACTTGGACTCTATCTTCTCTTGGGCCAAAAGTGACGTGAGAGAACTTTTTGGACAGCAAATAAACATCTCTTTCTTCCTTATCTTCATATGTGGATTGTACAAATGTCCCATACACCTGCAATTAGACAAAACACAAAAGTGTGTGAAGTATTTTTGTTCTGGATAACATAAATAGATTATTGAATAGTTTGCACTAGAAATCACCTGACAAATATGCATATATGCAATATTTTTTGTCATATCCAAGGTAGTCATGTCCTCATCATCCTCCCCTTCTTGAAAATAAAGCCGTCCTCAGCGTTGCTTAATCTGAAATGTGGCTAACAAAAGAGACAAGGTGTACATGTTGTATATGTATATGTCATCCATTTTTACTTCCCTTGATTTTTGCATATATGACACATGAATAGATGAGTAACTTGCATAGTTCATAAAATCTAAAGCCAAAAAATTAGCACAAGAAGTAGAAGGCATGAAAATATTGCAACTCAGTTTGCACATATAAGTGAAGCTCTTATTCACTTCAAAAGATTGACAATGTTCATCATTAAACCATCCCAACATTGGTGAATAAACCTTACTTGCATCAAATTTACATGCTACAACATGCTTAAATAAGCAAACATGCAATAAGTCATTGGACACAGAATCATCACCAAGATTAGAGGTCATATCAAAATGATTAAACATTGGTTCTTTTGCATCAATAGTTAATTCAATGGGTGCACTCAAAATTGTTGGTATTTCAGTTGTTTGATCACATGGCAAAGTCAAATTATCAACGTAGTCCTCTAAAATAGGTGGTGTGATCAAAGTAGTGGGTAGCTCATCAGATGGTGCATTCAAATTGATAAGGCATTCATCATTCTCATGTAGAGATGGAAGATCAGTACCTTTGTCATTACCTCTTATGATCAACTCAGATGATGTAGCCACTCTCGGGGGCGATGTGTCACATGATGGAGGTGATGTAGTCCTGACAACAACGGATGTGGTTGTCATAGTATGCCTAGTAGTTGAAGGAACAATCATATCAACTCTTGGAATGTGCACCGTGCGCTTGTTCTCCTCGTGGCCAACACGTCGTTTTATTTCCTGTTCAGCTTTGCAAGCAAGATCAAACAAATGGTCCATAGGATAACACTCTTCATGAATTAGTATCTCTTGAATATCACGGTTTAATCCTCCCCAAAATCTATCCATAAAATCATCTTCACTTTCTTCTAAAGAGGAATGCAACAAGGTAGTTTGTAAATCATCATAATATTTTGTTACAGTTTCACTACCTTGTTTTAAGTGTTGCAACTTCTTAATCATGTCACGAGTATAATAAGCAGGAACGAAAGTATGTCGCATGGCAAGTTTCAAATCATCCCAAGTAGTAGGTATATAATCAGGGTGTAACCGACAATATTCACTCCACCAAACCAAAGCATAACCAGTGAAAGAACCAACTGCAACCTTAACCTTTTTATGTTCATCGAAATTATGGGAAGCAAATATATTTTTTATGTCGAACTCCCATTCAATATATAAAGCAGGTTTAAAACGGCCATTAAATGGTGGTATAGATACATTAACTTGATCATGTGCATTTGGATGTTTGTGCACCTCTCGTGACGGTTGCGGTATTTGCAAAGGTGGTGGCACGTCTCCCGCGATCGACAAAGCCCATGAATTGACTCTGGATCCTGTCATGATTAGTAGAACAAGAAACAAAAACCCAAAAATAATGTTCCTATAACTACTAGGATGTGGTGGTAAAACGCTCACAGTAAAGCAAATATCAATGTCTTACACGTTCTTACCATGCAGCAGGCGGTGATCGGCAACCAGCGGTGTCAAGTAACTCCGAATATTGAGTAAAGCGATTGCCAGGGGAGCGTACGTATACACGGTGTAGAAATATGTGGAGCTGGGTTGGCTATATATGGTAGCAAAAGATTAGCAATAATCAATTCAAAGATGCAATGTTGAATAAACGCTCAACGACGGTACTGTGCTGATCCTAGGCTAGACCGAACTAGAGACGCGAGCCTAGAACACTAATGAGGTCACGTCGTAGCACAACCAGCATCAATGAAGGATACAAAGTAGCTCTGGACAGCAAGATATAAGTGAAGATCACAACGGCAGTAAAGATAATGATGTGAAACAATAGCCAAGCTGTTTTACTGAACAGTGCACAAAACAGATTCCAATCCGAATTCAGGTACGAGATTGATTCTAGATAGATCCAATTTTTTTTCTTCTCTCTTTTTCTTTCTCACGCTTTTTTTTTCTTTTTCTTCTCCCTCTTTTTCTTTTTTTTTTCTTTCCTTTTTTCTCTCTTTTTTTTCTTTATCTTCTTTTTCTCCCTCTTTCGAAGACAAACTAGATAAGATGCAGATACGATCAGGCGAAGATGTGAGTGACTCAACTATGATTATGACAATAAACAGTGCGTAGCACGTGGTGGAAATTGGTGGATTGATGGTGGACAGCGGATGGGATAATGATGCAGCAGCTGCGTGACTAATGTGAACAGAACTCGAAACTCTAAAGGAACTAGACACTAAGACCAGCAACTCGACACGACGATGCAACCGATAATTCAACTATGCAAGCAATGAAAAGAAAATTGCAAAGGCTCAGACTGGCTTGGACCAAGGATGAATAGATCTAACTCTTTTTTGTGGCTTTTTCTTGGACAATAGGTAAGAAAATAAATCTAATCTAGGAAAACTGGAAATTCTAACCGAGCAACCTGAAAACTGATACCACTTGATACCACTTGATGGAGGCGGGGTGTCCCGATCTTTCGATGAGATGATAACTATCGATTTGGTGGAGACGACTTTGACGATCCGACTACAAACGTGCAACGACGTTGTGCCTTAGCAATCGCTAAACCAACTCCGAGAGGTTATTGACCACGCCGGAGCACGATCAACCTGACCACGAAGGTCTATTCCTGCAAGCAATCGAAGAACAAGCAAGAATATGATAAAAGCAATCTGAATATCGTGAATATGTATGAAGTATTGATAATGGTGGGGATCCGAAAAGTGGTCTTGGTCTGGTCGTTGGACACAAACGAAGTACACGAAGTTGCAAAGGCTAACTTTTAACTAAACAAATCCCAATGAAAAGCTACTAGATGGATCTACTTATATAGGAGGAAGGGGTGGCGGCCAAGGAGGTGGGAGGACGTCCCAAGGCAGCCTAAAACTAAATCTAGGTCGTACAAGGCCAATGGGCCCAAGTGGAGGTGATGTAACACCTTTGGACTTGTAGTTTGACTCGGATTCTGCTGCAGCATCAGATTGTTTCGTCCACAACTCAACGCTCCGGACGAATTTGAAGGTGATCCCAATTGGGTTGGAAAGTGCACGAAATCTAGTTTCCAACAAAAAAAGAATCACCCAATTCGGAGTCCGTATGAAAAACTTGTGTGCGTTTTGAGTCAGGTATGTTTGTGCAGTCCGAATCTGAATCCAGAACGTGAGAGACTTGGACTCTATCTTCTCTTGGGCCAAAAGTGACGTGAGAGAACTTTTTGGACAGCAAATAAACATCTCTTTCTTCCTTATCTTCATATGTGGATTGTACAAATGTCCCATACACCTGCAATTAGACAAATCACAAAAGTGTGTGAAGTATTTTTGTTCTAGATAACATAAATAGATTATTGAATAGTTTGCACTAGAAATCATCTGACAAATATGCATATATGCAATATTTTTGGTCATATCCAAGGTAGTCATGTCCTCATCAGAGCGTGGCTACCCGACTCTTTTTTTTTTCCGAAACCTACTCCGGCAAGGAAACACGAATCGGAATCTAGAGGGATCCCGAAAACAAACCTAATAAGCAGAGAACTCGGATTGGTGGTGGATATATGGTGGTGGTATATGGCAGCGGTGGTGGTAGCGGTGGTAGTATATGGATATGGATCGGTGGTGGTATATGGACACGAATTGGTGGTGGTATATGGATACGGATTCGGTGCGGTGGTGGTAGATGGCAGGGGCGATGATGATGGTGCGGCGGCGGCGTGACAACTTATGACCAGAACTTGAAACTCTAAAAGACTAGACTCTAAGACCAGCAACTAGACACGACGATGCAACCGCAAATTCAACAAAGCAAAACCCTAAAAAGATTATGCAAGGCTCAGATTGGTTCGGATATGATGAACTAACCCTAATTTTTTTTTGTGGCTTTTTCGTGGACTATAGGTATGAAGAACAGACTCGATCTAAACTATGAAAAAACTGTAAAATCTCACCGAGCAACCTGGAAATCTGATACCACTTGATAGAGGCAAAGGTGTCCCGTCTTTCGATGAGATGGTGGATTTCGCTTTGGTGGAAGTCGACTTTGACGATCCGACTACGAACGTGCGAGGACGTCGCGCCTTAGCAATCGCTAAACCAACTCCGAGAGGTTATTGACCACGCCGGAGCACGATCAACCTGACCACGAGGGTCTGTTTCCTGCAAGCAAACGAAGAACAAGCAAGAAACTAAGATTGCAATCTGGATATTGTGAATATAAGATGAAAGCTTTATGGATCAAGGTGGGGTTCTATGACGCCTTTGTCTGGTCGTTGAACACAAACGAAGTACGCGAAGTTGCAGCTATGGCGAACTTTTAATCTAAACAAAACCCAAAGTCTAAACGATGCCCTAAGGGCTGTATATATGGAGGAAGAGGGGGGAATTTCGTGGCCCTTGGTGGAGGAGTCCGAAATCAACCCTATCTCTTGTTTCCCCACACATACGGACTCTGAAAATAGCCTATACTTATGTATTTCGAAATTACATGGGCCTGGCCCAATAATAAGGTGACGCAGCACCTAAAATAGCCTCGGGACGAAATTTATGAAGTGGCATCTTGTATATTTCGTCCAAGGCTTCATGCACCCATTATGGTGGCTTCAAAGTCCTGAAATCATCACTTGTAACTCCGTTCTTGTTCCCCTTGCGCATGCCATCATCTCCATGCTTGTTCTTGCTCCAATGTTCATCCTTCTCCAAGCTAGGCCCTTCATTTGTAAGCAAAACAAATGTATCCAATTTAGGCAGCATCATATTCTCATGAACATTAGAATCATTACCAAGAAACGAAAGTACCTGGTAATTTAGTTGGCGTGCACGAGCTCTAGTAATTGGTCCAGTATGTATAGCAGCAGGGGCTGTGGGTGTAACAATTGTATTGATGTCCTCATCACCCAACATTGGTGAATAAACCTTACTTGCATCAAATTTACATGCTACAACATGCTTAAATAAGCAAACACGCAATAAGTCATTCAACACAGAATCATCACCGAGATTAGAGGTCATATCAAAATGATTAAACATTGGTTCTTTTGCATCAATAGTTCCTATAACTACTAGGATGTGGTGGTAAAACGCTCACAGTAAAGCAAATATCAATGTCTTACAAGTTCTTACCATGCAGCAGGCGGTGATCGGCAACCAGCGGTGTCAAGTAACTCCGAATATTGAGTAAAGCGATTGCCAGGGGAGCGTACGTATACACGGTGTAGAAATATGTGGAGCTGGGTTGGCTATATATGGTAGCAAAAGATTAGCAATAATCAATTCAAAGATGCAATGTTGAATAAACGCTCAACGACGGTACTGTGCTGGTCCTAGGCTAGACCAAACTAGAGACGCGAGCCTAGAACACTAATGAGGTCACGTCGTAGCACAACTAGCATCAATAAAGGATATGAAGTAGCTCTGGACAGCAAGATATAAGTGAAGATCACAATAGCAGTAGACCTATTTAGAAGCTGATGTTGAGGTGCCAAATACTGAACTAGCTTCTGCAACTATTTAGATGCGGCTCGTCACTAGCTTTCATTTGAGTACTCGCGGAGCCAAAACAGACTTCATATGAGGAAGTTATGCCTGTTTTACTAAACAGTGCACAAAACAGATTCCACTCCGAACTACGAGATTGAGTCTAGATAGATCCGAATTTTGTTTTTTTTCTCCTCTCTTTTTTTCTCACACTTTTTTTCTTTTCCTTTCTCCCTCTTTTTCTTTTTTTTTCTTTCCTTTTTTCTCTCTTTTCTTTTATCTTCTTTTTCTCCCTCTTTCCAAGACAAACTAGATAAGATGCAGATTCGATCAGGCGAAGATGTGAGTGACCTCAACTATGATTATGACAATAAACAGTGCGTACCACATGGTGGAAATTGGTGGATGGGATGGTGGACAGCGGATGGGATAATGATGCAGCGGCTGCGTGACTAATGTGAACAGAACTCGAAACTCTAAAGGAACTAGACACTAAGACCAGCAACTCGACACGACGATGCAACCGATAATTCAACTATGCAAGCAATGAAAAGAAAATTGCAAAGGCTCAGACTGGCTTGGACCAAGGATGAATAGATCTAACTCTTTTTTGTGGCTTTTTCTTGGACAATAAGTAAGAAAATAAATCTAATCTAGGAAAATTGGAAATTCTCACCGAGCAACCTGAAAACTGATACCACTTGATAGAGGCGGGGTGTCCCGATCTTTCGATGAGATGATAACTATCGATTTGGTGGAGACGACTTTGACGATCCGACTACAAACGTGCAACGACGTTGTGCCTTAGCAATCGCTAGACCAACTCCGAGAGGTTATTGACCACGCCGGAGCACGATTAACCTGACCACGAAGGTCTATTCCTGCAAGCAATCGAAGAACAAGCAAGAATATGATAAAAGCAATCTGAATATCGCGAATATGTATGAAGTATTGATAATGGTGGGGATCCGAAAAGTGGTCTTGGTCTGGTCGTTGGACACAAACGAAGCACACGAAGTTGCAATGGCTAACTTTTAACTAAACAAATCCCAAGGAAAAGCTACTAGATGGATCTACTTATATAGGAGCAAGGGGTGGCGGCCAAGGAGGTGGGAGGACGTCCCAAGGCAGCCTAAAACTAAATCTAGGTCGTACAAGGCCAATGTGCCCAAGTGGAGGTGATGTAAACCTTTGGACTTGTAGTTTGACTCGGATTCTGCTGCAGCATCAGATTGTTTCATGCACAACTCAACGCTCCGGACGAATTTGAAGGTGATTCCAATTGGGTTGGAAAGTGCACGAAATCTAGTTTCCAACAAAAAAAGAATCACCCAATTCGGAGTCCGTATGAAAAACTTGTGTGCGTTTTGAGTCAGGTGTGTCTGTGCAGTCCGAATCTGAATCCAGAACGTGAGAGACTTGGACTCTATCTTCTCTTGGGCCAAAAGTGACGTGAGAGAACTTTTTGGACAGCAAATAAACATCTCTTTCTTCCTTATCTTCATATGTGGATTGTACAAATGTCCCATACACCTGCAATTAGACAAAACACAAAAGTGTGTGAAGTATTTTTGTTCTGGATAACATAAATAGATTATTGAATAGTTTGCACTAGAAATCACCTTACAAATATGCATATATGCAATATTTTTGGTCATATCCAAGGTAGTCATGTCCTTATCAATCTTTAAAATCAGCATCATGCACATATTGATCTTTGATGGTCTCCAAACCAAATATTTTGAAGTCAAGTTGTGAAAGCATAGTATAGCGACGAGACAATGCATCAGCAATAACATTTTCTTTTCCCTTCTTGTGTTTAATGACATAAGGGAAAGTCTCAATGAATTCAACCCATTTAGCATGTCTACAATTCAGTTTAGCTTGACTTTTAATATGTTTCAAAGATTCATGATCAGAATGTATAACAAATTCTTTGGGCCATAAATAATGTTGCCATGTTTCTAAAGTCCGAACAAGAGCATATAATTCTTTATCATAAGTAGAATAATTCAGACTAGGCCCACTCAATTTTTCAGAAAAGTATGCAACAGGTTTGCCATCTTGTAATAACACACCTCCTAATCCAATTCCACTAGCATCACATTCAAGCTCAAAAGTCTTATTAAAATCAGGAAGTTGGAGTAAAGGAGCATGTGTCAACTTATCTTTCAATACCGTGAAGGCTTCTTCCTGTGCGGTACCCCAAACAAAAGGCACATCCTTCTTTGTAAGCTCGTTGAGAGGTGCAGCAATGGTGCAGAAATCTCTCACAAAACGCCTATAGAATCCAGCGAGGCCAAGAAAACTCCTCACTTGTGTGACCGTTTTGGGCTGCGGCCAACTCTCAATAGCTTCAATCTTGACTTTATCAACTTCAATTCCCTGTGGAGTAACAACATAGCCAAGAAAAGATACTCGGTCGGTGCAAAAGGTGCACTTCCCAAGGTTACCAAACAAACGTGCATCACGTAGAGCAATAAAAACAGCACGTAAATGTTCCAAATATTCTTCCAAAGATCTGCTATAAATCAATATGTCATCAAAGTAAACTACCACAAATCGTCCAATGAAAGCACGTAAAACTTCGTTCATTAATCTCATGAAAGTACTAGGTGCATTAGTTAACCCAAAAGGCATGACTAACCACTCGTATAATCCAAACTTAGTTTTAAATGCTGTTTTCCATTCATCTCCCAATTTCATACGAATTTGATGGTATCCACTACGCAAATCAACTTTGGAGAATATTGTAGAGCCACTCAATTCATCAAGCATATCATCGAGCTTAGGAATAGGATGACGATAATGAATAGTAATATTATTAATGCCTCTACAATCAACACACATAGGTGATGTACCATCCTTTTTCGGCACTAGAATAATAGGAACAGCACAAGGACTAAGGGATTCGCGTATATAACCTTTGTCGAGAAGCTCTTGTACTTGACGCATAATCTCCTTCGTTTCCTCTGGATTGGTACGGTATGGTGCATGGTTTGGCAGTGAAGCACCGGGAATTAAGTCAATCTGATGCTCAATCCCTCGAATAGGCGGTAATCCCAGTGGCACGTCTTGTGGAAAGACGTCAGTGAACTCCTGCAAAATGTTAGTGACAGCAGGAGGCAAAGAGGAAGGCACGTCCTCGAATAAAAATAATGCCTCTTTGCACACAAAAGCATAGCAAACAGATTTGCTAAAATCTAGCTCATCAATATCAGATTTGGTGGCAAATAAACATGCACTTTTCAATTTAATTTCAGAAGCAACACTAGATGGTTTATTATTAGGCTTCATTTGTTGCTCAAATTCTTTTGCCACAATCTGATTTTCGCTCTTATTCTTCTCCTGTTTTGCTTTATTAGCTCTATTAATATCATCTTTCAAAATGGAATCAGGAGTCATAGGAAGCAAAGTAATATTTTTATCCTTATGAACAAGAGTATAGTGATTGTTTCTACCATGGTGTACAGAGTTTTTATCAAATTGCCATGGTCTAGCAAGTAATAAGGAACATGCTTGCATAGGTACCACATCACAATCAACATAATCAGCACATGTAGAGATACTAAAATGCACACGAACAGTACGTGTTACCTTAACCTTGCCGCTATTGTTGAACCATTGGATGTAGTAAGGATGTGGATGTTGTCTTGTGGTGAGAGAAAGCTTCTCCACCATCTCCATGCTAGCCAAGTTGTTGCAGCTCCCTCCGTCTATTATGACGCGCACAGAACATTCCTTCACAACTCCCTTGGTATGGAACAAATTGTGCCTCTGATTTTGCTCAGCTTGTGTGACCTGCACACTCAAAACACGTTGAGCAACTAAACATTCATACCTGTCAGCGTCTTCAGGAGCCATGTATTGCATCTCATGATCAGAATCATCTCCACCATGTTCTTCACGTGTAATAAGAGCCAAAGTCTCCTCATCATAGTCACTAGCGGACTCATATCCACCATCTGCGGTAGCAATCATCACACGCGGAGATTTGCATTCTCTCGCATAATGACCTCCTCCCTTACAACGACGATAAATAATATCACTTGTGTGCCCTGTTGATGCCATGGAAGAAGAAGAACTCTGTGCAGGCCCAGCAGGTGCGCTCTTGGCAGATAATGGTGGTTGTGCCTGTTTTCTAGTATCACGACTAGAGGAGGCACCTGATTGAGGTGCTGGTGCAGTTGAAGTAGAAGATGCACGCGGTGTCCATGATGAAGGTCGGCCTGCAGAAAAGTTAGATCGCGCCAATGCTTGTCGATCCTGCACTTCACGTTCAGCTTTACAAGCAAGATGGAATAAACGAGTGATATTAGTATACTCCTTATAGTCTAGAATGGTCTGAATCTCTCTATTTAATCCACCCAGAAAACGTGCAAGCATAGCTTCATTCTCCTCAACAATACCACATCTAATCATGCCAGTTTGTAATTCCTGATAATATTCTTCTGCAGAATTTTTCCCTTGTCTTAAACGCTGCAATTTTTGAAGCAATTCACGTTGATAATATGGTGGAACCCAACGCGTACGCATAGCAGTTTTCAAAGCAGCCCAGGTAGTTGGAATAGGATATAATCTACAATGTTCAGACCACCATACACATGCAAAACTAGTGAAAGCACAAACAGTAGCAGCAACCCGTCTCTCCTCGGGATATTGTAAACATGTAAAACGTTGTTCAGTTTCTAACTCCCAAGTAAGATATATATCAGGAACATATCTACCCTCAAATGGTGGAATATTCAATTTCAGTTTAGGAATATGCACATCATCTCGTACCTGAGGTGGTGGTGCAGGCCTACCATTAAGAATATATACCTGAGGTCGACCTGCTGGTGGTGGTGCTGGTGGGTGCACGTAGTTCTGATTTTGATCAACCTCATCCTCATAATCGCCCGCATACTCATCATCCTCCTGGGTACCAGCAGCAGCAGTAGCAGGAGGCAAAGAAGCATCAATAACAGGAACAGCAGCACCAGAAGTTTGGCCATCCTCAATAGGAACACGCTTCGCTCGTCCATACTGATTCGGAAGGATGCGTTGTTGTTGGTGTTGCAGAGGTGCGATAGGTGCAGCCGGCGGTGGTGGTGGTAAACGCGCGAGCAATTCATTAAACTTGCTATCAAGCTTTGTTTCGAACGTCTTCTCCATGCCATCTATCTTCTCCATGGCCTCGTCAAATCTGTTTAGCACATCTTGCACCTGTCCACTCATCATTTGTGATAGAGGCAAAGGTGTCCCGTCTTTCGATGAGATGGTGGATTTTGCTTTGGTGGAAGTCGACTTTGACGATCCGACTACGAACGTGCGAGGACGTCGCGCCTTAGCAATCGCTAAACCAACTCCGAGAGGTTATTGACCACGCCGGAGCACGATCAACCTGACCACGAGGGTCTGTTTCCTGCGAGCAAACGAAGAACAAGCAAGAAACTAAGATTGCAATCTAGATATTGCGAATATAAGATGAAAGCTTTATTGATCAAAGGTGGGGTTCTGTGACGCCTTTGTCTGGTCGTTGAACACAAACGAAGTACGCGAAGTTGCAGCTATGGCGAACTTTTAATCTAAACAAAACCCAAAGTCTAAACGATGCCCTAAGGGCTGTATATATGGAGGAAGAGGGGGGGAATTTCGTGGCCCTTGGTGGAGGGGTCCGAAATCAACCCTATCTCTTGTTTCCCCACACATACGGACTCTAAAAATAGCCTATACTTATGTATTTCGAAATTACATGAGCCTGGCCCAATAATAAGGTGACGCAGCACCTAAAATAGCCTCGGAACGAAATTTATGAAGTGGCATCTTGTATATTTCGTCCAAGGCTTCATGCACCCATTATGGTGGCTTCAAAGTCCTGAAATCATCACTTGTAACTCCGTTCTTGTTCCCCTTGCGCATGCCATCATCTCCATGCTTGTTCTTGCTCCAATGTTCATCCTTCTCCAAGCTAGGCCCTTCATTTGTAAGCAAAACAAATGTATCCAATTTAGGCAGCATCATATTCTCATGAACATTAGAATCATTACCAAGAAACGAAAGTACCTGGTAATTTAGTTGGCGTGCACGAGCTCTAGTAATTGGTCCAGTATGTATAGCAGCAGGGGCTGTGGGTGTAACAATTGTATTGATGTCCTCATCATCCTCCCCTTCTTGAAATGAAGTCGTCCTCGACGGAAGTCCATCTTCCTCACCCAAATAAGGCTTCAAATCTGCAATATTAAAAGTGGGACTAACCCCAAAATCTGCAGGCAGCTCAAGTTTATATGCATTATCATTTATTTTCTCTAACACCTTAAAGGGACCATCAGCACGTGGCATTAGCTTTGATTTGCGCAAATCAGGAAATCTATCCTTACGCAAATGTAACCAAACAAGATCTCCAGGTGCAAACACAACATGTTTTCTACCCTTATCACCAGCAAGTTTATATTTAGCATTCATACGCTCAATGTTTTCCTTAGTTAACTCATGCATTTTCAAAATCAATTCAGCACGTTGTTTAGCATCCAAATTAACCTTCTCCGAAGATGGAAGAGGCAACAAATCAATAGGTGCACGAGGTAGGAAACTATACACAACTTCAAAAGGGCACATCTTAGTAGTAGAATGCAATGAACGATTATAAGCAAATTCAATATGAGGCAAGCATTCCTCCCACATTTTCTTATTATTCTTCAAAACAGCCCTAAGCATAGTAGACAACGTTCTATTGACTACTTCAGTTTGTCCATCAGTTTGGGGGTGACAAGTAGTACTAAAAAGCAGTTTAGTCCCCAACTTAGCCCATAAACATCTCCAAAAGTGGCTAAGAAATTTAGTATCACGATCTGAAACAATAGTATTTGGCACACCATGCAAGCGAATAATTTCACGAAAGAACAAATCAGCAACATTAACAACATCATCGCTTTTATGACATGGTATAAAGTGTGCCATTTTCGAGAATCTATCCACGACAACAAATATGCTATCCCTCCCCTTCTTTGCTCGAGGTAAACCTAAAACAAAGTCCATAGATATATCCTCCCAAGGAACACTAGGTACAGGCAAAGGCATATATAAACCATGAGGATTGAGTCGTGACTTAGCTTTTTGACATGTAGTGCATCGAGCAATAAAACGCTCAACATCCCGTCTCATCTTTGGCCAAAAGAAATGTGTAGCAAGTACGTCCTCCGTCTTCTTCATGCCAAAGTGTCCCATTAATCCTCCTCCATGCGCTTCCTGCAACAACAAAAGACGAACGGAGCTAGCTGGAATGCATAGCTTGTTAGCACGAAACACAAATCCATCGTTAACAACAAACTTGTTCCACATTCTTCCTTCTTTACAATTCTGCATTACATCTTTAAAATCAGCATCATGCACATATTGATCTTTGATGGTCTCTAAACCAAATATTTTGAAGTCAAGTTGTGAAAGCATAGTATAGCGACGAGACAATGCGTCAGCAATAACATTTTCTTTTCCCTTCTTGTGTTTAATGACATAAGGGAAAGTCTCAATGAATTCAACCCATTTAGCATGTCTACGATTCAGTTTAGCTTGACTTTTAATATGTTTCAAAGATTCATGATCAGAATGTATAACAAATTCTTTGGGCCATAAATAATGTTGCCATGTTTCTAAAGTCCGAACAAGAGCATATAATTCTTTATCATAAGTAGAATAATTCAGACTAGGCCCACTCAATTTTTCAGAAAAGTATGCAACAGGTTTGCCATCTTGTAATAACACACCTCCTAATCCAATTCCACTAGCATCACATTCAAGCTCAAAAGTCTTATTAAAATCAGGAAGTTGGAGTAAAGGAGCATGTGTCAACTTATCTTTCAATACCGTGAAGGCTTCTTCCTGTGCGGTACCCCAAAGAAAAGGCACATCTTTCTTTGTAAGCTCATTGAGAGGTGCAGCAATGGTGCTGAAATCTCTCACAAAACGCCTATAAAATCCAGCGAGGCCAAGAAAACTCCTCACTTGTGTGACCGTTTTGGGTTGCGGCCAACTCTCAATAGCTTCAATCTTGGCTTTATCAACTTCAATTCCCTGTGGAGTAACAACATAGCCAAGAAAAGATACTCGGTTGGTGCAAAAGGTGCACTTCCCAAGGTTACCAAACAAACGTGCATCACGTAGAGCAATAAAAATAGCACGTAAATGTTCCAAATGTTCTTCCAAAGATCTGCTATAAATCAATATGTCATCAAAGTAAACTACCACAAACCGTCCAATGAAAGCACGTAAAACTTCGCTCATTAATCTCATGAAAGTACTAGGTGCATTAGTTAACCCAAAAGGCATGACTAACCACTCATATAATCCAAACTTAGTTTTGAATGCTGTTTTCCATTCATCTCCCAATTTCATACGAATTTGATGGTATCCACTATGTAAATCAACTTTGGAGAATATTGTAGAGCCACTCAATTCATCAAGCATATCATCTAGCCTAGGAATAGGATGACGATAACGAATAGTAATATTATTAATGCCTCTACAATCAAAACACATACGTGATGTACCATCCTTTTTCGGTACTAGAATAATAGGAACAGCACAAGGACTAAGGGATTCGCGTATATAACCTTTGTCGAGAAGCTCTTGTACTTGACGCATAATCTCCTTCGTCTCCTCTGGATTGGTACGGTATGGTGCACGGTTTGGCAGAGAAGCACCGGGAATTAAGTCAATCTGATGCTCAATCCCTCGAATAGGCGGTAATCCCGGTGGCACGTCTTGTGGAAAGACGTCAGTGAACTCCTGCAAAATGTTAGTGACAGCAGGAGGCAAAGAGGAAGGCACGTCCTCGAATGAAAATAATGCCTCTTTGCACACAAAAGCATAGCAAACAGATTTGCTGAAATCTAGCTCATCAATATCAGATTTGGTGGCAAATAAACATGCACTTTTCAATTTAATTTCAGAAGCAACACTAGATGGTTTATTATTAGGCTTCATTTGTTGCTCAAATTCTTTTGCCACAATCTGATTTTCACTCTTATTCGTCTCCTGTTTTGCTTTATTAGCTCTATTAATATCATCTTTCAAAATGGAATCAGGAGTCATAGGAAGCAAAGTAATATTTTTATCCTTATGAACAAGAGTATAGTGATTGTTTCTACCATGGTGTACAGAATTTTTATCAAATTGCCATGGTCTACCAAGTAACAAGCAACATGCTTGCATAGGTACCACATCACAATCAACATAATCAGCATATGTAGATATACTAAAATGCACACGAACTGATGAGGACATCAATACAATTGTTACACCCACAGCCCCTGCTGCTATACATACTGGACCAATTACTAGAGCTCGTGCACGCCAACTAAATTACCAGGTACTTTCGTTTCTTGGTAATGATTCTAATGTTCATGAGAATATGATGCTGCCTAAATTGGATACATTTGTTTTGCTTACAAATGAAGGGCCTAGCTTGGAGAAGGATGAACATTGGAGCAAGAACAAGCATGGAGATGATGGCATGCGCAAGGGGAACAAGAACGGAGTTACAAGTGATGATTTCAGGACTTTGAAGCCACCATAATGGGTGCATGAAGCCTTGGACGAAATATACAAGATGCCACTTCATAAATTTCGTTCCGAGGCTATTTTAGGTGCTGCGTCACCTTATTATTGGGCCAGGCCCATGTAATTTCGAAATACATAAGTATAGGCTATTTTTAGAGTCCGTATGTGTGGGGAAACAAGAGATAGGGTTGATTTCGGACTCCTCCACCAAGGGCCACGAAATTCCCCCCTCTTCCTCCATATATACAGCCCTTAGGGCATCGTTTAGACTTTGGGTTTTGTTTAGATTAAAAGTTCACCATAGCTGCAACTTCGCGTACTTCGTTTGTGTTCAACGACCAGACAAAGGCGTCACAGAACCCCACCTTGATCAATAAAGCTTTCATCTTATATTCGCAATATCCAGATTGCAATCTTAGTTTCTTGCTTGTTCTTCGTTTGCTCGCAGGAAACAGACCCTCGTGGTCAGGTTGATCGTGCTCCGGCGTGGTCAATAACCTCTCGGAGTTCGTTTAGCGATTGCTAAGGCGCGACGTCCTCGCACGTTCGTAGTCGGATCGTCAAAGTCGACTTCCACCAAAGCGAAATCCACCATCTCATCGAAAGACGGGACACCTTTGCCTCTATCATTATTACACGTGAAGAACATGGTGGAGATGATTCTGATCATGAGACGCAATACATGGCTCCTGAAGACGCTGACAGGTATGAATGTTTAGTTGCTCAACGTGTTTTGAGTGTGCAGGTCACACAAGCTGAGCAAAATCAGAGGCACAATTTGTTCCATACCAAGGGAGTTGTGAAGGAACGTTCTGTGCGCATCATAATAGACGGAGGGAGCTGCAACAACTTGGCTAGCATGGAGATGGTGGAGAAGCTTTCTCTCACCACAAGACCACATCCACATCCTTACTACATCCAATGGTTCAACAACAGCGGCAAGGTTAAGGTAACACGTACTGTTCGTGTGCATTTTAGTATCTCTACATATGCTGATTATGTTGATTGTGATGTGGTACCTATGCAAGCATGTTCCTTATTACTTGGTAGACCATGGCAATTTGATAAAAACTCTGTACACCATGGTAGAAACAATCACTATACTCTTGTTCATAAGGATAAAAATATTACTTTGCTTCCTATGACTCCTGATTCCATTTTGAAAGATGATATTAATAGAGCTAATAAAGCAAAACAGGAGACGAATAAGAGTGAAAATCAGATTGTGGCAAAAGAATTTGAGCAACAAATGAAGCCTAATAATAAACCATCTAGTGTTGCTTCTGAAATTAAATTGAAAAGTGCATGTTTATTTGCCACCAAATCTGATATTGATGAGCTAGATTTCAGCAAATCTGTTTGCTATGCTTTTGTGTGCAAAGAGGCATTATTTTCATTCGAGGACGTGCCTTCCTCTTTGCCTCCTGCTGTCACTAACATTTTGCAGGAGTTCACTGACGTCTTTCCACAAGACGTGCCACCGGGATTACCGCCTATTCGAGGGATTGAGCATCAGATTGACTTAATTCCCGGTGCTTCTCTGCCAAACCGTGCACCATACCGTACCAATCCAGAGGAGACGAAGGAGATTATGCGTCAAGTACAAGAGCTTCTCGACAAAGGTTATATACGCGAATCCCTTAGTCCTTGTGCTGTTCCTATTATTCTAGTACCGAAAAAGGATGGTACATCACGTATGTGTTTTGATTGTAGAGGCATTAATAATATTACTATTCGTTATCGTCATCCTATTCCTAGGCTAGATGATATGCTTGATGAATTGAGTGGCTCTACAATATTCTCCAAAGTTGATTTACATAGTGGATACCATCAAATTCGTATGAAATTGGGAGATGAATGGAAAACAGCATTCAAAACTAAGTTTGGATTATATGAGTGGTTAGTCATGCCTTTTGGGTTAACTAATGCACCTAGTACTTTCATGAGATTAATGAGCGAAGTTTTACGTGCTTTCATTGGACGGTTTGTGGTAGTTTACTTTGATGACATATTGATTTATAGCAGATCTTTGGAAGAACATTTGGAACATTTACGTGCTATTTTTATTGCTCTACGTGATGCACGTTTGTTTGGTAACCTTGGGAAGTGCACCTTTTGCACCAACCGAGTATCTTTTCTTGGCTATGTTGTTACTCCACAGGGAATTGAAGTTGATAAAGCCAAGATTGAAGCTATTGAGAGTTGGCCGCAACCCAAAACGGTCACACAAGTGAGGAGTTTTCTTGGCCTCGCTGGATTTTATAGGCGTTTTGTGAGAGATTTCAGCACCATTGCTGCACCTCTCAATGAGCTTACAAAGAAAGATGTGCCTTTTCTTTGGGGTACCGCACAGGAAGAAGCCTTCACGGTATTGAAAGATAAGTTGACACATGCTCCTTTACTCCAACTTCCTGATTTTAATAAGACTTTTGAGCTTGAATGTGATGCTAGTGGAATTGGATTAGGAGGTGTGTTATTACAAGATGGCAAACCTGTTGCATACTTTTCTGAAAAATTGAGTGGGCCTAGTCTGAATTATTCTACTTATGATAAAGAATTATATGCTCTTGTTCGGACTTTAGAAACATGGCAACATTATTTATGGCCCAAAGAATTTGTTATACATTCTGATCATGAATCTTTGAAACATATTAAAAGTCAAGCTAAACTGAATCGTAAACATGCTAAATGGGTTGAATTCATTGAGACTTTCCCTTATGTCATTAAACACAAGAAGGGAAAAGAAAATGTTATTGCTGATGCATTGTCTCGTCGCTATACTATGCTTTCATAACTTGACTTCAAAATATTTGGTTTGGAGACCATCAAAGATCAATATGTGCATGATGCTGATTTTAAAGATGTAATGCAGAATTTGTAAAGAAGGAAGAATATGGAACAAGTTTGTTGTTAACGATGGATTTGTGTTTCATGCTAACAAGCTATGCATTCCAGCTAGCTCCGTTCGTCTTTTGTTGTTGCAGGAGGCGCATGGAGGAGGATTAATGGGACACTTTGGCGTGAAGAAGACGGAGGACGTACTTGCTACACATTTCTTTTGGCCAAAGATGAGACGGGATGTTGAGCGTTTTATTGCTCGCTGCACTACATGTCAAAAAGCTAAGTCACGACTCAATCCTCATGGTTTATATATGCCTTTGCCTGTACCTAGTGTTCCTTGGGAGGATATATCTATGGACTTTGTTTTAGGTTTACCTCGAACAAAGAAGGGGAGGGATAGCATATTTGTTGTCGTGGATAGATTCTCGAAAATGGCACACTTTGATAGAGGCGAGGGTCCCGATTTTTCGATGAGATGATGGATATCGCTTTGGTGGAAGTCGACTTTGACGATCCGACTACGAACGTGCGAGGACGTCGCGCCTTAGCAATCGCTAAACCAACTCCGAGAGGTTATTGACCACGCCGGAGCACGATCAACCTGACCACGAGGGTCTGTTTCCTGCGAGCAAACGAAGAACAAGCAAGAAACTAAGATTGCAATCTGGATATTGCGAATATAAGATGAAAGCTTTATTGATCAAGGTGGGGTTCTGTGACGCCTTTGTCTGGTCGTTGAACACAAACGAAGTACGCGAAGTTGCAGCTATGGCGAACTTTTAATCTAAACAAAACCCAAAGTCTAAACGATGCCCTAAGGGCTGTATATATGGAGGAAGAGGGGGGGAATTTCGTGGCCCTTGGTGGAGGAGTCCGAAATCAACCCTATCTCTTGTTTCCCCACACATACGGACTCTAAAAATAGCCTATACTTATGTATTTCGAAATTACATGGGCCTGGCCCAATAATAAGGTGACGCAGCACCTAAAATAGCCTCGGAACGAAATTTATGAAGTGGCATCTTGTATATTTCGTCCAAGGCTTCATGCACCCATTATGGTGGCTTCAAAGTCCTGAAATCATCACTTGTAACTCCGTTCTTGTTCCCCTTGCGCATGCCATCATCTCCATGCTTGTTCTTGCTCCAATGTTCATCCTTCTCCAAGCTAGGCCCTTCATTTGTAAGCAAAACAAATGTATCCAATTTAGGCAGCATCATATTCTCATGAACATTAGAATCATTACCAAGAAACGAAAGTACCTGGTAATTTAGTTGGCGTGCACGAGCTCTAGTAATTGGTCCAGTATGTATAGCAGCAGGGGCTGTGGGTGTAACAATTGTATTGATGTCCTCATCAATTTGCTGAAATTTATCATGTAGCTGTTTGTTCGTCAGGTTCTCCCAATCAGTCTCATCGGCTTGTGATCCTACCATGGTTAGCAGAAAATAGAAACACACAAGAATATGATCCTACAGACTACTAAGAAGTGGTGGTGGTGTATCACAAACCCGTCAAGCAAAACTCAAATTCTTACCAGTTCATACCCAGCAGCAGGCGGTGATCGGCAACCGTTGTAGTCAAAACTCTCAAAGCTTGGATAGAGCGATTACCAGGGAGAGTCGAACGCACGACGTAGATGTATGTGGAGCTGGGAAGGCTTATAATATGATAGCAAAAAGGGTCAGCAATAATCAATTCAGAGATGCAAAGTTGAATAAACGCTCAGCGATGGTACTATGCTGGTCCTAGGCTAGACCGTGCTAGAGACGCGAGCCTAGAACACTAACAAAATCACGGCGCTGCACGTAAACAAGGAAAAAGCACACTCTGGAATTTTTTTGCGCTCTTTTTTTTTGCGCTCTTTTTTTTTGCACTGCTTTTTTTTGCGAAAAATCACTATAATGGCGAGTGTCTCAAAACTCTTCCTAGGTCAAACTGACAGGATGGGCACGAAATTTTTTCGACCAAATTTTTTTTTTCGTTTTTTCGACTCCCCGGACCCCAAAACTGGAAACGGGTCAAAAAAAACTTCCTATAATGGCACCTGTCTCAAAACACTCAGAAACACCTAAAAATAGGATAGCTAGAATTTTTTTTCGAAAAATGCGTTTTCGAAAAATCTTGGGCCTAAACGGAGGGTAGTTTCCGGAACCTACTCCAGAATTTTTTTTCCGAAACCTACTCCGGCAAGGAAACACGAATCGGAATCTAGATGGATCTCAAAAACACACCTAATATGCAAGGAACTCGGATTGGTGGTGGATATATGGTGGTGATGGCAGCGGTGGTGGTATATGGCAGCGGTGGTAATATATGGATATGGATCGGTGGTGGTATATGGATACGGATTGGTGGTTGTATATGGATACGGATTCGGAGCGGTGGTGGTAGGTGACAGGGGCGATGATGATGGTGCGGTGGCGGCGTGACAACTTATGACCAGAACTCGAAACTCTAAAAGACTAACGCTAAGACCAGAAACTAGACACGACGATGCAACCGCAAATTCAACAAAGCAAAACCCTAAAAAGATTATGCAAAGGCTCAGATTGGTTCGGATATGATGAACTAACCCTAATTTTTTTTGGCTTTTTCATGGACTGTATGATGAGGACATCAATACAATTGTTACACCCACAGCCCCTGCTGCTATACATACTGGACCAATTACTAGAGCTCGTGCACGCCAACTAAATTATCGGGTACTTTCGTTTCTTGGTAATGATTCTAATGTTCATGAGAATATGATGCTGCCTAAATTGGATACATTTGTTTTGCTTACAAATGAAGGGCCTAGCTTGGAGAAGGATGAACATTGGAGCAAGAACAAGCATGGAGATGATGGCATGCGCAAGGGGAACAAGAACGGAGTTACAAGTGATGATTTCAGGACTTTGAAGCCACCATAATGTGTGCATGAAGCCTTGGACGAAATATACAAGATGCCACTTCATAAATTTCGTTCCGAGGCTATTTTAGGTGCTGCGTCACCTTATTATTGGGCCAGGCCCATGTAATTTCGAAATACATAAGTATAGGCTATTTTTAGAGTCCGTATGTGTGGGGAAACAAGAGATAGGGTTGATTTCGGACCCCTCCACCAAGGGCCACGAAATCCACCCCCTCTTCCTCCATATATACAGCCCTTAGGGCATCGTTTAGACCTTGGGTTTTGTTTAGATTAAAAGTTCGCCATAGCTGCAACTTCGCGCACTTCGTTTGTGTTCAACGACCAGACAAAGGCGTCACAGAACCCCACCTTGATCAATAAAGCTTTCATCTTATATTCGCAATATCCAGATTGCAATCTTAGTTTCTTGCTTGTTCTTCATTTGCTCGCAGGAAACAGACCCTCGTGGTCAGGTTGATCGTGCTCCGGCGTGGTCAATAACCTCTCGGAGTTGGTTTAGCGATTGCTAAGGCGCGACGTCCTCGCACGTTCGTAGTCGGACCGTCAAAGTCGACTTCCACCAAAGCGAAATCCACCATCTCATCGAAAGACGGGACACCTTAGCCTCTATCAAGTGGTATCAGATTTCCAGGTTGCTCGGTGAGATTTTACAGTTTTTCGTAGTTTAGATCGAGTCTGTTCTTCATACCTACAGTCCACGAAAAAGCCACCAAAAAAAAATTAGGGTTAGTTCATCATATCCGAACCAATCTGAGCCTTTGCATAATCTTTTTAGGGTTTTGCTTTGTTGAATTTGCGGTTGCATCGTCGTGTCTAGTTGCTGGTCTTAGAGTCTAGTCTTTTAGAGTTTCGAGTTCTGGTCATAAGTTGTCACGCCGCCGCCGCACCATCATCATCGCCCCTGCCGTCTACCACCACCGCTCCGAATCCGTATCCATATACCACCACCAATCCGTGTCCATATACCACCACCGATCCATATCCATATACTACCACCGCTACCACCACCGCTGCCATATACCACCACCATATATCCACCACCAATCCGAGTCCTTGCTTATTAGGGTTGTTTTCGATATCCATCTAGATTCCGATTCGTGTTTCCTTGCCGGAGTCGGGTAGCCACGCTCCGTTTAGGCCCAAAAATTTTTGAAAACGCATTTTTCGAAAAATTTTCTGGCTATCCTATTTTTAGGTGTTTCTGAGTGTTTTGAGACAGGTGCCATTATAGGAAGTTTTTTTTGACCCGTTTCCAGTTTTTGGGTCCGGGCAGTCAAAAAAAAAAATTGGTCAAAAAAATTTCGTGCCCATCCTGTCAGTTTGAGTTAAGAAGAGTTTTGAGACACTCGCCATTATAGTGATT